>NW_027421929.1:0-328768 GCF_037893015.1 Macrotis lagotis
CAAGGCAAGGAAAGGGTAACGGAAGGAAAGGCACGGCAAGGCATGGACAGCCCATCAAGGCTAAGGCAAGGCAAGCAAGGCTATGGCACGACAATGCAAGTCTAGGTAATGCTCGGCAATGCAAGGAAAGGGTAACGAAAGGCAAGTCAAAGCAAGGCCAGGTAAGGGTAACGGAAGGAACGGCAATGCAAGGCAAGCCAATCTAGGCTAAGGCAAGGCAAGGCAAGGCAAGGCTATGGCAGAACGGAAGGCTACGCAAAGTACGACAAGGCAAGGAAAGGGTAACGGAAGGCAAGGGATAGCACGGCAAGGCAAGGCTATGGCACGGCAACACAAGGCTACGGAATGCACGGCAAGGCAAGGAAAGGGTAACGGAAGGTAAGGAACGGCAAGGAAATTCAAGGCTAAGGTACGAAAACGCAAGGCTAGGCAATGCACGGCAAGGCAAGTAAATGGTAACGGAAGGCAATGCACGGCAGGTCAAGGCAAGGCTAAAGCACGGCAACGCAAGACTAGGCAATGCACGGCAAGGCAAGGAAAGGGTAACGGAAGGCAAGGCAAGGCAAAGCAAGACAAGGCAAGGTAAGGGAAGGACAAGGCAAGGCACGGCAAGGCAAGGCAAGGCTACGGCAAGAGAACCCAAGGCTTGGCAATGCACGGCAAGTCAAGGAAAGGGCAACGGAAAGCAAAGCACGGCAAGGAAATGCAAGGCTAAGGCAAGACAACGCAAGGCTATGCAATGCACGGCAGGGCAAGGAAAGGGTAACGGAAGGAAAGGCAAGGCAAGGCAAGGCAAGACAAGGCAAGGGTAACGGAAGGAACTGCACGGCAATGCAATGCAAGGCTAAGGCACGACAACGCAAGGCTATGCAATGCACTGCAAGTCATCGAAAGTGTAACGGAATGCAAGGCAAGGCAAGGCTAGGCTAAGTCAAGACAAAGCAAGACTGTGCAATGCAAGGCAAAGCAAGGAAAGGGTAACGGAAGGAAAGGCACGGCAAGGAAATGCAAGGCTAAGGCAAGGCAACGCAAGGCTAGGCAATGCACAACAAGGCAACGAAAGGGCAAGGAAATGCAAGGCAAGGCAAAGCAAGGCAAGGCAAGTCAAAGCAAGGGAAGCAAGGGAAACGGAAGGCATGGGAAGGGAAGGCAAGGGTAACGGAAGGCACGGAAAGGCAAGGGAAGGAGAAGGCACGGTACGGCAAGGCAAGGAACGGCTAAGTCAAGGCAAGGCAAGGCAAGGCTAAGGGAATGCAAGCCTATCAAGGTTAAGGCAAGGGGAGACAAGGAGAAGGCACGACAATGCACGGCTAGGCAATGCACGGTAAGGCAAGTAAAGGGTAACGAAAGGAACGGGAATGCTAGGCAAAGCAAGGCAAGGCAAGTGTAACGGAAGGCAAAGCACGGCAAGGCAAGGCAAGGCTAAGGCAAGGCAACGCAATGCTTTGCAATGCACAGCAAGGAAAGGAAAGGGTAAAGGAAGGCAAGGCAAGGCAAAACAAAGCAAGGCAAGGCAACGGTAACGGAAGGCACGGCAAGGTAAGGGAAGGACAATGCAAAACAAGGCAAGGCAAGGCAAGGCTAAGGCAAGGCAAGGCAAGGCTAAGCAATGCAACGCAAGGCAAGGAAACTTTAACGGAAGATAAGGCAAGGCACGGAAAGGCCAGGCAAGGGTAACGGAAGGCAAGGCACGAAAATTCAAGTCCAGCAAATCAAGGCTAAGGCAAGGCAAGGCAAGGCTATGGCACGACAACGCAAGTCTACGTAATGCAAGGAAAGTGTAACGAAAGGCAAGGCAAGGCAAGGCAAAGCAAGGCCAGGCAAGGGTAAAGTAAGGCACGGCAATGCAAGGCAAGCCAAGCTAGGCTAAGGCAAGGCAAGGCAAGGCTATGGCAGAACGGAAGGCTACGCAATGTACGACAAGGCAAGGAAAGGGTAACGGAAGGCAAGGCACAGCTCGGCAAGGCAAGCCTAAGGCACGGCAACGCAAGGCTAGGGAATGCATGGCAAGGCAAGGAAAGGCTAAGGCACGGCAACGCAAGGCTAGGGAATGCACGGCAAGGCAAGGAAATGGAAATGGAAGGCAACGCACGGGAAGGAAAGGCAAGGTTAAGGGACGACAACGCAAGGCTATGCAATGCACGGCAAGGCAAGGAAAGGGTAACGGAAGGAAAGGCACGGAAAAGCAAGGAAAGCATAAGGGAAGGCACGGCACGGCAAGGCAAGGCTAAGTCACGGCAACGCAAGGCTAGGCAATGCACGGCAAGGCAAGGGAAGGGTAACGGAATGCAAGGCACAGCATGGCAATGCCAGGCTAAGGCAAGGTAACGGAATGCAACGAAACATTAAGCAAAGGCAAGGAAAGGGTAACGGAAGGCAAGGCAAGGCAAGGCAAAGCAAGGCAAGGCAAGGGTAACGGAAGGCACGGCAAGGCAAGGGAAGGACAAAGCTCGGCACGGCAAGGCAAGGCAAGGCTAAGGCACGACAACGCAAGGCTAAGCAATGCACGGCAAGGCAAGGAAACGGTAACGCAAGGAAAGGCAAGGTCAGGCAAGGCAAAGCTAAGGCACGACAACGCAAGGCTAGGCAATGCACTGCAAGGGAAGTCAAGGGTAACGAAGGCAAGGCAAGGAGAAGCAAGGCAAGGCAAGGGGAAGGGAAGGTACGGCAAGGCAAGGCTAAGGCAAGGCAACGCAAGTCCAGGGAAGGTTAAGTCAAGGCAAGCCATGCAAGCCTAAGGCAAGGGGAGACAAGGCTAAGGCACGACAACGCAAGGCTAGTTGCAATGCACGGCAAAGCAAGGAAAGTGTAACAGAAGGCAAGGCAAGGCAAGGCAAAACAAGGCAATGCAAGGGTAACAGAAGGTACGGGAAGGCAAGGAAATGCAAGGGTAAAAGAAGGCACGGAAATGCAATGCACGCCAAGCTAGGCTAAGGCAAGGCAAGGCAAGGCTATGCCATGACAACGGAAGGCTAGGTAATGCACGGGAAGGCAAGGAAAGGGTAACGGAAGGCAAGGCACGGCACGGTAAGGCAAGGCTAAGGCACGGCAACGCAAGGCTAGGGAATGCACGGCAAGGCAAGGAAAGGGTAACGGAAGGTAAGGAACGGCAAGGAAATGCAAGGCTAAGGCACGACAAAGCAAGGCTAGGCAATGCACGGCAAGGCAAGGAAAGGGTAAAGGAAGGCAAGGAAGTCAAGGCAAGTCAAGACAAGGCAAGGGCAAAGGAAGGAACTTCACGGCAATGCAAGTGACAAATAAGGCACGACAACGCAAGGCTATGCAATGCACTGCAAGTCATGGAAAGTGTAACGGAATGCAAGGCAAGGCAAGGCAAAGCAAGGAAAGGAAAGGGCAACGGAAGGCACGGCTAGGCAATGAATGGCTAACGGAGGGAACGGCAAGGCAACGGAAGGTCAAGGCAAGAGACGGCAAGGCAAGGCAAGGCTAAGGCACGACAACGGAAGTCTAGGCAATGCACGGCAAGGCGAGGAAATGGAAACGGAAGGCAAGGCACGGGAAGGCAAAGCAAGGCTACGGGACGACAAAGCAATGCTAGGAAATGCACGGCAAAGCAAGGAAAGGGTAACGGAAGGCAAGGCAAGGCAAAGCAAGGCAAGGTAAGGGAAGGGAGGGACAAGGCAAGGCACGTCAAGGCAATGCAAGGCTACGGCACTACAACCCACGGCGTGGCAATGCACGGCAAGTCAAGGAAAGGGGAACGGAAAGCACAGCACGGCAAGGCAAGGCTAAGGCACGGCAACGCAAGTCTAGGCAATGCACGGCAAGGCAAGGAAAGGGTAACGGAAGGAAAGGCACGGCAAGGCAAGGAAAGTGTAAGGGAAGGCACGGCAAGGCAAGGCTAAGGCAATGCAACGCAAGGCTAGGCAATGCACGGCAAGGCAAGGAAAGTGTAACGGAAGCAAGGCAAGGCAAGGGAAAGCAAGGGAAGGCAAGGGTAACGGAAGGCAAGGCAAGGCAAGGCAAAGCAAGGCAATGCCATGGGAACGGAAGGTACGGCAAGGCAAGGCAAGGAAAGGTTAAGTCAAGGCAAGCCAAGGAAGGCTAAGGCAAGGGGAGACAAGGCTAAGGCACGACAACGCAAGGCTAGGAAATGCACGGCAAGGCAACCATAGGGCAACGAAAGGCAAGGCAATGCAAGAGCAAGGCAAGGCAAGGCAAAGCAAGGGAAGGCAAGGTTAACGGAAGGCAAGGCACGACAAGGCAAGGCCAGCCCATCAAGGCTAAGGCAAGGCAAGCAAGGCTATGGCACGACAAAGCAAGTCTATGTAATGCTCGGCAATGCAAGGAAAGGGTAACGAAAGGCAAGGCAAAGCAAGGCCAGGCAAGGGTAACGGAAGGCACGGCAAGGCAACGCAAGGGTAACGGAAGGAACGGCAATGCAAGGTAAACCAAGCTAGGCTAAGGCAAGGCAAGGCAAGGCTATGGCAAAACGGGAGGCTAGGCAATGTACGACAAAGCAAGGAAAGGGTAACGGAAGGCAAGGCACAGCACGGCAAGGTAAGGCACAGCACGGCAACGCAAGGCTACGGAATCCACGGCAAGGCTAGGAAAGGGTAACGGAAGTTAAGGAACGGCAAGGAAGTGCAAGGCTAAGGCACGAAAACGCAAGGCTACGCAATGAACGGCAAGGCAAGGAAAGGGTAACGGAAGGAAAGGCAAGGCAAGGCAAGGAAAGCATAAGGGAAGGCACGGCGCGGCAAGGCAAGGCAAGGCTAAGGCACGGCAACGCAAGGCTAGACAATGCACAGCAAGGCAAGGGAAGGTTAACGGAATGCAATGCAAGGCAAGGTTAAGCAATGGAAGGCAAGGGTAACTGAAGGCAAGGCAAGGCAAGGCAAACCAAGGCAAGGCAAGGGGAACGGAAGGTACGGCAAGGCAAGGGAATGCTAAGGCAAGGCATCACAAGTCAAGGGAAGTTTAAGTCAAGGCAAGCCATGCAAGCCTAAGGCAAGTGGAGACAAGGCTAAGGCACGACAACGCGAGGCTAGGCAATGCACGGCAAAGCAAGGAAAGTGTAACAGAAGGCAAGGCAAGGCAAAACAAGGCAATGCAAGGGTAACAGAAGGTACGGCAAGGCAAGGCATAGGTAATGGAAGGCACGGAAATGCAAGGCAAGGCAAGGTAGGCTAACGCAATGCAATGCAAGGCTATGCCACGACAACGGAAGGCTAGGCAATGCACGGCAAAGCAAGGAAAGTGTAACAGAAGGCAAGGCAAGGCAAGGCAAAACAAGGCAATGCAAGGGTAACAGAAGGCCCGGAAATGCAAGGCAACCCAAGCTTGGCTAAGTCAAGGCAAGGCAAGGCTATGCCACGACAACGGAAGTCTAGGTAATGCACGGCAAGGCAAGGAAAGGATAACGGAAGGCAAGGCACGGCACGGCAAGGCAAGGCAAAGGCACCACAATGCAAGGCTAGGCAATGCACGGCAAGGCAAGGAAAGTGTAACGGAAGCAAGGCAAGGCAAGGTTAAGCAAGGGAAGGCAAGGGTAACGGAAGGCAAGGCAAGGCAAACCAAGACAAGGCAAGGGGAACGGAAGGTACGGCAAGGCAACGAAAGGCTAAGGCAAGGCAAGGTAAGTCAAGGGAAGTTTAAGTCAAGGCAAGCCATGTAAGCCTAATGCAAGGGGAGACAATGCTAAGGCATGACAACGCAAGGCTAGGCAATGCACGGCAAAGCTAGGAAAGTGTAACAGAAGGCAAGGCACGGCAAGGCAAAGAAAGGCTAAGGAACGACAATGCAAGGCTAGGCAATGCACGGGAAGGCAAGAAAAGGGTAATGGAACGCAATGCACCGCAAGGCAAGGAAAGGGTAACAGAAGGCAAGGCAAGGCAAGGCAAAAGAAGGCAATGCAAGGGTAACAGAAGGTACGGCAAGGCAAGGCAAGGGTAACGGAAGGCACGGCAAGGCAAGGGAAGGACAAGGCAAAGCACGGGAATGAAAGGCAATGCTAAGGCACGACAACGTAAGGCTAAGCAATGCACGCGAAGGCAAGGAAACGGTAACGCAAGGAAAGTCACGGTCCGGCAAGGCAAGACTAAGGCACGACAACGCAAGGCTAGGCAATGCATGGCAAGGCAAGGCAAGGGTAACAGAAGGCACGAAAAGGCAAGACAAGGTTAACGAAATGCACGGCAAGGAAAGGCAAAGCAAGGCAAGTCAAGGCTAACGGAAGGCACGGCAAGGCAAGACAAGCGAAGCAAGCCTAAGGCAAGGCAAGGCAAGGCAAGGCTATGGCACGACAACACAAATCTAGGCAATGCACGAAAAGGAAAGGCAAGGGTAACGGAAATCAAGGCAAGGCAAGACAAAGGAAGGCAAGGCAAATGTAACGGAAAGCACGTCACGGCAAGGCAAGGCAAGGCTAAGGCAATGCAACGAAAGTCTAGGCAAGGATAAGGCAAGGCAACACAAGGCTAGGCAATGCACGGCAAGGCAAGGAAGGGGCAACGGAAGCCAAGGCAAGGCAAAGCAAAGCAAGGAAAGGCAAGGGTAACGGAAAGCACTGCAAGGTAAGGGATGGACAATGCAAGTCACAGCAAGGTAAGGCAAGGCAAGGCTAACGCACGACAACGCAAGACTAGGCAATGCACGGAAAGGCAAAGAAACGGTAACGCAAGGAAAGGCACGGTCAGGCAAGTCAAGGCTAAGGCACGACAACGCAAGGCTAGGCAATGCTCGGCAACGCAAGTAAAGGGTAACGGAAGGCAAGGAAGGCAAGGCAAAGCAAGGCAAGGCAAGGGTAACGGAAGGCACGACACGGTAAGGCAAGGCAAAGAAAAGCTAGGCAATGCACGGCAAGGCAAGGAAAGGGTAACGGAAGGCAAGGCACGGCACGGCAAGGCAAGGCTAAGGCACAACCACGCCAGGCTAGGCAATGCAGGGCAAGGCAAGTAAAGGATAACGGAAGGCAAGGCAAGGCAATGGAAAGCAAGGCAAGGCAAGTGTAACGGAAGGCACGGCAAGGCAAGGCAAGGCAAGGGTAAGGCAATGCAACGAAAGGCTAGGCAATGCACGGCAAGGCAAGGAAAATGCAACGGAAGCAAGGCAAGGCAAGGGAAAGCAAGGGAAAGCAAGGGTAACTGAATTCAAGGCAAGGCAAGGCAAAGCAAGGCAATGCCATGGGAACGGAAGGTACGGCAAGGCAAGGCAAGGAAAGGTTCAGTCAAGGCAAGCCAAGGAAGGCTAAGGCAAGGGGAGACAATGCTAAGGCAAGACAACGCAAGGCGAGGCAATGCACGGCAAGGCAACGAAAGGGCAACGAAAGGAAAGGCAAGGCAAAGCAAGGCAAGGCAAGGCAAAACAAGGGAAGGAAAGGGTAACGGAAGGGACGGCACCGCAAGGCAATGCAAGGCTAAGGCAAGGCAACGCAAGGCTAGGCAATGCACGACAAGGCAACGAAAGGGCAACGAAAGGCAAGGCAAGACAAAGCAAGGCAAATCAAGGCAAGCAAGGGAAACGGAAGGCATGGGAAGGGAAGGCAAGGGTAACGGAAGGCACGGCAAGGTAAGGGAAGGACAACGAAAGGCACAGCAAGGCAACGCATGTCTGAGGCACGACAACGCAAGGCTAGGCAATGCACGGCAAGGCAAGGAAAGGGTAACGCAAGGCAAGGCACGGCCAGGCAAGTCAAGGCTAAGACACGAAAACCCAAGGCTAGGCAATGCACGGCAAGGCAAGGCAAGGCTAAGGCAAGGCAACGCAAGGCTCACCAATGCACCGCAAGGCAAGGAAACGTTAATGGAAAATAAGGCAATGCAAGGAAATGCCAGACAAGGGTAACTGAAGGCAAGGCCTGACAAGGCAAGGCCAGCCCATCAAGGCTAAGGCAACGCAAGGCAAGGCTATGGCACGACAACGCAGGTATAGGTAATGCTCGTCAAAGCAAGGAAAGTGTAATGAAATGCAAGGCACGGCAAGGCAAGGCAAGGCTAAGGCACGACAACGGAAGTCTAGGCAATGCCCGGCAAGGCAAGGAAATGGAAACGGAAGGCAAGGCACGGGAAGGCAAGGCAAGGTTAAGAGACGACAACGCAATGCTAAGTAATGCACGGCAAGGCAAGGAAAGGGTAACGGAAGGCAAGGCAAGGCAAAGCAAGGCAACGCAAGGGAAGGGAAGGACTAGGCAAGGCACGGCAAGGCAAGGCAAGGCAACGGCAAGACAACCCAAGGCTTGGCAATGCACGGCAAGTCAAGGAAAGGGCAACGGAAAGCAAAGCACGGCAAGGCAATGCAAGGCTAAGGCTCGACCACGCAAGGCTAGGCAATGCACGGCAAGGCAAGGAAAGTGTAACGGAAGCAAGGCAAGGCAAGGTTAAGCAAGGGAAGGCAAGGGTAACGGAAGGCAAGGCAAGGCAAAGCAAACCAAGGCAAGTCAAGGGGAACGGAAGGTACGTCAAGGCAAGGGAAGGCTAAGGCAAGGCAACGCAAGTCAAGGGAAGGTTAAGTCAAGGCAAGCCATGCAAGCCTAAGGCAAGGGGAGACAAGGCTAAGGCACGACAACGCAAGGCTAGGCAATGCACGGCAAATCAAGGAAAGTTTAACAGAAAGCAATGCAAGGCAAGGCAAAACAAGGCAATGCAAAGGTAACAGAAGGTACGGCATTGCAAGGCAAGGGTAACGGAAGGCCCCGAAATGGAAAGCAAGCCAAGCTAGGCTAAGTCAAGGCAAGGCAAGTCTATGCCACGACAACGGAAGGCTAGGTAATGCACGGCAAGTCAAGGAATGTGGAACGGAAGGCAAGGCACGGCACGGAAAGGCAAGGGTAAGGCAAAGCAACGCAAGGCTAAGCAATGCCCCGGAAGGGAAGGAAACGTTAACGGAAGATAAGGCAAGGCAAGGTAAGGCCAGGCAAGGGTAACGGAAGGCAAGGCCTGACAAGGCAAGGCCAGGCCATCAAGGCTAAGGCAAGGCAAGGCAGGGCTATGGCACGACAATGCAAGTCTAGGTAATGCTCGGCAATGCAAGGAAAGGGTAACGAAAGGCAAGGCAAAGCAAGGCCAGGCAAGGGTAACGGAAGGCACGGCAAGGCAACGCAAGGGTAACGGAAGGAACTGCAATGCAAGGGAAGCCAAGCTAGGCTAAGGCAAGGCAAGGCAAGGCTATGGCAGAACGGAAGTCTAGGCAATGTACATAAAGGCAAGGAAAGGGTAACGGAAGGTAAGGAACGGCAAGGAAATGTCACGCTAAGGCACGAAAACGCAAGGCTACGGAATGCACGGCAAGGCAAGGAAAGGGTAACGGAAGGCAAGGCACGGCACGGCAAGGCAAGGCAAGGCTAAGGCAAGGCAAAGAAAGGCTAGGGAATGCACGGCAAGTCAAGGAAAGGGTAACAGAAGGTAAGGAACTGCAAGGAAATGCAAGGCTAAGGCACGACAACGCAAGGCTAGGCAATGCACGGCAAGGCAAGGAAATGGTAACGGAAGGCAAGGCACGGCAAGGCAAGGCAAGGCTAAGGCACGGCAACGCAAGGCTAGGCAATGTACCGCAAGGCAAGGAAAGGGTAAAGGAAGGCAAGGCAAGGCAAGGCAAGGCAAGGGTAACGGAAGGAACTGCACGGCAATGCAAGGCAAGGCTAAGGCACGACAACGCAAGGATATGCAATGCACTGCAAGGCATGGAAAGTTTAACGGAATGCAAGGCAAGGCAAGGAAAAGCAAGGAAAGGAAAGGGCAACGGAAGGCACGGCTAGGCAAGGCAAGGCTAACGGAGGGAACGGCAAGGCAACGGAAGGTCAAGGCAAGAGACGGCAAGGTAAGGCAAGGCTAAGGCCCGACAACGGAAGTCTAGGCAATGCACGGCAAGGCAAGGAA
Organism: Macrotis lagotis; assembly: GCF_037893015.1. Lineage (NCBI taxonomy): Eukaryota > Metazoa > Chordata > Mammalia > Peramelemorphia > Peramelidae > Macrotis > Macrotis lagotis. The sequence continues at coordinate 9,837 of NW_027421929.1, forward strand.
ATGGAAACGGAAGGCTAGGCACGGCAAGGCAAGGCAAGGCACGGCAAGGCAATGCAAGACTACGGCACGACAACCCACGGCTTGGCAATGCATGGCAAGTCAAGGAATGGGGAACGGAAAGCAAAGCACGGCAAGGGAAGGCTAAGGCAAGACAACGCAAGTCTATGCAATGCACGGCAAGGCAAGAAAAGGGTAAAGGAAGGAAAGGCACGGCAAGGAAAGGAAAGCATAAGGGAAGGCACGGCACAGCAAGGCACGGCAAGGCTAAGGCAATGCAACGCAAGGCTAGGCAATGCACGGCAAGGCAAGGAAAGTGTAACGGAAGCAAGACAAGGCAAGGGAAAGCACGGGAAGGCAAGGGTAACGGAAGGCAAGGCAAGGCAAGGCAAAGCAACGCAATGCCATGGGAACGGAAGGTACGGCAAGGCAAGGCAAGGCAAGTTTAAGTCAAGGCAAGCCAAGGAAGGCTAAGGCAAGGGGAGACAAGGCTAGGGCACGTCAACGCAAGGCTAGGCAATGCACGGCAAGGCAACGATAGGGCAACGAAAGGCAAGGCAATGCAAAGCAAGGCAAGGCAAGTCAAGCAAGGGAAGGCAAGGGTAACGGAAGGCAAGGCACGACAAGAAAAGGCCAGCCCATCAAGGCTAAGGCAAGGCAAGGCAAGGCTATGGCACGACAACGCAAGTCTAGGTAATGCTCGGCAATGCAAGGAAAGGGTAACGAAAGGCAAGGCAAAGCAAGGCCAGGCAAGGGTAACGGAAGGCATGGCAAGGCAACGCAAGGGTAACGGAAGGAACGGCAATGAAAGGCAAGCCAAGCTAGGCTAAGGCAAGGCAAGGCAAGTCAAGTCTATGGCAGAACGGAAGGCTAGGCAATGTACGACAAGGCAAGGAAAGGGTAACGGAAGGCAAGGCACAGCACGGCAAGGCTAGGCTACGGCACGGCAACGCAAGGATACGGAATGCACGGAAAGGCAAGAAAAGGGTAACGGAAGGTAAGGAACGGCAAGGAAATGCCACGCTAAGGCACGAAAACGCAAGGCTAGGCAATGAACGGCAAGGCAAGGAAATGGTAACGGAAGGCAAGGCACAGCAGGGCAAGGCAAGGCTAAAGCACGTCAACGCAAGGCTAGGCAATGCACGGCAATGAAAGGAAAGGTTAAAGGAAGTCAAGGAAGGCAACGCAAGGCAAGACAAGGTAAGGGTAACGAAAGGAACTGTACGGCAATGCAATGCAAGGCTAAGGCAAGACAACGCAAGGCTATGCAATGCGCTGCAAGTCATCGAAATGTAACGGAATGCAAGGCAAGGCAAGGCAAAGCAAGGAAAGGAAAGGGCAAGGGAAGGCACGGCTACGCAAGGCAATGTTAACGGATGGAACAGCAAGGCAAGGGAAGGTCAAGGCAAGGCACGGCAAGGCAAGGCAAGGCTAAGGCACGACAACGGAAGTCTAGGCAATGCACGGCAAGGCAAGAAAATGGAAACGGAAGGCAAGGCACGGTAAGGCAAGGCAAGGTTAAGGGACGACAACGCAAGGCTATGCAATGCACGGCAAGGTAAGGAAAGGGTAACGGAAGGAAAGCCACGGCAAGTCAAGGAAATCGTAAGGGAAGGCACGGCACGGCAAGGCAAGACAAGGCTAAGGCACAGCAACGCAAGGCTAGGCAATGCACGGCAAGGCAAGGGAAGGGTAATGAATGCAAGGCACAGCATGGCAATGCCAGGCTAAGGCAAGGCAACGGAATGCTACGCAAAGTTAAGCAAAGGCAAGGAACGTGTAACGGAAGGCAAGGCAAGGCAAGGCAAAGCAAGGCAAGGCAAAGCAAACGGAAGGCACGGCAAGGCAAGGGAAGGACAAAGCAAGGCACGGCAAGGCAAGACAAGGCTAAGGGACGACAACGCAAGACTAAGCAATGCACGGCAAGGCAAGGAAACGGTAACGCAAGGAAAGGCACGGTGAGGCAAGGCAAGGCTAAGGCACGATAACGCAAGGCTAAGGCACGATAACTCAAGGCTAGGCATTGCACTGCAAGGCAAGGAAAGTGTAACGCAAGGCAAGGCAAAGCAAGGCAAGGCAAGGGGAACGGAAGGTACGGCAAGGCAAGGCAAGGCTAAGGCAAGGCAACGCAAGTCAAGGGAAGGTTAAGTCAAGGCAAGCCATGCAAGCCTAAGGCAAGGGGAGACAAGGCTAAGGCACGACAACGCAAGGCTAGGCAATGCACGGCAAAGCAATGAAAGCGTAACAGAAGGCAAGGCAAGGCAAGGCAAAACAAGGCAATGCAAGTGTAACAGAAGGTACGGCAAGGCAAGGCAAGGCAAGGGTAACGGAAGGCACGGAAAGGCAAGGCAAGCCAAGCTAGGCTAAGGCAAGGCAAGGCAAGTCAAGTCTATGGCAGAACGGAAGGCTAGGCAATGTATGACAAGGCAAGGAAAGGGTAACGGAAGGCATGGCACAGCACGGGAACGCAAGGCTACGGAATGCACGGCAAGGCAAGGAAAGGGTAACGGAAGGTAAGGAACGGCAAGGAAATGACAAGCTAAGGCACGAAAACGCAAGGCTAGGCAATGAACGGCAAGGCAAGGAAATGGTAACGGAAGGCAAGGCACAGCAGGGAAAGGCAAGGCTAAAGCACGGCAACGCCAGGCTAGGCAGTGCACGGCAAGGAAAGGAAAGGGTAAAGGAAATCAAGGAAGGCAACTCAAGGCAAGACAAGGTAAGGGTAACAGAAGGAACTGCACGGCAATGCAATGCAAGGCTAAGGCACGACAACGCAAGGCTATGCAATGCACTGCAAGTCATGGAAAGAGTAACGGAATGCAAGGCAAGGCAAGGCAAAGCAAGGAAAGGAAAGGGCAACGGAAGGCACGGCTACGCAAGGCAAGGTCAACGGAGGGAACGGCAAAGCAAGGGAAGGTCAAGGCAAGGCACGGCAAGGCAAGGCAAGGCTAAGGCACGAAAACGGAAGTCTAGGCAATGCACGGCAAGGCAAGGAAATGGAAACGGAAGGCAAGGCACGGGAAGGCAAGGCAAGGTTAAGAGACGGCAACGCAAGGCTAGGCAATGAACGGCAAGGCAAGGAAATGGTAACGGAAGGCAAGGCACAGCAGGGCAAGGCAAGGATAAAGCACGGCAACGCAAGGCTAGGCAATGCACGGCAAGGCAAGGAAAGGGTAAAGGAAGGCAAGGAAGGCAACTCAAGGCAAGACAAGGCAAGGGTAACGGAAGGAACTGCACGGCAATGCAATGCAAGGCTAAGGCAAGACAACGCAAGGCTATGCAATGCACTGCAAGTCATCGAAAGAGTAACGGAATGCAAGGCAAGGCAAGGCAAAGCAAGGAAAGGAAAGGGCAACGGAAGGCACGGCTACGCAAGGCAAGGTTAACGGAGGGAACGGCAAAGCAAGGGAAGGTCAAGGCAAGGCACGGCAAGGCACGGCAAGGCAAGGCAAGGCTAAGGCACGACAACGGAAGTCTAGGCAATTCACGGCAAGGCAAGGAAATGGAAACGGAAGACAAGGCACGGGAGGGCAAGGCAAGGTTAAGGGACGACAAAGCAAGGCTATGCAATGCACGGCAAGGCAAGGAAAGGGTAACGGAAGGAAAGGCACGGCAAGGCAAGGAAAGCGTAAGGGAAGGCACGACACGGCAAGGCAAGACAAGGCTAAGGCACAGCAACGCAAGGCTAGGCAATGCACGGCAAGGTAAGGGAATGGTAACGGAATGCAAGGCACAGCATGGCAATGCCAGGCTAAGGCAAGGCAACGGAATGCAACGCAACGTTAAGCAAAGGCAAGGAAAGGGTAACGGAAGGCAAGGCAAGGCAAGGCAAAGCAAGGCAAGGCAAGGGTAACGGAAGGCACGGCAAGGCAAGGGAAGGACAAAGCTCGGCACGCCAAAGCAAGGCCAGGCTAAGGCACGACAACGTAAGGCTAGGCAATGCACTGCAAGGCTAGGAAAGTATAACGGAAGCAAGGCAAGGCAAGGGTAAGCAAGGAAAGTCAAGGGTAACGAAGGCAAGGCAAGGTAAAGTAAGGCAAGGCAAGGGGAACAGAAGGTACGGCAAGGCAAGGCAAGGCAAGGCAACGCAAGTCAAGGGAAGGTTAAGTCAAGGCAAACCATGCAAGCCTAAGGCAAGGGGAGACTAGGCTAAGGCAGGACAACGCAAGGCTAGTTGCAATGCACGGCAAAGCTAGGAAAGTGTAACAGAAGGCAAGGCAAGGCAAGGCAAAACAAGGCAATGCAAGGGTAACAGAAGGTACGGCAAGGCAAGGAAAGGCAAGGGTAACGGAAGGCACGGAAATGCAAGGCAAGCCAAGCTAGGCTAAGGCAAGGCAAGGCAAGGCTATGCCACGACAACGGAAGGCTAGGTAATGCACGACAAGGCAAGGAAAGGGTAACGGAAGGCAAGGCACGGCACGGCAAGGCAAGGCAAAGGCACGGCAACGCAAGGCTAGGGAATGCACGGCAAGGCAAGGAAAGTGTAACGGAAAGTAAGGAACGGCAAGGAAATGCAAGGCTAATGCACGACAACGCAAGGCTAGGCAATGTACGGCAAGGCAAGGAAATGGTAACAGAAAGCAAGGCACGGCAAGGCAAGGCAAGGCTAAGGCACGGCAACGCAAGGCTAGGCAATGTACGGCAAGGCAAGGAAAGGGTAAAGGAAGGCAAGGAACGCAAGGCAAGTCAAGACAAGGCAAGGGTAACGGAAGGAACTGCACGGCAATGCAAGTCAAGGCTAAGGCACGACAACGCAAGGGTATGCAATGCACTGCAATTCATGGAAAGTGTAACGGAATGCAAGGCAAGGCAAGGAAAAGCATGGAAAGGAAAGAGCAACGGAACGCACTCCTAGGCAAAGCAAGGCTAACGGAGGGAACGACAAGGCAACGGAAGGTCAAGGCAAGCGACGGCAAGGCAAGGCAAGGCTAAGGCACGACAACGGAAGTCTAGGCAATGCACGGCAAATCAAGGAAATGGAAACGGAAGGCAAGGCACGGGAAGGCAAGGCAAGGCTAAGGGACGACAAAGCAATGCTAGGCAATGCACGGCAAGTCAAGGAAAGGGTAACGGAAGGCAAGGCAAGGCTAAGCAAGGCAAGGCAATGTAAGGGAAGGACAAGGCAAGGCACGGCAAGGCAATGCAAGGCTACGGCACGACAACCCACGGCTTGGCAATGCATGGCAAGTTAATGAAAGGGGAACGGAAAGCAAAGCACGGCAAGGGAAGGCTAAGTCAAGACAACGCAAGTCTATGCAATGCACGGCAAGGCAAGGAAAGGGTAACGGAAGGAAAGGCACGGCAAGGCAAGGAAAGGGTAACGGAAGGAAAGGCACGGCAAGGCAAGGAAAGCGTAAGGGAAGGCACGGCACGGCAAGGCACGGCAAGGCTAAGGCAAAGCAACGCAAGACTAGGCAATGCACGGCAAGTCAAGGAAAGGGTAACGGAAAGCAAAGAACGACAACGCAAGTCTAGGCAATGCACGGCAAGGGAAGAAAATGGTAATGGAATGCAAGGCACGGCAAGGCAAGGCAAGGCAAGGAAAGGCAATCCAAGGCAAGGCAAGGAAAGGGTAACGGAAGGAACGGGAAAGCAAGGCAAAGCAAGGCAAGGCAAGTGTAACGGAAGGCAAGGCATGGCAAGGCAAGTCAAGGCTAAGGCAAGGCAACGCAATGCTTTGCAATGCACAGCAAGGCAATGCAACGGTAACGGAAGGCACGGCAAGGTAAGGGAAGGACAATGCAAAGCACGGCAAGGTAAGGCAAGGCTAAGGCAAGGCTAAGGCAAGGCATCGCAAGGCTCACCAATGCACCGCAAGGCAAGGAAACGTTAACGGAAGATAAGGCAAGGCAAGGAAAGGCCAGGCAAGGGTAACGGAAGGCAAGGACTGACAAGGCAAGGCCAGCCCATCAAGGCTAAGGCAAGGCTATGGCACGACAACAAAAATGTAGGTAATGCTCGTCAATGCACTGAAAGGGTAAGGAAGGGCAAGGCACGGCAAGACAAGACAAGGCTAAGGCAAGACAACGGAAGTCTAGGCAATGCACGGCAAGGCAAGGAAATGGAAACGGAAGCAAGGCAAGGCAAGGCAAGGAAAGACAACCCAAGGCTTGGCAATGCACGGCAAGTCAAGGAAAGGGCAACGGAAAGGAAAGCACGGCAAGGCAAGGCAAAGCTAAGGCAAGACAACGCAAGGCTACGCAATGCACGGCAAGGCAAGGAAATGGAAACGGAAGGAAAGGCAAGGCAAGGCAAGGTAAGCATAAGGGAAGGCACGACACGGCAAGGCAACGCAAGGCTAAGGCCCAGCAACGCAAGGCTAGGCAATGCATGGCAAGGCAAGGGAAGGGTAATGAATGCAAGGCACAGCATGGCAATGCCAGGCTAAGGCAAGGCAACGGAATGCAACGCAAAGTTAAGCAAAGGCAAGGAAAGGGTAACGGAAGGCAAGGCAAGGCAAGGGAAATCAAGGCAAGGGAAGGGAAACGGAAGGCACGGCAAGGCAAGGCAAACGAAGGCAAGGGAAAGGGAACGGAAGGTACGGCAAGGCAAGGGAAGGATAAGGCAAGGCATCACAAGTCAAGGGAAGGTTAAGTCAAGGCAAGCCATGCAAGCCTAAGGCAAGGGGAGACAAGGCAAAGGCACGACAACGCAAGGCCAGGCAATGCACGGCAAAGCAAGGAAAGTGTAACAGAAGGCAAGGCAAGGCAAGGCAAATCAAGGCAATGCAAGGGTAACAGAAGGTACGGCAAGGCAAGGCAAGGCTATGCCACGACAACGGAAGGCCAGGTAATGCACGGCAAGGCAAGGAAAGGGTAACGGAAGGCAAGGCACGGCACGGCAAGGCAAGGCTAAGGCACGGCAACGCAAGGCTAATCAATGCACCGCAAGGCAAGGAAACGTTAATGGAAGATAAGGCAAGGCAAGGAAAGGCCAGGCAAGGGTAACGGAAGGCAAGGACTGACAAGGCAAGGCCAGCCCATCAAGGCTAAGGCAAGGCAAGGCAAGGCTATGGCACGACAACGCAAGTCTATGTAATGCTCGGCAATGCAAGGAAAGGGTAACGAAAGGCAAGGCAAAGCAAGGCCAGGCAAGGGTAACGGAAGGCATGGCAAGGCAACGCAAGGGTAACGGAAGGAACGGCAATGAAAGGCAAGCCAAGCTAGGCTAAGGCAAGGCAAGGCAAGTCAAGTCTATGGCAGAACGGAAGGCTAGGCAATGTACGACAAGGCAAGGAAAGGGTAACGGAAGGCAAGGCACAGGACGGCAAGGCTAGGCTACGGCACGGCAACACAAGGATACGGAATGCACGGAAAGGCAAGAAAAGTGTAACGGAAGGTAAGGAACGGCAAGGAAATGCCACGCTAAGGCACGAAAACGCAAGGCTAGGCAATGAACGGCAAGGCAAGGAAATGGTAACGGAAGGCAAGGCACAGCAGGGCAAGGCAAGGCTAAAGCACGGCAACGCAAGGCTAGGCAATGCACGGCAAGGAAAGGAAAGGTTAAAGGAAGTCAAGGAAGGCAACGCAAACTAAGACAAGGTAAGGGTAACGGAAGGAACTACACGGCAATGAAATGCAAGGCTAAGGCACGACAACGTAAGGCTATGCAATGCACTGCAAGTCATCGAATGTGTAACGGAATGCTAGGCAAGGCAAGGCAAAGCAAGGAAAGGAAAGGGAAACGGAAGGCACGGCAACGCAAGGCAAGGTTAACGTTGGGAACAGCAAGGCAAGGGAAGGTCAAGGCAAGGCACGGCAAGGCAAGGCAAGGCTAAGGCCCGACAACGGAAGTCTAGGCAATGCACGGCAAGGCAAGGAAATGGAAACGGAACGCAAGGCACGGGAAGGCAAGGCAAGGTTAAGGGACGACAACGCTAGGCTATGCAATGCACGGCAAGGCAAGGAAAGGGTAACGGAAGGAAAGTCACGGCAAGGCAAGGAAAGCGTAAGGGAAGGCACGGCACGGCAAGGCAAGACAAGGCTAAGGCACAGCAACGCAATGCTAGGCAATGCACGGCAAGGCAAGGGAAGTTTAACGGAATGCAAGGCACAGAATGGCAATGCCAGGCTAAGGCAAGGCAACGGAATGCAACGCAACGTTAAGCAAAGGCAAGGAAAGGGTAACGGAAGGCAAGGCAAAGCAAGGCAAGATAAGGGTAACGCAAGGCACGGCAAGGCAAGGGAAGGACAAAACTCGGCACGGCAAGGCAAGGCAAGGCTAAGGCACGACAACGCAAGGCTAGGCAATGCACTGCAAGGCAAGGAAAGTGTAACGGAAGCAAGGCAAGGCAAGGTTAACGAAGGGAAGTCAAGGGTAACGAAGGCAAGACAAGGCAAATCAAGGCAAGGCAAGGGGAACGGAAGGTACGGCAAGGTAAGGCAAGGCTAAGGCAAGGCAACGCAAGTCAAGGGAAGGTTAAGTCAAGGCAAGCCATGCAAGCCTAAGGCAAGGGGAGACAAGGCTAAGGCACGACAACGCATGGCTAGTTGCAATGCACGGCAAAGCAAGGAAAGTGTAACAGAAGGCAAGGCAAGGCAAGGCAAAACAAGGAAATGCTAGGGTAACAGAAGGTACGGCAAGGCAAGGAAAGGCAAGGGTAAAGAAAGGCACGGAAATGCAAGGCAAGCCAAGCTAGGCTAAGGCAAGGCAAGGCAAGGCTATGCCACGACAACGGAAGGCTAGGTAATGCACGGCAAGGCAAGGAATGTGTAACGGAAGGCAAGGCACGGCACGGCAACGCAAGGCTAAGGCACGGCAACGAAAGGCTAAGCAATGCACGGCAAGGCAAGGAAACGATAACGGAAGATAAGACAAGGCAAGGAAAGGCCAGGCAAGTGTAACGGAAGGCAAGGCCTGAGAAGGCAAGGCCAGCACATCAAGGCTAAAGCAACGCAAGGCAAGGCTATGGCACGACAACGCAAGTCTAGGTAATACTCGGCAATGCAAGGAAAGGGTAATGAAATGCAAGGCAAAGCAAGGCCAGGCAAGGGTAACTGAAGGCACGGCAAGGCAACGGAAGGGTAACGTAAGGAACGGCAATGCAAGGTAAGCCAAGCTAGGCTAAGGCAAGTCAAGGCAAGGCTATGGCAGAACGGAAGGCTAGGCAATGTACGACAAGGCAAGGAAAGGGTAACGGAAGGCAAGGCACAGCACGGCAAGGCAAGGCTAAGGCACGGCAACGCAAGGCTAGGGAATGCACGGCAAGGCAAGGAAAGGGTAACGGAAGGTAAGGAACGGCAAGGAAATGTCACGCTAAGGCACGAAAACTCAAGGCTACGGAATGCACGGCAAGGCAAGGAAAGGGTAACAGAAGGCAAGGCACGGCACGGCAAGGCAAGGCTAAGGCACGGCAAAGCAAGGCTAGGGAATGCACGGCAAGTCAAGGAAAGGGTAACAGAAGGTAAGGAACTGCAAGGAAATGCAAGGCTAAGGCACGACAACGCAAGGCTAGGCAATGCACGGCAAGGCAAGGAAATGGTAACGGAAGGCAAGGCACGGCAAGGCAAGGCAAGGCTAAGGCACGGCAACGCAAGGCTAGGCAATGTACGGCAAGGCAAGGAAAGGGTAAAGGAAGGCAAGGCAAGTCAAGACAAGGCAAGGGTAACGGAAGGAACTGCACGGCAATGCAAGTCAAGGTTAAGGCACGACAACGCAAGGCTATGCAATGCACTGCAAGTCATGGAAAGTGTTGCGGAATTCAAGGCAAGGCAAGGCAAAGCAAGGAAAGGAAAGGGCAAAGGAAGGCACGGCTAGGCAAAGCAAGGCTAACGGAGGGAACGGCAAGGCAACGGAAGGTCAAGGCAAGAGACGGCAAGGTAAGGCAAGGCTAAGGCCCGACAACGGAAGTCTAGGCAATGCACGGCAAGGCAAGGAAATGGAAACGGAAGGCTAGGCACGGCAAGGCAAGGCAAGGCACGGCAAGGCAATGCAAGACTACGGCACGACAACCCACGGCTTGGCAATGCACGGCAAGTCAAGGAATGGGGAACGGAAAGCAAAGCACGGCAAGGGAAGGCTAAGGCAAGACAACGCAAGTCTATGCAATGCACGGCAAGGCAAGAAAAGGGTAAAGGAAGGAAAGGCACGGCAAGGAAAGGAAAGCATAAGGGAAGGCACGGCACGGCAAGGCACGGCAAGGCTAAGGCAATGCAACGCAAGGCTAGGCAATGCACGGCAAGGCAAGGAAAGTGTAACGGAAGCAAGACAAGGCAAGGGAAAGCACGGGAAGGCAAGGGTAACGGAAGGCAAGGCAAGGCAAGGCAAAGCAACGCAATGCCATGGGAACGGAAGGTACGGCAAGGCAAGGCAAGGAAAGTTTAAGTCAAGGCAAGCCAAGGAAGGCTAAGCCAAGGGGAGACAAGGCTAGGGCACGTCAACGCAAGGCTAGGCAATGCACGGCAAGGCAACGATAGGGCAACGAAAGGCAAGGCAATGCAAAGCAAGGCAAGGCAAGTCAAGCAAGGGAAGACAAGGGTAACGGAAGGCAAGGCACGACAAGAAAAGGCCAGCCCATCAAGGCTAAGGCAAGGCAAGGCAAGGCTATGGCACGACAACGCAAGTCTAGGTAATGCTCGGCAATGCAAGGAAAGGGTAACGAAAGGCAAGGCAAAGCAAGGCCAGGCAAGGGTAACGGAAGGCAAGGACTGACAAGGCAAGGCCAGCCCATCAAGGCTAAGGCAAGGCAAGGCAAGGCTATGGCACGACAACGCAAGTCTAGGTAATGCTCGGCAATGCAAGGAAAGGGTAACGAAAGGCAAGGCAAAGCAAGGCCAGGCAAGGGTAACGGAAGGCATGGCAAGGCAACGCAAGGGTAACGGAAGGAACGGCAATGAAAGGCAAGCCAAGCTAGGCTAAGGCAAGGCAAGGCAAGTCAAGTCTATGGCAGAACGGAAGGCTAGGCAATGTACGACAAGGCAAGGAAAGGGTAACGGAAGGCAAGGCACAGCACGGCAAGGCTAGGCTACGGCACGGCAACGCAAGGATACGGAATGCACGGAAAGGCAAGAAAAGGGTAACGGAAGGTAAGGAACGGCAAGGAAATGCCTCGCTAAGGCACGAAAACGCAAGGCTAGGCAATGAACGCCAAGATAAGGAAATGGTAACGGAAGGCAAGGCACAGCAGGGCAAGGCAAGGCTAAAGCACGTCAACGCAAGGCTAGGCAATGCACGGCAATGAAAGGAAAGGTTAAAGGAAGTCAAGGAAGGCAACGCAAGACAAGACAAGGTAAGGGTAACGAAAGGAACTGTACGGCAATGCAATGCAAGGCTAAGGCAAGACAACGCAAGGCTATGCAATGCACTGCAAGTCATCGAAAGTGTAACGGAATGCAAGGCAAGGCAAGGCAAAGCAAGGAAAGGAAAGGGCAAGGGAAGGCACGGCTACGCAAGGCAATGTTAACGGATGGAACAGCAAGGCAAGGGAAGGTCAAGGCAAGGCACGGCAAGGCAAGGCTAAGGCACGACAACGGAAGTCTAGGCAATGCACGGCAAGGCAAGAAAATGGAAACGGAAGGCAAGGCACGGGAAGGCAAGGCAAGGTTAAGGGACGACAACGCAAGGCTATGCAATGCACGGCAAGGTAAGGAAAGGGTAACGGAAGGAAAGCCACGGCAAGTCAAGGAAATCGTAAGGGAAGGCACGGCACGGCAAGGCAAGACAAGGCTAAGGCACAGCAACGCAAGGCTAGGCAATGCACGGCAAGGCAAGGGAAGGGTAATGAATGCAAGGCACAGCATGGCAATGCCAGGCTAAGGCAAGGCAACGGAATGCTACGCAAAGTTAAGCAAAGGCAAGGAACGTGTAACGGAAGGCAAGGCAAGGCAAGGCAAAGCAAGGCAAGGCAAAGCAAACGGAAGGCACGGCAAGGCAAGGGAAGGACAAAGCAAGGCACGGCAAGGCAAGCCAAGGCTAAGGCACGACAACGCAAGGCTAAGCAATGCACGGCAAGGCAAGGAAACGGTAACGCAAGGAAAGGCACGGTGAGGCAAGGCAAGGCTAAGGCACGATAACGCAAGGCTAAGGCACGATAACTCAAGGCTAGGCATTGCACTGCAAGGCAAGGAAAGTGTAACGCAAGGCAAGGCAAAGCAAGGCAAGGCAAGGGGAACGGAAGGTACGGCAAGGCAAGGCAAGGCTAAGGCAAGGCAACGCAAGTCAAGGGAAGGTTAAGTCAAGGCAAGCCATGCAAGCCTAAGGCAAGGGGAGACAAGGCTAAGGCACGACAACGCAAGGCTAGGCAATGCACGGCAAAGCAATGAAAGCGTAACAGAAGGCAAGGCAAGGCAAGGCAAAACAAGGCAATGCAAGTGTAACAGAAGGTACGGCAAGGCAAGGCAAGGGTAACGGAAGGCACGGAAAGGCAAGGCAAGCCAAGCTAGGCTAAGGCAAGGCAAGGCAAGTCAAGTCTATGGCAGAACGGAAGGCTAGACAATGTATGACAAGGCAAGGAAAGGGTAACGGAAGGCATGGCACAGCACGGGAACGCAAGGCTACGGAATGCACGGCAAGGCAAGGAAAGGGTAACGGAAGGTAAGGAACGGCAAGGAAATGACACGCTAAGGCACGAAAACGCAAGGCTAGGCAATGAACGGCAAGGCAAGGAAATGGTAACGGAAGGCAAGGCACAGCAGGGCAAGGCAAGGCTAAAGCACGGCAACGCCAGGCTAGGCAGTGCACGGCAAGGAAAGGAAAGGGTAAAGGAAATCAAGGAAGGCAACTCAAGGCAAGACAAGGTAAGGGTAACAGAAGGAACTGCACGGCAATGCAATGCAAGGCTAAGGAACGACAACGCAAGGCTATGCAATGCACTGCAAGTCATGGAAAGAGTAACGGAATGCAAGGCAAGGCAAGGCAAAGCAAGGAAAGGAAAGGGAAACGGAAGGCACGGCTACGCAAGGCAAGGTCAACGGAGGGAACGGCAAAGCAAGGGAAGGTCAAGGCAAGGCACGGCAAGGCAAGGCAAGGCTAAGGCACGAAAACGGAAGTCTAGGCAATGCACGGCAAGGCAAGGAAATGGAAACGGAAGGCAAGGCACGGGAAGGCAAGGCAAGGTTAAGGGACGGCAACGCAAGGCTAGGCAATGAACGGCAAGGCAAGGAAATGGTAACGGAAGGCAAGGCACAGCAGGGCAAGGCAAAGATAAAGCACGGCAACGCAAGGCTAGGCAATGCACGGCAAGGCAAGGAAAGGGTAAAGGAAGGCAAGGAAGGCAACTCAAGGCAAGACAAGGCAAGGGTAACGGAAGGAACTGCACGGCAATGCAATGCAAGGCTAAGGCAAGACAACGCAAGGCTATGCAATGCACTGCAAGTCATCGAAAGAGTAACGGAATGCAAGGCAAGGCAAGGCAAAGCAAGGAAAGGAAAGGGCAACGGAAGGCACGGCTACGCAAGGCAAGGTTAACGGAGGGAACGGCAAAGCAAGGGAAGGTCAAGGCAAGGCACGGCAAGGCAAGGCAAGGCTAAGGCACGACAACGGAAGTCTAGGCAATTCACGGCAAGGCAAGGAAATGGAAACGGAAGACAAGGCACGGGAGGGCAAGGCAAGGTTAAGGGACGACAAAGCAAGGCTATGCAATGCACGGCAAGGCAAGGAAAGGGTAACGGAAGGAAAGGCACGGCAAGGCAAGGAAAGCGTAAGGGAAGGCACGACACGGCAAGGCAAGACAAGGCTAAGGCACAGCAACGCAAGGCTAGGCAATGCACGGCAAGGTAAGGGAATGGTAACGGAATGCAAGGCACAGCATGGCAATGCCAGGCTAAGGCAAGGCAACGGAATGCAACGCAACGTTAAGCAAAGGCAAGGAAAGGGTAACGGAAGGCAAGGCAAGGCAAGGCAAAGCAAGGCAAGGCAAGGGTAACGGAAGGCACGGCAAGGCAAGGGAAGGACAAAGCTCGGCACGCCAAAGCAAGGCCAGGCTAAGGCACGACAACGTAAGGCTAGGCAATGCACTGCAAGGCTAGGAAAGTATAACGGAAGCAAGGCAAGGCAAGGGTAAGCAAGGAAAGTCAAGGGTAACGAAGGCAAGGCAAGGTAAATTAAGGCAAGGCAAGGGGAACAGAAGGTACGGCAAGGCAAGGCAAGGCAACGCAAGTCAAGGGAAGGTTAAGTCAAGGCAAACCATGCAAGCCTAAGGCAAGGGGAGACTAGGCTAAGGCACGACAACGCAAGGCTAGTTGCAATGCACGGCAAAGCTAGGAAAGTGTAACAGAAGGCAAGGCAAGGCAAGGCAAAACAAGGCAATGCAAGGGTAACAGAAGGTACGGCAAGGCAAGGAAAGGCAAGGGTAACGGAAGGCACGGAAATGCAAGGCAAGCCAAGCTAGGCTAAGGCAAGGCAAGGCAAGGCTATGCCACGACAACGGAAGGCTAGGTAATGCACGACAAGGCAAGGAAAGGGTAACGGAAGGCAAGGCACGGCACGGCAAGGCTAGGGAATGCACGGAAGGCAAGGAAATGGTAACAGAAAGCAAGGCACGGCAAGGCAAGGCAAGGCTAAGGCACGACAACGGAAGTCTAGGCAATGCACGGCAAATCAAGGAAATGGAAACGGAAGGCAAGGCACGGGAAGGCAAGGCAAGGCTAAGGGACGACAAAGCAATGCTAGGCAATGCACGGCAAGTCAAGGAAAGGGTAACGGAAGGCAAGGCAAGGCTAAGCAAGGCAAGGCAATGTAAGGGAAGGACAAGGCAAGGCACGGCAAAGCAATGCAAGGCTACGGCACGACAACCCACGGCTTGGCAATGCATGGCAAGTTAAGGAAAGGGGAACGGAAAGCAAAGCACGGCAAGGGAAGGCTAAGTCAAGACAACGCAAGTCTATGCAATGCACGGCAAGGCAAGGAAAGGGTAACGGAAGGAAAGGCACGGCAAGGCAAGGAAAGGGTAACGGAAGGAAAGGCACGGCAAGGCAAGGAAAGGGTAACGGAAGGAAAGGCACGGCAAGGCAAGGAAAGCGTAAGGTAAGGCACGGCACAGCAAGGCACGGCAAGGCTAAGGCAAAGCAACGCAAGACTAGGCAATGCACGGCAAGTCAAGGAAAGGGCAACGGAAAGCAAAGCACGACAACGCAAGTCTAGGCAATGCACGGCAAGGGAAGAAAATGGTAACGGAATGCAAGGCACGGCAAGGCAAGGCAAGGCAAGGAAAGGCAATCCAAGGCAAGGCAAGGAAAGGGTAACGGAAGGAACGGGAAGGCAAGGCAAAGCAAGGCAAGGCAAGTGTAACGGAAGGCAAGGCACGGCAAGGCAAGTCAAGGCTAAGGCAAGGCAACGCAATGCTTTGCAATGCACAGCAAGGCAATGCAACGGTAACGGAAGGCACGGCAAGGTAAGGGAAGGACAATGCAAAGCACGGCAAGGTAAGGCAAGGCTAATTCAAGGCTAAGGCAAGGCATCGCAAGGCTCACCAATGCACCGCAAGGCAAGGAAACGTTAACGGAAGATAAGGCAAGGCAAGGAAAGGCCAGGCAAGGGTAACGGAAGGCAAGGACTGACAAGGCAAGGCCAGCCCATCAAGGCTAAGGCAAGGCTATGGCACGACAACAAAAATGTAGGTAATGCTCGTCAATGCACTGAAAGGGTAAGGAAGGGCAAGGCACGGCAAGACAAGACAAGGCTAAGGCAAGACAACGGAAGTCTAGGCAATGCACGGCAAGGCAAGGAAATGGAAACGGAAGCAAGGCAAGGCAAGGCAAGGCAAGACAACCCAAGGCTTGGCAATGCACGGCAAGTCAAGGAAAGGGCAACGGAAAGGAAAGCACGGCAAGGCAAGGCAAAGCTAAGGCAAGACAACGCAAGGCTACGCAATGCACGGCAAGGCAAGGAAATGGAAACGGAAGGAAAGGCAAGGCAAGGCAAGGTAAGCATAAGGGAAGGCACGACACGGCAAGGCAACGCAAGGCTAAGGCCCAGCAACGCAAGGCTAGGCAATGCACGGCAAGGCAAGGGAAGGGTAATGAATGCAAGGCACAGCATGGCAATGCCAGGCTAAGGCAAGGCAACGGAATGCAACGCAAAGTTAAGCAAAGGCAAGGAAAGGGTAACGGAAGGCAAGGCAAGGCAAGGGAAATCAAGGCAAGGGAAGGGAAACGGAAGGCACGGCAAGGCAAAGGTAGGACAAAGCAAGGCACGGCAAGGCAAGGCAAGGCTAAGGCACGACAACGCAAGGCTAAGCAATGCACGGCAAGGCAAGGAAACGGTAACGCAAGGAAAGGCACGGTCAGGCAAGGCAAGGCTAAGGCACGACAACGCAAGCCTAGGCAATGCACTGCAAGGCAAGGAAAGTGTAACGGAAGTAAGGCAAGGCAAGGTTAAGCAAGGGAAGGCAAGGGTAACGGAAGGCAAGGCAAGGCAAGGCAAACGAAGGCAAGGGAAAGGGAACGGAAGGTACGGCAAGGCAAGGGAAGGCTAAGGCAAGGCATCACAAGTCAAGGGAAGGTTAAGTCAAGGCAAGCCATGCAAGCCTAAGGCAAGGGGAGACAAGGCAAAGGCACGACAACGCAAGGCCAGGCAAGGCACGGCAAAGCAAGGAAAGTGTAACAGAAGGCAAGGCAAGGCAAGGCAAATCAAGGCAATGCAAGGGTAACAGAAGGTACGGCAAGGCAAGGCAAGGCTATGCCACGACAACGGAAGGCTAGGTAATGCACGGCAAGGCAAGGAAAGGGTAACGGAAGGCAAGGCACGGCACGGCAAGGCAAGGCTAAGGCACGGCAACGCAAGGCTAATCAATGCACCGCAAGGCAAGGAAACGTTAATGGAAGATAAGGCAAGGCAAGGAAAGGGTAAAGTAAGGCAAGGAAGGCAAGGCAAGTCAAGACAAAGCAAGGGTAACGGAAGGAACTGCACGGCAATGCAAGTCAAGGCTAAGGCACGACAACGCAAGGCTATGCAATGCACTGCAAGTCATCGAAAGTGTAACGGAATGCAAGGCAAGGCAAGGCAAAGCAAGGAAAGGAAAGAGCAACGGAAGGCACGGCTAGGCAAAGCAAGGATAACGGAGGGAAAGGCAAGGCAACGGAAGGTCAAGGCAAGAGACGGCAAGGCAAGGCAAGGCTAAGGCACGGCAACGGAAGTCTTGGCAATGAACGGCAAGGCAAGGAAATGGAAACGGAAGGCAAGGAACGGGAAGGCAAGGCAAGGAAAGGGTAACGGAAGGAAAGGCAAGGCAAGGCAAAGCAAGGCAAGGCAAGGGTAACGGAAGGCACGACAAGGCAAGGGAAGGACAAGGCAAGGCTCGGCAAGGCAAGGCAAGGCTAAGGCACGACAACGTAAAGCTAAGCAATGCACTGCAAGGCAAGTAAACGGTAACGCAAGGAAAGGCACGGTCCGGCAAGTCAAGGCTAAGGCACGACAACGGAAGTCTAGGCAATGAACGGCAAGGCAAGGAAATGGAAACGGAAGGCAAGGAACGGGAAGGCAAGGCAAGGAAAGGGTAACGGAAGGAAAGGCAAGGCAAGGCAAAGCAAGGCAAGGCAAGGGTAACGGAAGGCACGACAAGGCAAGGGAAGGACAAGGCAAGGCTCGGCAAGGCAAGGCAAGGCTAAGGCACGACAACACAAAGCTAAGCAATGCACGGCAAGGCAAGGAAACGGTAACGCAAGGAAAGGCACGGTCCGGCAAGGCAAGGCTAAGGCACGACAAAGCAAGGCTAGGTGTTGCACAGCAAGGCAAGGAAAGTGTAACGGAAGCAAGGCAAGGCAAGGTTAAGCAAGTGAAGGCAAGGGTACCGGAAAGCAAGGTAAGGCAAGGCAAACCAATTCAAGGCAAGGGGAACGGAAGGTACGGCAAGGCAAGGGAATGCTAAGGCAAGGCATCACAAGTCAAGGGAAGTTGAAGTTAAGGCAAGCCATGCAAGCCTAAGGCAAGTGGAGACAAGGCCAAGGCACGACAACCCGAGGCTAGGCAATGCACGGCAAAGCAAGGAAAGTGTAACAGAAGGCAAGGCAAGGCAAGGCAAATCAATGCAATGCAAGGGTAACAGAAGGTACGGCAAGGCAAGGCAAGGGTAACAGAAGGCACGGAAACGCAAGGCAAGCCAAGGTAGGCTAAGGCAAGGCAATGCAAGGCTATGCCACGACAACGGAAGGCTAGGCAATGCACGGCAAGGCAAGGAAAGGGTAACGGAAGGCGAGGCACGGCAGGGCAAGGCCAGGCTAAGGCAGGGCAACGCAAGGCAAGGCAATGAAAGGCAAGTCAAGGAAAGTGTAAAGGAAGGCAAGGAAGGCAAGGAAATTCAAGACAAGGCAAGGGTAACGGAAAGAACTGCACGGCAATGCAATTCAACGCTAAGGCACGACAACGCAAAGCTATGCAATGCACTGTAAGTCATCGAAAGTATAACGGAATGCAAGGCAAGGCAACGCAAAGCAAGGAAAGGAAAGGGCAACGGAAGGCACGGCTAGGCAAGGCAAGGTTAACGGAGGGAACGGCAAGGCAAGGGAAGGTCAAGGCAAGGCACGGCAAGGCAAGGCAAGGCTAAGGCACGACAAAGGAAGTCTAGGCAATGCACGGCAAGGCAAGGAAATGGAAACGGAAGGCAAGGCACGGGAAGGCAAGGCAAGGGTAAGGGACGACAACGCAATGCTAAGCAATGCACGGCAAGGCAATGAAAGGGTAACGGAACGCAAGGCAAGGCAAAGCAGGGCAAGGCAAGGTAAGGGATGGAAAAGGCAAGGCACGGCAAGGGAAGGCAAGGCTACGGCACGACAACCCAAGGCTTGGCAATGCACGGCAAGTCAAAGAAATTGCAACGGAAAGCAAAGCAGGGCAAGGGAAGGCAAGACTAAGGAAAGACAATTCAAGGATATGCAATGCACGGCAAGGCAAGGAATGTGTAAGGGAAGGAACGGCACGGCGAGGTACGGCAAGGCTAAGGCACGGCCACGCAAGGCTAGGCAATGCAAAGCAAGGCAAGGGAAGGGTAACGGAATGCAAGGCACAGCATGGCAATGCCAGGCTAAGGCAAGGCAACGGAAGGCAACGCAAAGTTAAGGCAAGGCAAGGAAAGGGTAACGGAAGGCAAGGCAAGGCAAGGCAAACCAAGGCAAGTCAAGGGCAACGGTAGGCACGGCAAGGCAAGGGAAGGACAAGGCAAGGCACGGCAAGGCAAGGCAAGGCTAAGCAATGCACGGGAACGCAAGGGAACGGTAACGCAATGCAAGGCACGGACAGGCAAGGCAAGGGTAAGGCACGACAACGCAAGGCTAGGCAATGCACGTCCAGGCAACGAAAGGCTAACGGAAGGCACAGCACGGCAAGGCAAGGTAAGGCTAAGGCAAGGCAAAGCCAGGCTAGGCAAGGCTAACGGAAGGCACGGCAAGGGAAGGCAAGGGTAACTATAGGCACGGCAAGGCAAGGGAAGGACAAGGCACGGCATGGCAAGGCAAGGAATGCCAAAGGCAAGGCAAGGCAATGCAAGGCTAGGTTAAGGCAAGGCAAGCCATGCAAGGATAAGGCAAGGGGAGACAAGGCTAAGGCACGACAACGCACCCCTAGGCAATTCACGGAAAGGGTAACGGAAGGTAAGGCAAGGCAAGCCAAAACAAGGCAAGGCAAGAGTAACGGAAGGCACGGCAAGGCAAGGGAAGGACAATGCAAGGCACGGCAAGGCAAAGAAAGGCTAAGGAACGACAATGCAAGGCTAGGCAATGCACGGCAAGGCAAGAAAAGGGTAACGGAATGCAACGCAAGGCAAGGAAAGGAAAGGGTAACGGAGGGCAAGGCATGGCAAGGCAATGCAAGGCTAAGGCAAGGCAACGGAAGGCACAGCAAGGCAAGGGAAGGACAAGGCAAGGCACGTCAAGGCAAGGCAAGGCTAAGGCAAGGCAATGCAAGGCAAGGGAAGGCAAGGTTAAGGCAAGGCAAGCCAAGTAAGGCTAAGGCAAGGGGAGACATGGCTAAGGCACGACAGTGCAAAGCTCGGCAATACACGGAAAGGCAAGGAAAGGGTAAAGGAAGGCAAGGAAGGCAAGGCAAAGCAAGGCTAAGGCACGACAAGGCAAGGTTAGGCAATGCACGGCAAGGCATGGAAAGTGCAACGGAATGCAAGGCAAGGCAACGCAAAGCAAGGAAAGGAAAGGGCAACGGAAGGCACGGCTAGGCAAGGCAAGGTTAACGGAGGGAACGGCAAGGCAAGGGAAGGTCAAGGCAAGGCACGGCAAGGCAAGGCAAGGCTAAGGCACGACAAAGGAAGTCTAGGCAATGCACGGCAAGGCAAGGAAATGGAAACGGAAGGCAAGGCACGGGAAGGCAAGGCAAGGGTAAGGGACGACAACCCAATGCTAAGCAATGCACGGCAAGGCAATGAAAGGGTAACGGAACGCAAGGCAAGGCAAAGCAGGGCAAGGCAAGGTAAGGGATGGAAAAGGCAAGGCACGGCAAGGCAAGGCAAGGCTACGGCACGACAACCCAAGGCTTGGCAATGCACGGCAAGTCAAAGAAATTGCATCGGAAAGCAAAGCAGGGCAAGGCAAGGCAAGGCTAAGGAAAGACAATTCAAGGCTATGCAATGCACGGCAAGGCAAGGAATGTGTAAGGGAAGGCACGGCACGGCGAGGTACGGCAAGGCTAAGGCACGGCCACGTAAGGCTAGGCAATGCAAAGCAAGGCAAGGGAAGGGTAACGGAATGCAAGGCACAGCATGGCAATGCCAGGCTAAGGCAAGGAACGGAAGGCAACGCAAAGTTAAGGCAAGGCAAGGATAGGGTAACGGAAGGCAAGGCAAGGCAAGGCAAAGCAAGGCAAGGCAAGGGCAACGGTAGACACGGCAAGGCAAGGGAAGGACAAGGCAAGGCACGGCAAGGCAAGGCAAGGCTAAGCAATGCACGGGAACGCAAGGGAACGGTAACGCAATGCAAGGCACGGATAGGCAAGGCAAGGGTAAGGCACGACAACGCAAGGCTAGGCAATGCACGTCCAGGCAACGAAAGGCTAACAGAAGGCACAGCACGGCAAGGCAAGGTAAGGCTAAGGCAAGGCAAAGCCAGGCTAGGCAAGGCTAACGGAAGGCACGGCAAGGGAAGGCAAGGGTAACTATAGGCACGGCAAGGCAAGGGAAGGACAAGGCACGGCATGGCAAGGCAAGGAATGCCAAAGGCAAGGCAAGGCAAGGCAAGGCTAGGCTAAGGCAAGGCAAGCCATGCAAGGATAAGGCAAGGGGAGACAAGGCTAAGGCACGACAACGCACGGCTAGGCAATTCACGGAAAGGGTAACGGAAGGTAAGGCAAGGCAAGCCAAAACAAGGCAAGGCAAGAGTAACGGAAGGCACGGCAAGGCAAGGGAAGGACAATGCAAGGCACGGCAAGGCAAAGAAGGGCTAAGGAACGACAATGCAAGGCTAGGCAATGCACGGCAAGGCAAGAAAAGGGTAACGGAATGCAACGCAAGGCAAGGCAAGGAAAGGGTAACGGAGGGCAAGGCACGGCACGGCAATGCAAGGCTAAGGCAAGGCAACGGAAGGCACAGCAAGGCAAGGGAAGGACAAGGCAAGGCACGTCAAGGCAAGGAAAGGCTAAGGCAAGGCAATGCAAGGCAAGGGAAGGCAAGGTTAAGGCAAGGCAAGCCAAGCAAGGCTAAGGCAAGGGGAGACATGGCTAAGGCACGACAGTGCAAAGCTCGGCAATACACGGAAAGGCAAGGAAAGGGTAAAGGAAGGCAAGGAAGGCAAGGCAAAGCAAGGCTAAGGCACGACAACGCAAGGTTAGGCAATGCACGGCAAGGCATGGAAAGTGCAACGGAAGGAAAGGCAAGGCAAGGCAATGCAAGGAAAGCTAAGGGCAACGGAAGGCATGGCAAGGCAAGGGAATGAGAAGGAACGGCACGGCAAGGCAAGGCAAGGCTAAGGCAAGGCAAGCCAAGCAAGGCTAAGGCAAGGGGAGACAAGGCGAAGGCACGACAACGCACGGCTAGGCAATGCACGGCAAGGCAAGGAAAGCGTTACGGGAGGCAAAGGAAGGCAAGGCAAATCACAGCAAGGCAAGTGTAACGGAAGGCATGCCACGGCAAGGCAAGGTAAGGCTAAGGCACGACAACGCAAGGCTAGGCAATGCAGGGCACGGCAAGGAAAGTGTAACGGAAGCAAGGCAAGCCAAGGGAAATCAAGGCAATGCAGGGGGAACGGAAGGCACGGCAAGGCAAGGCAAGGGAAACGGAAGGCACAGCAAGGCAAGGGAAAGGGAAGGCATGGCACGGCCATGCAAGGTAAGGCTAAGGCACGACAGCACAAGGCTAGGCAATGTTAAGGCAAGGAAAGTTAAGTGTAATGGAAGGCACGGCACGGCAAGGCAAGGCAAGGCTAAGGCAATGCAACGCAAGGCTAGGCAATGCACGGCAAGGCAAGGGAAAGGTAACGGAATGCAAGGCACAGCATGGCAATGCCAGGCTAAGGCAAGGCAACCGAAGGCAACGCAAAGTTAAGCAAAGGCAAGGAAAGGGTAACGGAAGGGAAGGCAAGGCAAAGCAAGGCAAAGCAAGGGTAACGGAACGCATGGCAAGGCAAGGGAAAGTCAAAGCAAGGCACGGCAAGGCAAGGCAAGGCAAGGCAAGGCTAAGGCACGACAACGCAAGGGTAAGCAATGCACGGCAAGGCAAAGAAACGGTAACGCAAGGAAAGGCACGGTCAGGCAAGGCAAGGCTAAGGCACGACAACACAAGGCTAGACAATGCACTGCAAGGCAAGGAAAGTGTAACGGAAGCAAGGCAAGGCAAGGATAAGCAAGGGAAGGCAAGGGTAACGGAAGGCAAGGCAAGGCAAAGGAAGGCAACGCAAGGGGAAGGGAAGGTACGGCAAGGCAAGGGAAGGCTAAGGCAAGGCAACGCAAGTCAAGGGAAGGTTAAGTCAAGGCAAGCAATGCAAGCTTAAGGCAAGGGGAGACAAGGCTAAGGCACGACAACGCAAGGATAGACAATGCACCGCAAAGCAAGGAAAGTATAACAGAAGGCAAGGCATGGCAAGGCAAAACAAGGCAATGCAAGGGTAACAGAAGGTACGGCAAGGCAAGGCAAGGGTAACAGAAGGCACGGAAATGCAAGGCAAGCCAACCTAGGGTAAAGCAAGGCAAGGCAAGGCTATGCCACGACAACGGAAGGCTAGGTAATGCACGGCACGGCAAGGAAAGGGTAACGGAAGGCAAGGCACGGTCAGGCAAGGCAAGGCTAAGGCACGGAAACGCAAGGCTAGGCAATGCACGGCAAGGCAAGGAAAGGGTAACGGAAGTTAAGGAACGGCCAGGAAATGCAAGGCTAAGGCACGACAACGCAAGGCTAGGCAATGCACGGCAAGGCAAGGAAATGGTAACGGAAGGCAAGGCAAGGCAAGGCAAGTCAAGACAAGGCAAGGGGAACGGAAGGAACTGCACGGCAATGCAATGCAAGGCTAAGGCACGACAACGCAAGGCTATGCAATGCACTGCAAGTCATGGAAAGTGTTGCGGAATCCAAGGCAAAGCAAGGCAAAGCAAGGAAAGGAAAGGGCAACGGAAGGCACGGCTAGGTAAGGCAAGGTTAACGGAGGGAACGGCAAGGCAAGGGAAGGTCAAGGCAAGGCACGGCAAGGCAAGGCAAGTCTAAGGCAAGATAATTCAAGGCTATGTAATGCACGGCAAGGCAAGGAAAGGGTAACGGAAGTCAAGGCACGGCAAGGCTAAGGCACGGTAACGCAAGGCTAGGCAATGCACAGCAAGGTAAGCAAACGGTAACGCAAGGAAAGGCATGGTCAGGCAAGGCAAGGCTAAGGCACGACCACGCAAGGCTATGCAATGCAGGGCAAGGCAAGTAAAGGGTAACGGAAGGCACGGCAAGGTAATGGAAGGACAAGGCAAGGCACGGCAAGGCAAGGAATGCCAAAGGCAAGGCAAGGCAAGGCAAGGCTAGGTTAAGGCAAGGCAAGCCATGCAAGCCTAAGGCAAGGGGAGACAAGGCTAAGGCACGACAACGCATGGCTAGGCAATGCACCGCAAAGCAAGGAAAGTATAAAAGAAGGCAAGGCAAGGCAAGGCAAAACAAGGCAATGCAAGGGTAACAGAAGGTATGGCAAGGCAAGGCAAGGGTAACAGAAGGCATGAAAATGCAAGGCAAGCCAAGCTAGGCTAAGGCAAGCCAAGGCAAGCCTATGCCACGACAACGGAAGGCTAGGTAAAGCACGGCAAGGCAAGGAATGGGTAACGGAAGGCAAGGCACGGCACGGCAAGGCAAGGCGAAGGCATGGCAACTCAAGGCTAGGCAATGCACGGCAAGGCAAGGAAATGGTAACGGAAGGCAAGCAAGGCAAGGCTAAGGCACGGCAACGCAAGTCTAGGCTATACACGGCAAGGCTAGGGAAGGGTAACGGAATGCAAGGCACAGTATGGCAATGCCAGGCTAAGGCAAGGCAACGGAAGGCAACGCAAAGTTAAGGCAAGGCAAGGAAAGGGTAACGGAAGGCAAGTCAAGGCAAGGCAAAGCAAGGTAAGGCAAGGGTAACGGAACGCACGACAAGGCAAAGGAAGGACAAGGCAAGGCTCGGCAAGGCAAGGCAAGGCTAAGGCACGACAACGCAAGGCTAAGCAATGCACGGCAAGGCAAGGAAACGGTAACGCAAGGAAAGGCACTATCCAGCAAGGCAAGGCTAAGGCACGACAACGCAAGCCTAGGCAATGCACGGCAAGGCAAGGAAAGTGTAACGGAACCAAGGCAAGGCAAGGTTAAGCAAGGGAAGGCAAGGGTAACGGAAGGCAAGGCAAGGCAAGGCAAACGAAGGCAAGGGAAGGGGAACAGAAGGTACGGCAAGGCAAGGGAAGGCTAAGGCAAGGCATCACAGGTCAAGGGAAGTTTAAGTCAAGGCAAGCCATGCAAGCCTAAGGCAAGGGGAGACAAGGCTAAGGCACGTCAACGCAAGGCTAGGCAATGCACGGCAAAGCAAGGAAAGTGTATCAGAAGGCAAGGCAAGGCAGGGCAAAACAGGGCAATGCAAGGGTAACAGAAGGACCGGAACTGCAAGGCAACCCAAGCTAGGCTAAGGCAAGGCAAGGCAAGGCTATGCCACGACAACGGAAGCCTAGGTAATGCACGGGAAGGCAAGGAAAGGGTAACGGAAGGCAAGGCACGGCACGGCAAGTCAAGGCTAAGGCACGGCAACGCAAGGCTAGGGAATGCACGGCAAGGCAAGGAAAGGGTAACGGAAGGTAAGGAACGGCAAGGAAATGCAACGCTAAGGCACGACAACGCAAGGCTAGGCAATGCACGGCAAGGCAAGGGAAGGGTAACGGAATGCAAGGAACAGTATGGCAATGCCAGGCTAAGGCAAGGCAACGGAAGGCAACGCAAAGTTAAGGCAAGGCAAGGAAATGGTAACGGAAGGCAAGCAAGGCAAGGCAAGTCAAGACAAGGCAAGGGGAACGGAAGGAACTGCACGGCAATGCAATGCAAGGCTAAGGCACGACAACGCAAGGCTATGCAATGCACTGCAAGTCATGGAAAGTGTTGCGGAATCCAAGACAAAGCAAGGCAAAGCAAGGAAAGGAAAGGGCAACGGAAGGCACGGCTAGGTAAGGCAAGGTTAACGGAGGGAACGGCAAGGCATGGGAAGGTCAAGGCAAGGCACGGCAAGGCAAGGCAAGTCTAAGGCAAGATAATTCAAGGCTATGTAATGCACGGCAAGGCAAGGAAAGGGTAACGGAAGTCAAGGCACGGCAAGGCTAAGGCACGGTAACGCAAGGCTAGGCAATGCACAGCAAGGTAAGCAAACGGTAACGCAAGGAAAGGCATGGTCAGGCAAGGCAAGGCTAAGGCACGACCACGCAAGGCTATGCAATGCAGGGCAAGGCAAGTAAAGGGTAACGGAAGGCACGGCAAGGTAATGGAAGGACAAGGCAAGGCACGGCAAGGCAAGGAATGCCAAAGGCAAGGCAAGGCAAGGCAAGGCTAGGTTAAGGCAAGGCAAGCCATGCAAGCCTAAGGCAAGGGGAGACAAGGCTAAGGCACGACAACGCATGGCTAGGCAATGCACCGCAAAGCAAGGAAAGTATAAAAGAAGGCAAGGCAAGGCAAGGCAAAACAAGGCAATGCAAGGGTAACAGAAGGTACGGCAAGGCAAGGCAAGGGTAACAGAAGGCACGAAAATGCAAGGCAAGCCAAGCTAGGCTAAGGCAAGCCAAGGCAAGCCTATGCCACGACAACGGAAGGCTAGGTAAAGCACGGCAAGGCAAGGAATGGGTAACGGAAGGCAAGGCACGGCACGGCAAGGCAAGGCGAAGGCATGGCAACTCAAGGCTAGGCAATGCACGGCAAGGCAAGGAAATGGTAACGGAAGGCAAGCAAGGCAAGGCTAAGGCACGGCAACGCAAGTCTAGGCTATACACGGCAAGGCTAGGGAAGGGTAACGGAATGCAAGGCACAGTATGGCAATGCCAGGCTAAGGCAAGGCAACGGAAGGCAACGCAAAGTTAAGGCAAGGCAAGGAAAGGGTAACGGAAGGCAAGTCAAGGCAAGGCAAAGCAAGGTAAGGCAAGGGTAACGGAACGCACGACAAGGCAAAGGAAGGACAAGGCAAGGCTCGGCAAGGCAAGGCAAGGCTAAGGCACGACAACGCAAGGCTAAGCAATGCACGGCAAGGCAAGGAAACGGTAACGCAAGGAAAGGCACTATCCAGCAAGGCAAGGCTAAGGCACGACAACGCAAGCCTAGGCAATGCACGGCAAGGCAAGGAAAGTGTAACGGAACCAAGGCAAGGCAAGGTTAAGCAAGGGAAGGCAAGGGTAACGGAAGGCAAGGCAAGGCAAGGCAAACGAAGGCAAGGGAAGGGGAACAGAAGGTACGGCAAGGCAAGGGAAGGCTAAGGCAAGGCATCACAGGTCAAGGGAAGTTTAAGTCAAGGCAAGCCATGCAAGCCTAAGGCAAGGGGAGACAAGGCTAAGGCACGTCAACGCAAGGCTAGGCAATGCACGGCAAAGCAAGGAAAGTGTATCAGAAGGCAAGGCAAGGCAGGGCAAAACAGGGCAATGCAAGGGTAACAGAAGGACCGGAACTGCAAGGCAACCCAAGCTAGGCTAAGGCAAGGCAAGGCAAGGCTATGCCACGACAACGGAAGCCTAGGTAATGCACGGGAAGGCAAGGAAAGGGTAACGGAAGGCAAGGCACGGCACGGCAAGTCAAGGCTAAGGCACGGCAACGCAAGGCTAGGGAATGCACGGCAAGGCAAGGAAAGGGTAACGGAAGGTAAGGAACGGCAAGGAAATGCAACGCTAAGGCACGACAACGCAAGGCTAGGCAATGCACGGCAAGGCAAGGGAAGGGTAACGGAATGCAAGGAACAGTATGGCAATGCCAGGCTAAGGCAAGGCAACGGAAGGCAACGCAAAGTTAAGGCAAGGCAAGGAAAGGGTAACGGAAGGCAAGGCAAGGCAAAGCAAGGCAAGGCAAGGGTAATGGAAGGCACGGCAAGGCAAGGGAAGGACAAGGCAAGGCACGGCAAGGCAAGGCAAGGCTAAGGCACGACAAGGCAAGGCTAAGCAATGCACGGCAAGGCAAGGAAACAGTAACGCAAGGAAAGGCACGGTCCGGCAAGGCAAGGCTAAGGCACGACAACGCAAGGCTAGGTATTGCACAGCAAGGCAAGGAAAGTGTAACGGAAGCAAGGCAAGGCAAGGTTAAGCAAGTGAAGGCAAGGGTAACGGAAGGCAAGGCAAGGCAAGGCAAACAAATACAAGGCAAGGGGAACGGAAGGTACGGCAAGGCAAGGGAATGCTAAGGCAAGGCATCACAAGTCAAGGGAAGTTTAAATCAAGGAAAGCCATGCAAGCCTAAGGCAAGTTGAGACAAGGCTAAGGCACGACAACGCGGGGCTAGGCAATGCACGGCAAACAAGGAAAGTGTAACAGAAGGCAAGGCAAGGGAAGGCAAATCAAGGCAATGCAAGGGCAACAGGAGGTACGGCAAGGCAAGTCAAGGGTAAGGGAAGGCACGGAAATGCAAGGCAAGCCAAGGTAGGCTAAGGCAAGGCAATGCAAGGCTATGCCACGACAACAGAAGGCTAGGCTATGCACGGCAAGGGAAAGAAAGGGTAACGGAAGGCAAGGTACGGCAGGGCAAGGCCAGACTAAGGCAGGGTAACGCAAGGCTAGGTAATGCACGGCAAGGCAAGGAAAGTGTAAAGGAAGGCAAGGAAGGCAAGTCAAGTCAAGACAAGGCAAGGGTAACGAAAGGAATTGCACGGCAATGCAATTCAACGCTAAGGCACGACAACGCAAAGCTATGCAATGCACTGTAAGTCATCGAAAGTATAACGGAATGCAAGGCAAGGCAACGCAAAGCAAGGAAAGGAAAGGGCAACGGAAGGCACGGCTAGGCAAGGCAAGGTTAACGGAGGGAACGGCACGGCAAGAGAAGGTCAAGGCAAGGCACGGCAAGGCAAGGCAAGGCTAAGGCACGACAAAGGAAGTCTAGGCAATGCACGGCAAGGCAAGGAAATGGGAACTGAAGGCAAGGCACGGGAAGGCAAGGCAAGGGTAAGGGACGACAACGCAATGCTAAGCAATGCACGGCAAGGCAATGAAAGGGTAACGGAAGGCAAGGCAAGGCAAAGCAGGGCAATGCAAGGTAAGGGAAGGAAAAGGCAAGGCACGGCAAGGCAAGGCAAGGCTACGGCACGACAACCCAAGGCTTGGCAATGCACGGCAAGTCAAGGAAATTGCAACGGAATGCAAAGCAGGGCAAGGCAAGGCAAGGCTAAGGCAAGACAATACAAGGCTATGAAATGCACGGCAAGGCAAGTAAAGGGTAAGGGAAGGAAATGCACGGCAAAGCAAGGAAAGTGTAACGGAATGCAAGGCAAAGCAAGGAAAGGAAAGGGCAACGGAAGGCACGGCTAGGCAAGGCAAGGTTAACAGAGGGAACGTCAAGGCAAGCGAAGGTCAAGGCAAGGCACGGCAAGGCAAGGCAAGGCTAAGGCACGACAACGGAAGTCTAGGCAATGCACGTCAAGGCAAGGAAATGGAAACTGGAGGCAAGGCACGGGAAGGCCAGGCAAGGCTAAGGGACGACAACGCAATGCTAAACAATGCACAGCAAGGCAAGGAAAGGGTAAGGGAAGGCAAGGCAAGGCAAGGCAAGGCAAAGCAAGGCAAGGGTAACAGAAGGCACGGCAAGGCAATGGAAGGACAAGGCAAGGCACGTCAAGGCAAGGCAAGGCTAAGGCACGACAACGCAAGGCTAAGCAATGCACGGCAAGGCACGAAATGGTAACGCAAGTAAAGGCACGGTCAGGTAAGGCAAGGCTAAGGCACGACAACACAAGGCTAGGCAATGCACTGCAAGGCAAGGAAAGTGTAACGGAAGCAAGGCAAGGCCAGGTTAAGCAAGGGAAGGCAAGGGTAACGGAAGACAAGGCAAGGCACAGCAAGGCAACTCAAGGGGAACGGAAGGTACGGCAAGGCAAGGCAAGGTTAACGCAAGGCAACGCAAGTCAAGGGAAGGTTAAGTCAAGGCAACCCATGCAAGCCTAAGGCAAGGGGAGACAAGGCTAAGGCACGACAACGGAAGGCTAGGTACTGCACGGCAAGCCAAGGAATGGGTAACGGAAGGTAAGGAACGGCAAGGAAATGCAAGGCTAAGGCACGACAACGCAAGGCTAGGCAATGCACGGCAAGGCAAGGAAATGGTAACGGACGGCAAGCAAGGCAAGGCAAGTCAAGACAAGGCAAGGGTAACGGAAGGAACTGCACGGCAATGCAAGTCAAGGCTAAGGCACGAAAACGCAAGGCTATGCAATGCACTTCAACTCATGGAACGTGTTGCGGAATGCAAGGCAAGGAAAGGAAAGCAAGGAAAGAAAAGGGCAACGGAAGGCACGGCTAGGCAAGGCAAGGTTAACGGAGGGAACGGCAAGGCATGGGAAGGTCAAGGCAAGGCACGGCAAGGCAAGGCAAGGCTAAGGCACGACAACAGAAGTCTAGGCATTGCACGGCAAGGCAAGGAAATGGAAACGGAAAGCAAGGCATGGCAAGGCAAGGAAAGGGCAACGGAAAGCAAAGCACGGCAAGGCAAGTCTAAGGCAAAATAATTCTAGGCTATGCAATGCACGGCAAGGCAAGGAAAGGGTAACGTAAGGCAAGGCCCGGCAAGGCAAGGAAAGCGTAAGGGAAGGCAGGGCACGGCAAGGCACGGCAATGCTAAGGCACGGCAACGCAAGGCTAGGCAATGCATGGCAAGGTAAGGAAACGGTAACGCAATGAAAGGCACGGTCAGGCAAGGCAAGGCTAAGGCACGACTACGCAAGGCTATGCAATGCAGGGAAAGGCAAGTAAAGGGTAACGGAAGGCAAGGCAAGGGAATGCAAATCAAGTCAAGGCAAGTGTAACGGAAGGCACGGCACGGCAACGCAAGGCAAGGCTAAGGCAATGCAACGCAAGGCTAGGCAATGCACGGCAAGGCAAGGAAAGTGTAACGGAAGCAAGGCACGTCAAGGGAAAGCAAGGGAAGGCAAGGGTAACGTAAGGCAAGGCAAGGCAAGGAAACGCAAGGCAATGCCATGGGAACGGAAGGTACGGCAAGGCAAGGCAAGGAATGTTTAAGTCAAGGCAAGCCAAGGAAGGCTAAGGCAAGGGGAGACAAGGCTAAGGCACGACAACGCAAGGCTAGGCAATGCACGGCAAGGCAACGAAAGGGCAACGAAAGGCAAGGCAATGCAAAGCAAAGGAAGGCAACGCAAAGCAAGGGAAGGCAAGGGTAACGGAAGGGACGGCAAGGCAACGCAAGGGTAACGGAAGGAACGGCAGTGCAAGGCAAGCCAAGCTAGGCTAAGGTAAGGCAAGGCAAGGCTACGGCAGAACGGAAGGCTAGACAATGTACGACAAGGCAAGGAAAGGGTAACGGAAGGCAAGGCACAGCACGGCAAGTCAAGACTAAGGCACGGCAACGGAAGTCTAGGCAATGCACGGCAAGGCAAGGAAATGGAAACGGAAGGCAAGGCACGGGAAGGCAAGGCAAGGTTAAGGGACGACAACGCAAGTCTATGCAATGCACGGCAAGGCAATGAAAGGGTAACGGAAGGAAAGGCACGACAAGGCAAGGAAAGCGTAAAGGAAGGCATGGCACGGCAAGGCAAGACAAGGCTAAGGCAAGGCAACGCAAGGCTAGCCAATTCACGGCAAGGCAAGGGAAGGGTAACGGAATGCAAGGCACAGCATGGCAATGCCAGGCTAAGGCAAGGCAACGGAAAGCAACGCAAAGTTAAGCAAAGGCAAGGCAAGGGTAACGGAAGGCACGGCAAGGGAAGGCAAGGGTAAAGGAAGGCACGGCAAGGCAAGGGAAGGACAAGGCATGGCACGGCAAGGCAAGGAATGCCTAAGGCAAGGAAAGGCAAGGCAAGGCTAGGTTAAGGCAAGGCAAGCCAAGCAAGGATAAGGCAAGGGGAGACAAGGCTAAGGCACGACAACGCACGGCTAGGCAATTCACGGCAAGGCAAGGAAAGGGTATCGGAAGGTAACGCAAGGCAAGCCAAAACAAGGCAAGACAAGGGTAACGGAAGGCGTAGCAAGGCAAGGGAAGGAAAGGGCAAGGCACGGCAAGGGAAAGAAAGGCTAAGGAACGACAATGCAAGGCTAGGCAATGCACGGGAAGGCAAGAAAAGGGTAACGGAAGGCAAGGCAAGGCAAGGCAACGAAAGGGTAACGGAGGGCAAGGCACGGCAAGGCAATGCAAGGCTAAGGAAAGGCAACGCAAGCCTAGGCAATGCACGGCATGGAAAGGAAAGGGAAAAGTAAGTCAAGGCACAGCATGGCAATGCCAGGCTAAGGCAAGGCAACGGAAGGCAACGCAAAGTTAAGCAAAGGCAAGGAAAGGGTAACGGAAGGCAAGGCAAGGCTAGAAAAAGCAAGGCAAGGCAAGGGTAAAGAAAGGC
Organism: Macrotis lagotis; assembly: GCF_037893015.1. Lineage (NCBI taxonomy): Eukaryota > Metazoa > Chordata > Mammalia > Peramelemorphia > Peramelidae > Macrotis > Macrotis lagotis. Next base: position 41,705 of record NW_027421929.1, read on the forward strand.
GAGGCAAGGTAAGGGAAGGACAAGGCAAGACACGGCAAGGCAAGGCAAGGCTACAGAACGACAACGCAAGGTTAGGCAATGCACGGCAAGTCAAGGAAAGGGCAACGGAATGCAAAGCACGGCAAGGCAAGGCTAAGGCAAGACAACGCAAGGCTATGCAATGCACGGCAAGGCAAGGAAAGGGTAAGGGAAGGAAATGCAAGTCAAGGAAAGGAAAGCTTAAAGGAAGGCACGGCACGGCAAGGCAAGGCAAGGCTAAAGCACGGCAACGCAAGGCTTGGCAATGCACGGCAAAGCAAGGGAAGCATAACGGAATGCATGGGAAGGCAAGGAAAAGCAAGGGAAGGCAAGGGTAACGGAAGGTAAGGCAAGGCAAAGCAAGGCAAGGCAAGGGGAACGGAAGGTAACGCAAGGAAAGGCAAAGCAAGGCAAGGCAAGGCTAAGGTAAGGCAACGCAATGCAAGGCAAGGTTAAGGCAAGGAAAGCGAAGGAAGGCTAAGGCAAGTGGAGACAAGGCTAAGGAACGACAAGGAAAGGTTAGGCAATGCACGGCAAAGCAAGGAAAGTGTAACGAAATGCAAGGCAAGGCAAGGCAAAGCAAGGAAATGAAAGGGCAAAGGAAGGCACGGCTAGGCAAGGCAAGGTTAACAGAGGGAACGTCAAGGCAACGGATGGTCAAGGCAAGACACGGCAAGGCAAGGCAAGGCTAAGGCACGACAACGGAAGTCTAGGCAATGCACGTCAAGGCACGGGAAGGCCAGGCAAGGCTAAGGGACGACAACGCAATGCTAAGCAATGCAGAGCAAGGCAAGGAAAGGTTAAGGGAAGGCAAGGCGAGGCAAGGCAAAGCAAGGCAAGACAAGTGTAATGGAAGGCACCTCACGGCAAGACACGGGAAGCCTAGGCCAGCCAATCAAGGTTAAGGCAAGGCAAGGCAAGGCTATGGCACGACAACCCAAGGCTAGGTAATGGACGGCAATGCAAGGAAACGGTAACGGAAGGCAAGGCAAGGCAATGCAAAGCCAGAGAAGGCAAGGGTAACGGAAGGCACGGCAAGGCAAGACAAGCCAAGCAAGGCTAAGGCATGTCAAGGCAAGTCTATGGCACGACAACGCAAAGCTAGGCAATGCACAACAAGGCAAGGCAAGGGTAACGGAAGGCAAGGCAAGGAAAGGAAAGGGTAACGGAAGGCACGGCAAGGCAAGGCAAAGCAAGGCAAGGCGAGGGTAACGGAAGGCACGGCAAGGCAAGACAAGCCAAGCAAGGCTAAGGCAAGGCAAGGCAAGTCTATGGCACGACAACGCAAAGCTAGGCAATGCACAACAAGGCAAGGCAAGGGTAACGGAATGGAAGGCAAGGAAAGACAAAGGAAGGCAAGGCAAGGGTAACGGAAGGGACCGCAACGTAAGTGGAGGACAAGGCAAGGCACGGCAAGGAAGGCAAGGCTAAGGCACGACAACGCAAGGCTAGGCTATGCACGGCAAGGCACGGAAAGGGTAACGCAAGGCAAGGCACGGCCAGGCAAGGCAAGCCTAAGGAACGACAACGCAAGGCTAGCCAATGCAAGGCAAGGCAACGAAAGGCTAACGGAAGGCACTGCACGGCAAGGCAAGGCAAGGCTAAGGCAAGGCAAAGCCAGGCTAGGCAATGGTAATGGAAGCAACGGCACGGGAAAGCAAGGGAAGGACAAGGCATGGCACGGCAAGGCAAGGAATGCCTAAGGCAAGGCAAGTCAAGGTTAAGGCAAGGCAAGGCAAGGGTAACAGAAGGCACGGCAATGTAAGGGAAGGACAAGCAAGGGATGGCAAGTCAAAGCAAGGCTAAGGCACGACAACGCAAGGCTAGGCAATGCAGTGCAAGGCAAGGAAAGGGTAACGGAAGGCACGGCAAGGCAAGGCAAAGCAAGGCAACGCAAGGGGAACGGAAGCCACGGCAAGGGAAGGCAAGGGGAATGGAAGGCACGGGAAGGCAAGGGAAGGACAACAAAAAGGCACGGCCAGGCAAGGTAAGGCTAAGGCACGATAACACAAGGCTAGGCAATGTTAAGGCAAGGGACGCCAACCAAGGCTAAGGCAAGGTGAGGCAAAGCTAAGGCAAGGGAAAGCAAGGCTAGGCATTGCAGGGCAAGGCAAGGCAAGGGTAAAGGAAGGCAAGGCACTGCAAGGCAAGGCTAAGGCACGGCAACGCAAGGCTAGGCAATGCACGGGAAGGCAAGGAAAGGGTAAAGGAAGGCACGGAAGGCACGGCAAGGCAAGACAAGGCAAGGGTAACGGAAGGAAATGCACGACAAGGCAAGGCAAGGCTAAGGCACGACAACGCAAGTCTAGGCAATGCAAGGCAAGTCAAGGAAAGGGAAACGGAAGGAAAGGCACGGGAAGGCAAGGCAAGGCTTAGGGACGACAACGCAATGCTAAGCAATGCACAATAAGGCAAGGAAAGGGCAACGGAAGGCAAGGCAAGGCAAGGCAAACCAAGGCAAGGCAAGGCAAAGCAAGGCAAAGCAGGGCAAGGCAAGGGTTACGGAAGGCACTGCAGGCAAGGTAAGCATAACGGAAGGCACGGCAAGGCAAGGGAAGGAAAAGGGACGGCACGGCAAGGCACGGAAAGGCTAAGGCAAGGCAAAGCAAGGTTAAGGCAAGGAAAGGCAAGGCAAGGAAAGGCTAAGGCAAGTCAAGGCAAGGCAAGGCTAGGTTAAGGCAAGGCAAGCCAAGCAAGGATAAGGCAAGGGGAGACAAGGCTAAGGCACGACAACTCACGGCTAGGCATTGCACGGCAAGGCATGGAAAGGGTAACGGAAGGCAAGGCACGGCACGGGAAGGCAAGGCTAAGGCACGGCAACTCAAGGCTAGGCAATGCACGGCAAGGCAAGGAAAGGGTAACAGCAGGTAAAGAACGGCAAGGAAAGGCAATGCTAAGGAATGACAGCGCAAGGCTGGGCAATGCACGGCAAGGCAAGGAAAAGGTAACAGAAGCCAAGGCACGGCAAGGCAAGGCAAGGCTAAGGCACTGCAACGCAAGGCTAAGCAATTCACGGCAAGGCAAGGAAAGTTAAAGGAAGGCAAGGAAGGGAAGGCAAGGCAAGATAAGGCAAGGGTAACAGAAGGAACTGCACGGCAAGGAAAGGCAAGGCTAAGGGCCGAGAACGCAATGCTAAGCAATGCACGGCAAGGCAAGGAAAGGGTAACGGAAGGCAAGGCAAGGCTAGGCAAAGCAAGGCAAGGCAAGGGTAAAGGAAGGCACGGCAAAGTAAGGGAAGGACAAGGCAAGGCAAGGCTACAGCACGACAACGCAAGGCTAGGCAATGCACGGCAAGGCAAGGAAAGGGCAATGGAATGCAAAGCACGGCAAGGCAAGGCAAGGCTAAGGCAGGACAACGCAAGGCTATGCAATGCACGGCAAGGAAAGGAAAGGGTAAGGGAAGGAAATGCACGGAAAGGCACGGAAAGCGTAAGGGAAGGCACGGCACGGCAAGTCAAGGCAAGGCTAAAGCACGGCAACGCAAGGCTTCGCAATGCACGGCAAAGCAAGGGAAGCGTAACGGAATGCATGGGAAGGCAAGGCAAAGCAAGGGAAGGCAAGGGTAACGGAAGGTAAGGCAAGGCAAAGCAAGGCAAGGCAAGGGGAACGAAAGGTAACGCAAGGAAAGGCAAAGCAAGGCAAGGCAAGGGGAACGGAAGGTACGGCAAGGCAAGGCTGAGGTAAGGCAACGCAATGCAAGGCAAGGTTAAGGCAAGGAAAGCGAAGCAAGGCTAAGGCAAGTGGAGACAAGGCTAAGGAACGACAACGAAAGGTTAGGCACTGCACGGCAAAGCAAGGAAAGTGTAACGGAATGCAAGGCAAGGCAAGGCAAAGCAAGGAAAGGAAAGGGCAACGGAAGGCACGGCTAGTCAAGGCAAGGTTAACAGAGGGAACGTCAAGGCAAGGGAAGGTCAAGGCAAGACACGGCAAGGCAAGGCAAGGCTAAGGCACGACAACGGAAGTCTAGGCAATGCACGTCAAGGCAAGGAAATGGAAACTGGAGGCAAGGCACGGGAAGGCCAGGCAAGGCTAAGGGACGACAACGCAATGCTAAGCAATGCACAGAAAGGCAAGGAAAGGGTAAGGGAAGGCAAGGCAAGGCAAGGCAAGGCAAAGCAAGGCAAGGGAAACGGAAGGCACGGCAAGGCAATGGAAGGACAAGGCAAGGCACGTCAAGGCAAGGCAAGGCTAAGGCACGACAACGCAAGGCTAAGCAATGCACGGCAAGGCACGAAACGGTAACGCAAGTAAAGTCACGGTCAGGTAAGGCAAGGCTAAGGCACGACAACACAAGGCTAGGCAATGCACTGCAAGGCAAGGAAAGTGTAACGGAAGCAAGGCAAGGCCAGGTTAAGCAAGGGAAGGCAAGGGTAACGGAAGACAAGGCAAGGCACAGCAAGGCAAGTCAAGGGGAACGGAAGGTACGGCAAGGCAAGGCAAGGCTAACGCAAGGCAACGCAAGTCAAGGGAAGGTTAAGTCAAGGCAACCCATGCAAGCCTAAGGCAAGGGAAGACAAGGCTAAGGCACGACAACGCAAGGCTAGGCAATGCACCGCAAAGCAAGGAATGGGTAACGGAAGGCACCGAAATGCAAGGCAAGCCAAGCTAGGCTAAGGCAAGGCAAGGCAAGCCTATGGCACGACAACGGAAGGATAGGTAATACACGGCAAGCCAAGGAATGGGTAACGGAAGGTAAGGAACGGCAAGGAAATGCAAGGCTAAGGCACGACAACGCAAGGCTAGGCAATGCACGGCAAGGCAAGGAAATGGTAACGGAAGGCAAGCAAGGCAAGGCAAGTCAAGACAAGGCAAGGGTAACAGAAGGAACTGCACGGCAATGCAAGTCAAGGCTAAGGCACGAAAACGCAAGGCTATGCAATGCACTTCAACTCATGGAACGTGTCGCGGAATGCAAGGCAAGGCAAGGAAAGAAAGGAAAGAAAAGGGCAACGGAAGGCACGGCTAGGCAAGGCAAGGTTAACGGAGGGAACGGCAAGGCATGGGCAGGTCAAGGCAAGGCACGGCAACGCAAGGCAAGGCTAAGGCACGACAACAGAAGTCTAGGCATTGCACGGCAAGGCAAGGAAATGGAAACGGAAAGCAAGGCATGGCAAGGCAAGGAAAGGGCAACGGAAAGCAAAGCACGGCAAGGCAAGTCTAAGGCAAGATAATTGTAGGCTATGCAATGCACGGCAAGGCAAGGAAAGGGTAACGTAAGGCAAGGCCCGGCAAGGCAAGGAAAGCGTAAGGGAAGGCAGGGCACGGCAAGGCACGGCAATGCTAACGCAGGGCAATGCAAGGCTAGGCAATGCACGGCAAGGTAAGGAAACGGTAACGCAAGGAAAGGCACGGTCAGGCAAGGCAAGGCTAAGGCACGACTACGCAAGGCTATGCAATGCAGGGAAAGGCAAGTAAAGGGTAACGGAAGGCAAGGCAAGGGAATGCAAATCAAGTCAAGGCAAGTGTAACGGAAGGCACGGCACGGCAACGCAAGGCAAGGCTAAGGCAATGCAACGCAAGGCTAGGCAATGCACGGCAAGGCAAGGAAAGTGTAACGGAAGCAAGGCACGTCAAGGGAAAGCAAGGGAAGGCAAGGGTAACGTAAGGCAAGGCAAGGCAAGGAAACGCAAGGCAATGCCATGGGAACGGAAGGTACGGCAAGGCAAGGCAAGGAATGTTTAAGTCAAGGCAAGCCAAGGAAGGCTAAGGCAAGGGGAGACAAGGCTAAGGCACGACAACGCAAGGCTAGGCAATGCACGGCAAGGCAACGAAAGGGCAACGAAAGGCAAGGCAATGCAAAGCAAAGCAAGGCAACGCAAAGCAAGGGAAGGCAAGGGTAACGGAAGGGACGGCAAGGCAACGCAAGGGTAACGGAAGGAACGGCAATGCAAGGCAAGCCAAGCTAGGCTAAGGCAAGGCAAGGCAAGGCTACGGCAGAACGGAAGGCTAAGCAATGTACGACAAGGCAAGGAAAGGGTAACGGAAGGCAAGGCACAGCACGGCAAGGCAAGGCTAAGGCACGGCAATGGAAGTCTAGGCATTGCACGGCAAGGCAAGGAAATGGAAACGGAAGGCAAGGCACGGGAAGGCAAGGCAAGTTTAAGGGACGACAACGCAAGTCTATGCAATGCACGGCAAGGCAATGAAAGGGTAACGGAAGGAAAGGCACGACAAGGCAAGGAAAGCGTAAAGGAAGGCACGGCAAGGCAAGGCAAGACAAGGCTAAGGCAAGGTAACGCAAGGCTAGCCAATTCACGGCAAGGCAAGGGAAGGGTAACGGAATGCAAGGCACAGCATGGCAATGCCAGGCTAAGTCAAGGCAACGGAAAGCAACGCAAAGTTAAGCAAAGGCAAGGAAAGGGTAACGGAAGGCACGGCAAGGGAAGGCAAGGGTAACGGAAGGCATGGTAAGGCAAGTGAAGGACAAGGCACGGCATGGCAATGCAAGGAATGCCAAAGGCAAGGCAAGGCAAGGCAAGGCTAGGTTAAGGCAAGGCAAGCCAAGCAAGGATAAGGCAAGGGGTGACAAGGCTAAGGCACGACAACCCACGGCTAGGCAATTAACGGAAAGGCAAGGAAAGGGTAACGGAAGGTAAGGCAAGGCAAGCCAAAACAAGGCAAGGCAAGAGTAACGGAAGGCACGGCAAGGCAAGGGAAGGACAACGCAAGGCACGGAAAGGCAAAGAAAGGCTAAGGAACGATACTGCAAGGCTAGGCAATGCACGGGAAGGCATGAAAAGGGTAACGGAACGCAAGGCAAGGCAAGGCAAGGAAAGGGTAACGGAGGGCAAGGCACGGCAAGGCAATGCAAGGCTAAGGCAAGGCAACGCAAGCCTAGGCAATGCACGGCAATGCAAGGAAAGGGTAAAGTAAGTCAAGGCACAGCATGGCAATGCCAGGCTAAGGCAAGGCAACGGAAGGCAACGCAAAGTTAAGCAAAGGCAAGGAAAGGGTAACGGAAAACAAGGCAAGGCAAGGCAAAGCAAGGCAAGGCAAGGGAAGGACAAAGCAAGGCACGGCAAGGCAAGGGAAGGCTAAGGCACGACAAAGCAAGGGTAAGCAATGCACGGCAAGGCAAGGAAACGGTAACGCAAGGAAACGCACGGTCAGGCAAGGCAAGGCTAAGGCACGACAACGCAAGGCTAGGCAATGCACTGCAAGGCAAGGAAAGTGTAACGGAAGCAAGGCAAGGCAAGGTTAAGCAAGGGAAGGCAAGGGTACCGGAAGGCAAGGCAAGGCAAAGCAAGGCAAGGCAAGGGGAACGGAAGGTACGGCAAGGCAAGGGAAGGCTAAAGCAAGGCAACGCATGTCAAGGGAAGGTTAAGTCAAGGCAAGCCATGCAAGCCTAAGGCAAGGGGAGACAAGGCTAAGGCACGACAACGAAAGGCTAGACAATGCACCGCAAAGCAAGGAAAGTACAACAGAAGGCTAGGCATTGCAAGGCAAAACAAGGCAATGCAAGGGAAACAGAAGGTACGACAAGGCAAGGCAAGGGTAACAGAAGGCACGGAAATGCAAGGGAGGCCAAGCTAGGCTAAGGCAAGGCAAGGCAACGCTATGCCACGACAACGGAAGGCTAGGTAATGCACGGCAAGGCAAGGAAATGGTAACGGAAGGCAAGGCACGGCACGGCAAGGCAAGGCTAAGGCACGGCAACGCAAGGCTAGGCAATGCACGGCAAGGCAAGGGTAACGGAAGGTAAGGAACGGCAAGGAAATGCAAGGCTAATGCCACAGCGCAAGGCTAGGCAATGCACGGCAAGGCAAGGAAATGGTAACGGAAGGCAAGCAAGGCAAGGAAAGTCAAGATAAGGCAAGGGGAACGGAAGGAACTGCACGGCAATGCAAGTCAAGGCTAAGGCACGAAAACGCAAGGCTATGCAATGCACTGCAAGTCATGGAACGTGTTCCGGAATGCAAGGCAAGGCAAGGCAAAGCAAGGAAAGGAAAGGGCAACGGAAGGCACGGCTAGGCAAGGCAAGGTTAACGGAGGGAACGGCAAGGCATGGGAAGGTCAAGGCAAGGCACGGCGAGGCAAGGCAAGGCTAAGGCACGACAACGGAAGTCTAGGCAATGCACGGCAAGGCCAGGAAATGGAAACGGAGGGCAAGGTACGGGAAGGCAAGGCAAGGCAACGCAAGGGTAACGGAAGGAAAGGCAATGCAAGGCAAGCCAAGCTAGGCTAAGGCAAGGCAAGGCAAGCCTATGGCAGAACGGAAGGCTACGCAATGTACGACAAGGCAAGGAAAGGGTAACGGAAGGCAAAGCAAGGCAAGGTAAGGGAAGGGAAAGACAAGGCAAGGCTACGGGAAGACAACCCAAGGCTTGGCAATGCACGGCAAGTCAAGGAAAGGGCAACGGAAAGCAAAGCACGGCAAGGCAAAGCTAAGGGAAGACAACGCAAGGCTATGCAATCCACGGAAAGGCAAGGAAAGGGTAACCGAAGGCACGGCAAGGCAAAGCAAGGCAAGGCAAGGCATGGGGAACGGAAGGTACGGCAAGGCCATGGAAGGCTAAGGCAAGGCAACGCAAGTCAAGGGAAGGTTAAGTCAAGGCAAGCCATGCAAGCATAAGGCAAGGGTAGACAAGGCTAAGGCACGACAACGCAAGGCTAGGAAATGCACCGCAAAGCAAGGAAAGTATAACAGAATGCAAGGCAAGGCAAGGCAAAACAAGGCAATGCAAGGGTAACAGAAGGTACGGCAAGGCAAGTCAACGCTATGCCACGACAACGGAAGGCTAGGTAATGCACGGCAAGGTAAGGAAAGGGTAACGGAAGGCAAGGTATGGCACGGCAAGGCAAGGCTAAGGAACGGCAACGCAAGTGTAGGCAATGCACGGCAATGCAAGTCAAGTCTAAGGCACGAAAACGCAAGGCTATGCAATGCACTGCAAGTCATGGAACGTGTTGCGGAATGCAAGGCAAGGCAAGGCAAAGCAAGGAAAGGAAAGGGCAACGGAAGGCACGGCTAGGCAAGGCAAGGTTAACGGAGGGAACGGCAAGGCATGGGAAGATCAAGGCAACGCACGGCAAGGCAAGGCAAGGCTAAGGCACGACAACGGAATCCTAGGCAATGCACGGCAAGGAAAGGAAATGGAAACGGAAGGCAAGGCACGGGAAGGCAAGGCAAGGCTAAGGGACGACAACGCAATGGGAAGCAATGCACGGCAAGGCAAGGAAAGGGTAACGGAAGGCAAGGCAAGGTAAGGGAAGGACAAGGCAAGGCACGGCAAGGCAAGGAAGGCTACGGCACGACAACCCAAGGTTTGGCAATGCACGGCAATTCAAGGAAAGGGGAACCGAAAGCAAAGCACTGCAAGGCAAGTCTAAGGCAAGACAGTTCAAGGCTATGCAATGCACGGCAAGGCAAGGAAAGGGTAACGGAAGGCAAGGCACGCCAAGGTAAGGAAAGCTTAAGGGAAGGCACGGCAACGCAAGGCTAGGCAATGCACGTCAAGGTAAGGAATCGGTAACGCAAGGAAAGGCACGGTCAGGCAAGGCAAGGCTAAAGCACGACCACGCAAGGCTATGCAATGCAGGGCAAGGCAAGTAAATGGAAACGGAAGGCAAGGCAAGGCAATGCAAATCAAGTCAAGGCAAGTGTAACGGAAGGCACGGCACGGCAACGCAAGGCAAGGCTAAGGCAATGCAACGCAAGGCTAGGCAATGCACGGGAAGGCAAGGAAAGGGTAAAGGAAGGCACGGAAGGCATGGCAAGGCAAGACAAGGCAAGGGTAACGGAAGGAAATGCACGGCAAGGCAAGGCAAGGCTAAGGCACGACAACGCAAGTCTAGGCAATGCAAGCCAAGTCAAGGAAAGGGAAACGGAAGGAAAGGCACGGGAAGGCAAGGCAAGGCTTAGGGACGACAACGCAATGCTAAGCAATGCACAGTAAGGCAGGGAAAGGGCAACGGAAGGCAAGGCAAGGCAAGGCAAACCAAGGCAAGGCAAGGCAAAGCAAGGCAAGGCAGGGCAAGGCAAGGGTTACGGAAGGCACGGCAGGCAAGGCAAGCATAACGGAAGGCACGGAAAGGCAAGGGAAGGATAAGGGACGGCACGGCAAGGAACGGAAAGGCTAAGGCAAGGCAAAGCATGGTTAAGGCAAGGAAAGGCAAGGCAAGGAAAGGCTAAGGCAAGGCAAGGCAAGGCAAGGCTAGGTTAAGGCAAGGCAAGCCAAGCAAGGATAAGGCAAGGGGAGACAAGGCTAAGGCACGAAAACTCACGGCTAGGCATTGCACGGCAAGGCATGGAAAGGGTAACGGAAGGCAAGGCACGGCACGGGAAGGCAAGGCTAAGGCACGGCAACTCAAGGCTAGGCAATGCACGGCAAGGCAAGGAAAGGGTAACAGCAGGTAAAGAACGGCAAGGAAAGGCAATGCTAAGGAATGACAGCGCAAGGCTGGGCAATGCACGGCAAGGCAAGGAAAAGGTAACGGAAGCCAAGGCACGGCAAGGCAAGGCAAGGCTAAGGCACTGAAACGCAAGGCTAAGCAATTCACGGCAAGGCCAGGAAAGTTAAAGGAAGGCAAGGAAGGGAAGGCAAGGCAAGATAAGACAAGGGTAACAGAAGGAACTGCACGGCAAGGAAAGGCAAGGGTAAGGGCCGACAACGCAATGCCAAGCAATTCACGGCAAGGCAAGGAAAAGGTAACGGAAGGCAAGGCAAGGCTAGGCAAAGCAAGGCAAGGCAAGGCTAAAGGAAGGCACGGCAATGTAAGGGAAGGACAAGGCAAGGCACGGCAAGGCAAGGCAAGGCTACAGCACGACAACGCAAGGTTAGGCAATGCACGGCAAGTCAAGGAAAGGGCAATGGAATGCAAAGCACGGCAAGGCAAGGCAAGGCTAAGGCAGGACAACGCAAGGCTATGCAATGCACGGCAAGGCAAGGAAAGGGTAAGGGAAGGAAATGCACGGAAAGGCACGGAAAGCGTAAAGGAAGGCACGGCACGGCAAGTCAAGGCAAGGCTAAAGCACGGCAACGCAAGGCTTGGCAATGCACGGCAAAGCAAGGGAAGCTTAACGGAATGCATGGGAAGGCAAGGCAAAGCAAGGGAAGGCAAGGGTAACGGAAGGTAAGGCAAGGCAAAGCAAGGCAAGGCAAGGGGAACGGAAGGTAACGCAAGGAAAGGCAAAGCAAGGCAAGGCAAGGGGAACGGAAGGTACGGCAAGGCAAGGCTGAGGTAAGGCAAAGCAATGCAAGGCAAGGTTAAGGCAAGGAAAGCGAAGCAAGGGTAAGGCAAGTGGAGACAAGGCTAAGGAACGACAACGAAATGTTAGGCAATGCACGGCAAAGCAAGGAAAGTGTAACGGAATGCAAGGCAAGGCAAGGCAAAGCAAGGAAAGGAAAGGGCAAGGAAGGCACGGCTAGGCAAGGCAAGGTTAACAGAGGGAACGTCAAGGCAAGGGAAGGTCAAGGCAAGGCACGGCAAGGCAAGGCAAGGCTAAGGCACGACAACGGAAGTCTAGGCAATTCACGTCAAGGCAAGGAAATGGAAACTGGAGGCAAGGCACGGGAAGGCCAGGCAAGGCTAAGGGACGACAACGCAATGCTAAGCAATGCACAGCAAGGCAAGGAAAGGGTAAGGGAAGGCAAGGCAAGGAAAGGCAAAGCAAGGCAAGGGAAACGGAAGGCACGGCAAGGCAATGGAAGGACAAGGCAAGGCACGTCAAGGCAAGGCAAGGCTAAGGCACGACAACGCAAGGCTAGGCAATGCACCGCAAAGCAAGGAAAGTATAACAGAATGCAAGGCAAGGCAAGGCAAAACAAGGCAATGCAAGGGTAACAGAAGGTACGGCAAGGCAAGGCAAGGCAACGATATGTCACGACAACGGAAGGCTAGGTAATGCACGGCAAGGCAAGGAAAGGGTAACGGAAGGCAAGGTATGGCACGGCAAGGCAAGGCTAAGGAACGGCAACGCAAGTGTAGGCAATGCACGGCAAGGCAAGGAAAGGGAAACGGAAGGTAAGGAACGGCAAGGAAATGCAAGGCTAAGGCACGACAACGCAAGGCTAGGGAATGCACGGCAAGGCAAGGAAATGGTAACGGAAGGCACGCAAGGCAAGGCAAGTCAAGACAAGTCAAGGGTAACGGGAGGAACTGCACGGCAATGCAAGTCAAGTCTAAGGCCCGAAAACGCAAGGCTATGCAATGCACTGCAAGTCATGGAACGTGTTGCGGAATGCAAGGCAAGGCAAGGCACAGCAAGGAAGGGAAAGGGCAACGGAAGGCACGGCTAGGCAAGGCAAGGTTAACGGAGGGAACGGCAAGGCATGGGAAGATCAAGGCAAGGCACGGCAAGTCAAGGCAAGGCTAAGGCACGACAACGGAAGCTTAGGCAATGCACGGCAAGGAAAGTAAATGGAAACGGAAGGCAAGGCTCGGGAAGGCAAGGCAAGGCTAAGGGACGACAACGCAATGGGAAGCAATGCACGGCAAGGCAAGGAAAGGGTAACGGAAGGCAAGGCAATGCAAAGCAAAGCAAGGCAACGCAAAGCAAGGGAAGGCAAGGAAGGCTACGGCATGACAACCCAAGGTTTGGCAATGCACGGCAATTCAAGGAAAAGGGGAACCGAAAGCAAAGCACTGCAAGGCAAGTCTAAGGCAAGACAATTCAAGGCTATGCAATGCACGGCAAGGCAAGGAAAGGGTAACGGAAGGCAAGGCACGCCAAGGTAAGGAAAGCTTAAGGGAAGGCACGGCAATGCAAGGCTAGGCAATGCACGGCAAGGTAAGGAATCGGTAACGCAAGGAAAGGCACGGTCAGGCAAGGCAAGGCTAAAGCACGACCACGCAAGGCTATGCAATGCAGGGCAAGGCAAGTAAATGGTAACGGAAGGCAAGGCAAGGCAATGCAAATCAAGTCAAGGCAAGTGTAACGGAAGGCACGGCACGGCAACGCAAGGCAAGGCTAAGGCAATGCAAGGCAAGGCTAGCCAATGCACGGGAAGGCAAGGAAAGGGTAAAGGAAGGCAGGGAAGGCATGGCAAGGCAAGACAAGGCAAGGGTAACGGAAGGAAATGCACGACAAGGCAAGGCAAGGCTAAGGCACGACAACGCAATTCTAGGCAATGCAAGGCAAGTCAAGGAAAGGGAAACGGAAGGAAAGGCACGGGAAGGCAAGGCAAGGCTAAGGGACGACAACGCAATGCTAAGCAATGCACAGTAAGGCAGGGAAAGGGCAACGGAAGGCAAGGCAAGGCAAGGCAAACCAAGGCAAGGCAAGGCAAAGCAAGGCAAGGCAGGGCAAGGCAAGGGTTACGGAAGGCACGGCAGGCAAGGTAAGCATAACGGAAGGCACGGCAAGGCAAGGGAAGGATAAGGGACGGCACGGCAAGGCACGGAAAGGCTAAGGCAAGGCACAGCAAGGTTAAGGCAAGGAAAGGCAAGGCAAGGAAAGGCTAAGGCAAGGCAAGGCAAGGCAAGGCTAGGTTAAGGCAAGGCAAGGCAAGCCAAGCAAGGATAAGGCAAGGGGAGACAAGGCTAAGGCACGACAACTCACGGCTAGGCAGTGCACGGCAAGGCATGGAAAGGGTAACGGAAGGCAAGGCACGGCACGGGAAGGCAAGGCTAAGGCACGGCAACTCAAGGCTAGGCAATTCACGGCAAGGCAAGGAAAGGGTAACAGCAGGTAAAGAACGGCAAGGAAAGGCAATGCTAAGGAATGACAGCGCAAGGCTGGGCAATGCACGGCAAGGCAAGGAAAAGGTAACGGAAGCCAAGGCACGGCAAGGCAAGGCAAGGCTAAGGCACTGCAACGCAAGGCTAAGCAATTCACGGCAAGGCAAGGAAAGTTAAAGGAAGGCAAGGAAGGGAAGGCAAGGCAAGATAAGGCAAGGGTAACAGAAGGAACTGCACGGCAAGGAAAGGCAAGGCTAAGGGCCGAGAACGCAATGCTATGCAATTCACGGCAAGGCAAGGAAAGGGTAACGGAAGGCAAGGCAAGGCTAGGCAAAGCAAGGCAAGGCAACGGTAAAGGAAGGCACGGCAATGTAAGGGAAGGACAAGGCAAGGCACGGCAAGGCAAGGCAAGGCTACAGCACGACAACGCAAGGCTAGGCAATGCACGGCAAGTCAAGGAAAGGGCAATGGAATGCAAAGCACGGCAAGGCAAGGCAAGGCTAAGGCAGGACACCGCAAGGCTATGCAATGCACGGCAAGGCAAGGAAAGGGTAAGGGAAGGAAATGAACGGAAAGGCACGGAAAGCGTAAGGGAAGGCACGGCACGGCAAGTCAAGGCAAGGCTAAAGCACGGCAACGCAAGGCTTGGGAATGCACGGCAAAGCAAGGGAAGCTTAACGGAATGCATGGGAAGGCAAGGCAAAGCAAGGGAAGGCAAGGGTAACGGAAGGTAAGGCAAGGCAAAGCAAGGCAAGGCAAGGGGAACGGAAGGTAACGCAAGGAAAGGCAAAGCAAGGCAAGGCAAGGGGAACGGAAGGTACGGCAAGGCAAGGCTGAGGTAAGGCAAAGCAATGCAAGGCAAGGTTAAGGCAAGGAAAGCGAAGCAAGGGTAAGGCAAGTGGAGACAAGGCTAAGGAACGACAACGAAAGGTTAGGCAATGCACGGCAAAGCAAGGAAAGTGTAACGGAAAGCAAGGCAAGGCAAGGCAAAGCAAGGAAAGGAAAGGGCAACGGAAGGCACGGCTAGGCAAGGCAAGGTTAACAGAGGGAACGTCAAGGCAAGGGAAGGTCAAGGCAAGGCACGGCAAGGCAAGGCAAGGCTAAGGCACGACAACGGAAGTCTAGGCAATGCACGTCAAGGCAAGGAAATGGAAACTGGAGGCAAGGCACGGGAAAGCCAGGCAAGGCTAAGGGACGACAACGCAATGCTAAGCAATGCACAGCAAGGCAAGAAAGGGTAAGGGAAGGCAAGGCAAGGCAAGGCAAAGCAAGGCAAGGGAAACGGAAGGCACGGCAAGGCAATGGAAGGACAAGGCAAGGCACGTCAAGGCAAGGCAAGGCTAAGGCACGACAACGCAAGGCTAGGCAATGCACGGCAAGGCACGAAACGGTAACGCAAGTAAAGGCACGGTCAGGTAAGGCAAGGCTAAGGCACGACAACACAAGGCTAGGCAATGCACTGCAAGGAAAGGAACGTGTAACGGAAGCAAGGCAAGGCCAGGTTAAGCAAGGGAAGGCAAGGGTAACGGAAGACAAGGCAAGGCACAGCAAGGCAAGTCAAGGGGAACGGAAGGTACGGCAAGGCAAGGCAAGGCTAACGCAAGGCAACGCAAGTCAAGGGAAGGTTAAGTCAAGGCAAGCCATGCAAGCCTAAGGCAAGGGGAGACAAGGCTAAGGCACGACAACGCAAGGCTAGGCAATGCACCGCAAAGCAAGGAATGGGTAACGGAAGGCACCGAAATGCAAGGCAAGCCAAGCTAGGCTAAGGCAAGGCAAGGCAAGCCTATGGCACGACAACGGAAGGCTAGGTAATGCACGGCAAGCCAAGGAATGGGTAACGGAAGGTAAGGAACGGCAAGGAAATGCAAGGCTAAGGCACGACAACGCAAGGCTAGGCAATGCACGGCAAGGCAAGGAAATGGTAACGGAAGGCAAGCAAGGCAAGGCAAGTCAAGACAAGGCAAGGGTAACGGAAGGAACTGCACGGCAATGCAAGTCAAGGCTAAGGCACGAAAACGCAAGGCTATGCAATGCACTTCAACTCATGGAACGTGTTGCGGAATGCAAGGCAAGGCAAGGAAAGCAAGGAAAGAAAAGGGAAACGGAAGGCACGGCTAGGCAAGGCAAGGTTAACGGAGGGAACAGCAAGGCATGGGAAGGTCAAGGCAAGGCACGGCAAGGCAAGGCAAGGCTAAGGCACGACAACAGAAGTCTAGGCATTGCACGGCAAGGCAAGGAAATGGAAACGGAAAGCAAGGCATGGCAAGGCAAGGAAAGGGCAACGGAAAGCAAAGCACGGCAAGGCAAGTCTAAGGCAAGATAATTCTAGGCTATGCAATGCACGGCAAGGCATGGAAAGGGTAACGGAAGGCAAGGCCCGGCAAGGCAAGGAAAGCGTAAGGGAAGGCAGGGCACGGCAAGGCACGGCAATGCTAAGGCACGGCAACGCAAGGCTAGGCAATGCACGGCAAGGTAAGGAAACGGTAACGCAAGGAAAGGCACGGTCAGGCAAGGCAAGGCTAAGGCACGACTACGCAAGGCTATGCAATGCAGGGAAAGGCAAGTAAAGGGTAACGGAAGGCAAGGCAAGGGAATGCAAATCAAGTCAAGGCAAGTGTAACGGAAGGCACGGCACGGCAACGCAAGGCAAGGCTAAGGCAATGCAACGCAAGGCTAGGCAATGCACGGCAAGGCAAGGAAAGTGTAACGGAAGCAAGGAACGTCAAGGGAAAGCAAGGGAAGGCAAGGGTAACGTAAGGCAAGGCAAGGCAAGGAAACGCAAGGCAATGCCATGGGAACGGAAGGTACGGCAAGGCAAGGCAAGGAATGTTTTTGTCAAGGCAAGCCAAGGAAGGCTAAGGCAAGGGGAGACAAGGCTAAGGCACGACAACGCAAGGCTAGGCAATGCACGGCAAGGCAACGAAAGGGCAACGAAAGGCAAGGCAATGCAAAGCAAAGCAAGGCAACGCAAAGCAAGGGAAGGCAAGGGTAACGGAAGGGACGGCAAGGCAACGCAAGGGTAACGGAAGGAACGGCAATGCAAGGCAAGCCATGCTAGGCTAAGGCAAGGCAAGGCAAGGCTATGGCAGAACGGAAGGCTAGGCAATGTACGACAAGGCAAGGAAAGGGTAACGGAAGGCAAGGCACAGCACGGCAAGGCAAGGCTAAGGCACGGCAACGGAAGTCTAGGCAATGCACGGCAAGGCAAGGAAATGGAAACGGAAGTCACGGCAAGGGAAGGCAAGGGTAACGGAAGGCACGGTAAGGCAAGTGAAGGACAAGGCACGGCATGGCAATGCAAGGAATGCCAAAGGCAAGGCAAGGCAAGGCAAGGCTAGGTTAAGGCAAGGCAAGCCAAGCAAGGATAAGGCAAGGGGTGACAAGGCTAAGGCACGACAACCCACGGCTAGGCAATTAACGGAAAGGCAAGGAAAGGGTAACGGAAGGTAAGGCAAGGCAAGCCAAAACAAGGCAAGGCAAGAGTAACAGAAGGCACGGCAAGGCAAGGGAAGGACAACGCAAGGCACGGCAAGGCAAAGAAAGGCTAAGGAACGATACTGCAAGGCTAGGCAATGCACGGGAAGGCAAGAAAAGGGTAACGGAACGCAAGGCAAGGCAAGGCAAGGAAAGGGTAACGGAGGGCAAGGCACGGCAAGGCAATGCAAGGCTAAGGCAAGGCAACGCAAGCCTAGGCAATGCACGGCAAGGCAAGGAAAGGGTAAAGTAAGTCAAGGCACAGCATGGCAATGCCAGGCTAAGGCAAGGCAACGGAAGGCAACGCAAAGTTAAGCAAAGGCAAGGAAAGGGTAACGGAAAACAAGGCAAGGCAAGGCAAAGCAAGGCAAGGCAAGGGTAACGGAAGGCACGGCAAGGCAAGGGAAGGACAAAGCAAGGCACGGCAAGGCAAGGCAAGGCTAAGGCACGACAACGCAAGGGTAAGCAATGCACGGCAAGGCAAGGAAACGGTAACGCAAGGAAACGCACGGTCAGGCAAGGCAAGGCTAAGGCACGACAACGCAAGGCTAGGCAATGCACTGCAAGGCAAGGAAAGTGTAACGGAAGCAAGGCAAGGCAAGGTTAAGCAAGGGAAGGCAAGGGTACCGGAAGGCAAGGCAAGGCAAAGCAAAGGAAGGCAAGGGGAACGGAAGGTACGGCAAGGCAAGGGAAGGCTAAAGCAAGGCAACGCAACTCAAGGGAAGGTAAAGTCAAGGCAAGCCATGCAAGCCTAAGGCAACGGGAGACAAGGCTAAGGCACGACAACGCAAGGCTAGACAATGCACCGCAAAGCAAGGAAAGTACAACAGAAGGCAAGGCATTGCAAGGCAAAACAAGGCAATGCACGGGAAACAGAAGGTACGACAAGGCAAGCCAAGGGTAACAGAAGGCTCGGAAATGCAAGGCAGGCCAAGCTAGGCTAAGGCAAGGCAACGCTATGCCACGACAACAGAAGGCTAGGTAATGCACGGCAAGGCAGGGAAAGGGTAACGGAATGCAAGGCACCGCACGGCAACGCAAGGCTAAGGCACGGCAACGCAAGGCTAGGCAATGCACGGCAAGGCAAGGGAAACGGAAGGTAAGGAACGGCAAGGAAATGCAAGGCTAATGCACGACAGCGCAAAGCTAGGCAATGCACGGCAAGGCAAGGAAATGGTAACGGAAGGCAAGGCACAGCACGGCAAGGCAAGGCTAAGGCACGACAACGGAAGTCTAGGCAATGCACGGCAAGGAAAGGAAATGGAAATGGAAGGCAAGGCACGGGAAGGCAAGGCAAGGCTAAGGGACGACAACGCAATGGGAAGCAATGCACGGCAAGGCAAGGAAAGGGTAACGGAAGGCAAGGCAAGGTAAGGGAAGGACAAGGCAAGGCACGGCAAGGCAAGGCAAGGCTACGGCACGACAACCCAAGGTTTGGCAATGCACGGCAATACAAGGAAAGGGAAATGGAAAGCAAAGCACTGCAAGGCAAGTCTAAGGCAAGACAATTCAAGGCTATGCAATGCACGGCAAGGCAAGGAAAGGGTAACGGAAGGCAAGGCACGCCAAGGCAAGGAAAGCTTAAGGGAAGGCACGGCAACGCAAGGCTAGGCAATGCACGGCAAGGTAAGGAATCGGTAACGCAAGGAAAGGCACGGTCAGGCAAGGCAAGGCTAAAGCACGACCACGCAAGGCTATGCAATGCAGGGCAAGGCAAGTAAATGGTAACGGAAGGCAAGGCAAGGCAATGCAAATCAAGTCAAGGCAAGTGTAACGGAAGGCACGGCACGGCAACGCAAGGCAAGGCTAAGGCAATGCAACGCAACGCTAGGCAATGTACGGAAATGCAAAGAAAGTGTAACGGAAGCAAGGCAAGGCAAGGGAAAGCAAGGGAAGGCAAGGGTAACGGAAGGCAAGGCAAGGCAAGGCAAAGCAAGGCAATGCCATGTGAACGGAAGGTACGGCAAGGCAAGGCAAGGAAAGTTTAAGTCAAGGCAAGCCAAGGAAAGCTAAGGCAAGGGGAGACAAGGCTAAGGCATGACAACGCAAGGCTAGGCAATGCACGGCAAGGCAACAAAAGGGCAAAGAAAGGCAAGGCAATGCAAAGCAAGGCAAGGCAATGGAAAGCAAGGGAACGCAAAGGTAACGGAAGGCACGGCAAGGCAACGCAAGGGTAATGGAAGGAACGGCAAAGCAAGGCAAGCCAAGCTAGGCTAAGGCAAGGCAAGGCAAGGCTATGGCAGAACGGAAGGCTAGGCAATGTACGACAAGGGAAGGAAAGGGTAACGGAAGGCAAGGCACAGCACGGGAAGGCAAGGTTAAGGCACGGCAACGCAAGGCTACGGAATGCACGGCAAGGCAAGGAAAGGGTAACGGAAGGCAAGGCACGGCAGGGCAAGGCAAGGCTAAAGCACGGCAACGCAAGGGTAGGCAATGCACGGCAAGGCAAGGAAAGAGTAAAGGAAGTCAAGGAAGGCAACGCAAGTCAAGACAAGGTAAGGTTAACGGAAGGAACTGCACGGCAATGCAATGCAAGGCTAAGGCACGACAACGCAAGGCTATGCAATGCACTGCAAGTCATCGAAAGTGTAACGGAATGCAAGGCAAGGCAAGGCAAAGCAAGGAAAGGAAAGGGCAACGGAAGGCACGGCTAGGCAAGGCAAGGTTAACGGAGGGAACGGCAAGGCAAGGGAAGGTCAAGGCAAGGCACGGCAAGGCAAGGCAAGGCTAAGGCACGACAACGGAAGTCTAGGCAATGCACGGCAAGGCAAGGAAATGGAAACGGAAGGCAAGGCACGGGAAGGCAAGGCAAGGTTAAGGGACGACAACGCAAGGCTATGCAATGCACGGCAAGGCAATGAAAGGTTAACGGAAGGAAAGGCACGGCAAGGCAAGGAAAGCGTAAAGGAAGGCACGGCACGGCAAGTCAAGACAAGGCTAAAGCAAGGCAACGCAAGGCTAGCCAATTCACGGCAAGGCAAGGGAAGGGTAACGGAATGCAAGGCACAGCTTGGCAATGCCAGGCTAAGGGAAGGCAACGAAAAGCAACACAAAGTTAAGCAACGGCAAGGAAAGGGTAACGGAAGGCACGGCAAGGCAAGGGAAGGAAAAGGCACGGCATGGCAAGGCAAGGAATGCCAAAGGCAAGGCAAGGCAAGGCTAGGTTAAGGCACGGCAAGCCAAGCAAGGATAAGGCAAGGGGAGACAAGGCTAAGGCACGACAACCCACGGCTAGGCAATTAACGGAAAGGCAAGGAAAGGGTAACGGAAGGTAAGGCAAGGCAAGCCAAAACAAGGCAAGGCAAGAGTAACGGACGGCACGGCAAGGCAAGGGAAGGACAATGCAAGGCACGGTAAGGCAAGGCAAGGCTAAGGCACGACAACGCAAGGCTAAGCAATGCACGGCAAGGCACGAAACGGTAACGCAAGTAAAGGCACGGTCAGGTAAGGCAAGGTTAAGGCACGACAACACAAGGCTAGGCAATGCACTGCAAGGCAAGGAAAGTGTAACGGAAGCAAGGCAAGGCCAGGTTAAGCAAGGGAAGGCAAGGGTAACGGAAGCCATGGCAAGGCACAGCAAGGCAAGTCAAGGGGAATGGAAGGTACGGCAAGGCAAGGCAAGGCTAACGCAAGGCAACGCAAGTCAAGGGAAGGTTAAGTCAAGGCAACCCATGCAAGCCTAAGGCAAGGGGAGACAAGGCTAAGGCACGACAACGCAAGGCTAGGCAATGCACCGCAAAGCAAGGAATGGGTAACGGAAGGCACCGAAATGCAAGGCAAGCCAAGCTAGGCTAAGGCAAGGCAAGGCAAGCCTATGGCACGACAACGGAAGGCTAGGTAATGCACGGCAACCAAGGAATGGGTAACGGAAGGTAAGGAACGGCAAGGAAATGCAAGGCTAAGGCACGACAACGCAAGGCTAGGCAATGCACGGCAAGGCAAGGAAATGGTAATGGAAGGCAAGCAAGGCAAGGCAAGTCAAGACAAGGCAAGGGTAACGGAAGGAACTGCACGGCAATGCAAGTCGAGGCTAAGGCACGAAAACGCAAGGCTATGCAATGCACTTCAACTCATGGAACGTGTTGCGGAATGCAAGGCAAGGCAAGGAAAGCAAGGAAAGAAAAGGGAAACGGAAGGCACGGCTAGCCAAGGCAAGGTTAACGGAGGGAACGGCAAGGCATGGGAAGGTCAAGGCAAGGCACCGCAAGGCAAGGCAAGGCTAAGGCACGACAACAGAAGTCTAGGCATTTCACGGCAAGGCAAGGAAATGGAAACGGAAAGCAAGGCAAGGAAAGGGCAACGGAAAGCAAAGCACGGCAAGGCAAGTCTAAGGCAAGATAATTGTAGGCTATGCAATGCACGGCAAGGCAAGGAAAGGGTAACGGAAGGGAAGGCCCGGCAAGGCAAGGAAAGCGTAAGGGAAGGCAGGGCACGGCAAGGCACGGCAATGCTAGCGCACGGCAATGCAAGGCTAGGCAATGCACGGCAAGGTAAGGAAACGGTAACGCAAGGAAAGGCACGGTCAGGCAAGGCAAAGCTAAGGCACGACTACGCAAGGCTATGCAATGCAGGGAAAGGCAAGTAAAGGGTAACGGAAGGCAAGGCAAGGGAATGCAAATCAAGTCAAGGCAAGTGTAACGGAAGGCACGGCACGGCAACGCAAGGCAAGGCTAAGGCAATGCAACGCAAGGCTAGGCAATGCACGGCAAGGCAAAGAAAGTGTAACGGAAGCAAGGCACGTCAAGGGAAAGCAAGGGAAGGCAAGGGTAACGTAAGGCAAGGCAAGGCAAGGAAAGGCAAGGCAATGCCATGGGAACGGAAGGTACGGCAAGGCAAGGCAAGGAATGTTTAAGTCAAGGCAAGCCAAGGAAGGCTAAGGCAAGGGGAGACAAGGCTAAGGCACGACAACGCAAGGCTAGGCAATGCACGGCAAGGCAACGAAAGGGCAACGAAAGGTAAGGCAATGCAAAGCAAAGCAAGGCAACGCAAAGCAAGGGAAGGCAAGGGTAACGGAAGGGACGGCAAGGCAACGCAAGGGTAACGGAAGGAACGGCAATACAAGGCAAGCCAAGCTAGGCTAAGGCAAGGCAAGGCAAGGCTATGGCAGAACGGAAGGCTAGGCAATGTACGACAAGGCAAGGAAAGGGTAACGGAAGGCAAGGCACAGCACGGCAAGGCAAGGCTAAGGCACGGCAACGGAAGTCTAGGCAATGCACGGCAAGGCAAGGAAATGGAAACGGAAGGCAAGGCACGGGAAGGCAAGGCAAGGTTAAGGGACGACAACGCAAGTCTATGCAATGCACCGCAAGGCAATGAAAGGGTAACGGAAGGAAAGGCACGACAAGGCAAGGAAAGCGTAAAGGAAGGCACGGCACGGCAAGGCAAGACAAGTCTAAGGCAAGGCAACGCAAGGCTAGCCAATTCACGGCAAGGCAAGGGAAGGGTAACGGAATGCAAGGCACAGCATGGCAATGCCAGGCTAAGGCAAGGCAACGGAAAGCAACGCAAAGTTAAGCAAAGTCAAGGAAAGGGTAACGGAAGGCAAGGCAAGGCAAGGCAAAGCAAGGCAAGACAAGGGTAACGGAAGGCAAGGCAAAGCAAGGGAAGGCAAGTGTAACGGAAGGTAAGTCCAGGCAAGGCAAAGCAGGGCAAGGCAAGGGGAACGGAAGGTACGGCAAGCCAAGGCAAGGCTAAGGTAAGGCAACGCAATGCAAGCAAGTTCAAGGAAAGCATTCGAAGCAAGGCTAAGGCAAGTGGAGACAAGGCTAAGGCACGACAACGCAAGGCTAGGCAATGCACGGCAAAGCAAGGAAAGTGTAAAGGGAGGCAAATCAAGGCAAGGCAAAGCAAGGCAAGGCAAGGGTAACGGAAGGCACGGCAAGGCAAGGCAAGGGTAACGGAAGGCACGGTAAAGCAAGGCAAGGCAAGGGTAACGGAAGGCACGGAAAGGCAAGGCAAGGGTAACGGAAGGCACGGCAATGCAAGGCAAGGTAAGCTAGGCTAAGGCAAGGCAAGGCAAGGCTATGGCACGATAACGGAAGGCTAGGCAATGTACGACAAGGCAAGGAAAGAGTAACGGAAGGCAAGGCAAGACAAAGCAAGGCAAGGCAAGGGTAACAGAAGGCACGGTAAGGTAAGGGAAAGACAAGGCAAGTCACGGCAATGCAAGGCAAGGCTAAACATGACAACGCAAGGCTAGGCAATGCAAAGCAAGGCAATTAAACGGTAACGCGAGGAAAGGCACAGTCAGGCAAGGCAAGGCTAAGGCACGACAGCGCAAGGCTAGGCAATGCAAAGCAAGGCAATAAAGGGTACCGGAAGGCAAGGAAGGCAAGGCAAAGCAAGGCAAGGATAGTGTAACGGAAGGCACGGCACGGCAAGGCAAGGCAAGGCTAAGGCAACGCAACGCAAGGCTAGGCAATGAACGGCAAGGCAAGGAAAGTGTAACCGATGCAAGGCAATGGAAGGTTAGGCAAGGGAAGGCAAGGGTAACGGGAGGCAAGGCAAGGCAAGGCAAGGGGAAAGGAAGGTACGGCAAGGCAAGGCAAGGCTAAGGCAAGGCAATGCAAGTCACGGGAAGGTTAAGTCAAGGCAAGCCATGCAATCCTAAGGCAAGGGGAGACAAGGCTAAGACACGACAAAGCAAGGCTAGACAATGTACGGCAAAGCAAGGAACGTGTAACAGAAGGCAAGGCAAGTCAAGGCAAGGGTAACGGAAGGCACGGAAATGCAAGGCAAGCCAAGCTACTCTAAGGCAAGGCAAGACAAGGCTATGCCACGACAACGGAAGGCTACGCAATGCACGGCAAGGCAAGGAAAGGGCAACGGAAGGCAAGGCACGGCAATGCAAGGTTAGGAAATGCACGGCAAGGCAAGGAAAGGGTAACGGAAGGTGAGGAATGGCAAGGAAATGCAAGGCTAAGGCACGACAACGCAAGGCTAGGCAATACATGGCAAGGCAAGGAAATGGTAACGGAAGGAAAGGCACGGCAAGGCAAGGCAAGGCTAATGCAAGGCAACGCAAGGCTATGCAATGCACTGCAAGTCATGGAAAGTGTAACGGAATGCAAGGCAAGGCAAGGCAAAGCAAGGAAAGGAAAGGGCAACGGAAGGCACGGCTTGGCAAGGCAAGGTTCACGGAGGGAACGGCAAGGCAAGGGAAGGGCAAGGCAAGGCACGGGAAGGCAAGGCAAGGATAAGGGACGACAACGCAATGCTAAGCAATGCACGGCAAGGCAAGGAAAGGGTAAGGGAAGGGAAGGCAAGGCAAGGCAAAGCAAGGCAAGGCAAGTGTAACGGAAGGCGCCACACGGAAAGGCACGGCAAGGCTAGGCCAGACAATCAAGGCTAAGGCAAGGCAAGGCAAGGCTATGGCACGACAACGCAAGGCTAGATAATGCACGGCAATGCAAGGAAAGGGTAAGGCAAGGCAAGGCAAGGCAAGGAAAAGGTAACGGAAGGTACGGCAAGGCAAGGCAAAGCAAGGCAAGGCAAGGGTAAAGGAAGGCACGGCAAGGAAAGACAAGACAAGCAAGGCTAAGGCAAGGCAAGGCAAGGCTATGGCACGACAACGCAAAGCTAGGCAATGCACAACAAGGCAAGGCAAGGGTAACGGAAGGCAAGGCAAGGCAAGAGAAAGGAAGGCAAGGCAAGGGTAACGGAAGGGACCGCAAGGTAAGGGGAGGACAAGGCAAGGCACGGCAAGGCAAGGCAAGGCTAAGGCAGGACAACGCATGGCTAGGCAATGCAAGGCAAGGCAACTAAAGGCTAACGGAAGGCACGGCACGACAAGGCAAGGCAAGGCTAAGGCAAGGCAAACCAGGCTGGGCAAGGGTAACGGAAGGCACGGCACGGGAAGGCAAGGGCAACGGAAGGCACGGCAAGGAAAGGGAAGGAAAAGGCACGGCACGGCAAGGCTTGGAATGCCTAAGGCAAAGCAACGCAAGGTTAAGGCAAGGCAAGGCAAGGGTAACGGAAGGCACCGCAAGGTAAGGGAAGGACAAGTCAAGGGATGGCAAATCAAAGCAAGGCTAAGGCACGACAACGCAAGGCTAGGAAATGCACGGCAAGGCAAGGAAAGGGTAACGCAAGGCAAGGCACGGCAAGGCAAAGCATGGATAATGAAGGCAACGCCAGGCTGGGAAATGCACGGCAAGGCAAGGAAAGGGCAACGGACGGCAAGGCAAGGCAAGTGTTACGGAAGGCACGGCAAGGCAAGGCAAGCGTAACGGAAGGTACGGCAAGGCAAGGGAAGGACAAGGGATGCCACGCAAGGCAAGGAAAGGCTAAGGCAAGGCAAGGCAAGGATAAGGCAAGGCAAGTCAGGCAAGGCTAAGGCAAAGGGAGACAAGGCTAAGGCACGACAACGCACGGCTAGGCAATGCACGGCCAGGCATGGAAAGCATAACGGAAGGCAAGGCACGGCACGGCAAGGCAAGGCTAAGGCACGGCAACGCAAGGCTAGGCAATGCACGGCAAGGCAAGGAAAGCGTAACGGCAGGTAAAGAACGGCAAGGAAATGCAAGGCTAAGGCACGACAACGCAGGGCTGGGCAATGCACAGCAAGGCAAGGTAAAGGTAACGGAAAGCAAGGCACGGCAAGGCAAGCCAAGGCTAAGGCACGGCAACGCAAGGCTAGGCAATGCACGGCAAGGCAAGGGAAGGGTAACGGAAGGCAAGGCAAGGCAAGTCAAAGCAAGGCAAGGCAAGGGTAACGGAAGGCAAGCCACGGCTAGGCAAGGCAAGGCTAAGGCACGACAACGCAAGGCTAGGCAATGCAGGGCAAGTCAAGGAAATGGAAACTGGAGGCAAGGCACGGGAAGGCCAGGCAAGGCTAAGGGACGACAACGCAATGCTAAGCAATGCACAGCAAGGCAAGGAAAGGGTAAGGGAAGGCAAGGCGAGGCAAGGCAAACCAAGGCAAGACAAGTGTAATGGAAGGCTCCTCACGGCAAGAAACGGGAAGCCTAGGCCAGCCAATCAAGGTTAAGGCAAGGCAAGGCAAGGCTATGGCACGACAACCCAAGGCTAGGAAATGGACGGCAATGCAAGGAAACGGTAACGGAAGGGAAGGCAAGGCAATGCAAAGCCAGGTAAGGCAAGGGTAACGGAAGGCACGGCAAGGCAAGACAAGCCAAGCAAGGCTAAGGCAAGTCAAGGCAAGTCTATGGCACGACAACGCAAAGCTAGGCAATGCACAACAAGGCAAGGCAAGGGTAACGGAAGGCAAGGCAAGGAAAGGAAAGGGTAACGGAAGGCACGGCAAGGCAAGACAAGCCAAGCAAGGCTAAGGCAAGTCAAGGCAAGTCTATGGCACGACAACGCAAAGCTAGGCAATGCACAACAAGGCAAGGCAAGGGTAACGGAAGGCAAGGCAAGGAAAGGAAAGGGTAACGGAAGGCTCAGCAAGGCAAGGCAAAGCAAGGCAAGGCGAGGGTAACGGAAGGCACGGCAAGGGAAGACAAGCCAAGCAAGGCTAAGGCAAGGCAAGGCAAGTCTATGGCACGACAACGCAAAGGTAGGCAATGCACAACAAGGCAAGGCAAGGGTAACGGAATGGAAGGCAAGGAAAGACAAAGGAAGGCAAGGCAAGGGTAACGGAAGGGACCGCAACGTAAGGGGAGGACAAGGCAAGGCACGGCAAGGAAGGCAAAGCTAAGGCACGACAACGCAAGGCTAGGCTATGCACGGCAAGGCAAGGAAAGGGTAACGCAAGGCAAGGCACGGCCAGGCAAGGCAAGCCTAAGGAACGACAACGCAAGGCTAGCCAATGCAAGGCAAGGCAACGAAAGGCTAACGGAAGGCACTGCACGGCAAGGCAAGGCAAGGCTAAGGCAAGGCAAAGCCAGGCTAGGCAATGGTAATGGAAGCCACGGCACGGGAAGGCAAGGGAAGGACAAGGCATGGCACGGCAAGGCAAGGAATGCCTAAGGCAAGGCAAGTCAAGGATGAGGCAAGGCAAGGCAAGGGTAACAGAAGGCACGGCAATGTAAGGGAAGGACAAGGCAAGGGATGGCAAATCAAAGCAAGGCTAAGGCACGACAACGCAAGGCTAGGCAATGCACGGCAAGGCAAGGAAAGGGTAACGCAAGGCAAAGCACGGCCAGGCAAGGCAAGGCTAAGGCACGACAATGCAAGGCTAGGCAATGCACGGCAAGGCAACGAAAGGCTATCGGAAGGCAAGGCAAGGCAAGGCAAAGTAAGGCTAAGGCAAGGCAACGCCAGGCTGGGAAATGCACGGCAAGGCAAGGAAAGGGCAACGGAAGGCAAGGCAAGGCAAGGCAAACCAAGGCAAGGCAAGGCAAAGCAAGACAAGGCAGTGCAAGGCAAGGGTTACGGAAGGCACGGCAGGCAAGGCAAGCATAACGGAAGGCACGGCAAGGCAAAGGAAGGATAAGGGACGGCACGGCAAGGCACGGAAAGGCTAAGGCAAGGCAAGGCAAGGTTAAGGCAAGGAAAGGCAAGGCAAGGCAAGGCTAAGGCAAGGCAAGGCAAGGCTAAGGCTAGGTTAAGGCAAGGCAAGGCCAAGCAAGGATAAGGCAAGGGGAGACAAGGCTAAGGCACGACAACTCACGGCTAGGCATTGCACGGCAAGGCAATGGAAAGGGTAACGGAAGGCAAGGCACGGCACGGGAAGGCAAGGCTAAGGCACGGCAACTCAAGGCTAGGCAATGCACGGCAAGGCAAGGAAAGGGTAACAGCAGGTAAAGAACGGCAAGGAAAGGCAATGGAAGCTAAGGCAGACAGCGCAAGGCTGGGCAATGCACGGCAAGGCAAGGAAAAGGTAACGGAAGGCAAGGCACGGCAAGGCAAGGCAAGGCAAGGCACGGAACGCAAGGCTAAGCAATTCACGGCAAGGCAAGGAAAGTTAAATGGCAAGGCTAAGGAAAGGCAACGGAAGGCAAGGCAACTTTAAGGCAAGGGCAAGCCAAGCAAGGCTAAGGCAAGGGGAGACAAGGCTAAAGCACAACAACGCAAGGCTAGGCAATGCACGGCAACGCAAGGAAAGGGTAACGGAAGGCAAGGCAAGGCAAGGCAAAGCACGGCAAGGGAAGGGTAAAGGAAGGCACGGCAAGTTAAGGGAAGGACCAGGCAAGGCACGGCAAGGCAAGGCAAGGCTACAGCACGACAACGCAAGGCTAGGCAATGCATGGCAAGTCAAGGAAAGGGCAATGGAATGCAAAGCACGGCAAGGCAAGGCAAGGCTAAGGCAGGAAAACGCAAGGCTATGCAATGCACGGCAAGGCAAGGAAAGGGTAAGGGAAGGAAATGCACGGAAAGGCACGGAAAGCGTAAGGGAAGGCACGGCACGGCAAGTCAAGGCAAGGCTAAAGCACGGCAACGCAAGGCTTTGCAATGCAAGGCAAAGCAAGGGAAGCGTAACGGAATGCATTGGAAGGCAAGGCAAAGCAAGGGAAGGCAAGGGTAACAGAAGGTAAGGCAAGCCAATGCAAGGCAAGGCAAGGGGAAAGGAAGGTAACGCAAGGAAAGGCAAAGCAAGGCAAGGCAAGGTTAAGGCAAGGAAAGCGAAGCAAGGCTAAGGCAAGTGGAGACAAGGCTAAGGAACGACAACGAAAGGTTAGGCAATGCACGGCAAAGGAAGGAAAGTGTAACGGAATGCAAGGCAAGGCAAGGCAAATCAAGGAAAGGAAAGGGCAACGGAAGGCACGGCTAGGCAAGGCAAGGTTAACAGAGGGAGCGTCAAGGCAAGGGAAGGTCAAGGCAAGGCACGGCAAGGCAAGGCAAGGCTAAGGCACGACAACGGAAGTCTAGTCAATGCACGTCAAGGCAAGGAAATGGAAACTGAACGCAAGGCACGGGAAGGCCAGGCAAGGCTAAGGGACGACAACGCAATGCTAAGCAATGCACAGCAAGGCAAGGAAAGGGTAAGGGAAGGCAAGGCAAGGCAAGGGAAAGCAAGGCAAGACAAGTGTAATGGAAGGCACCTCACGGCAAGACACGGGACGCCTAGGCCAGCCAATCAAGGTTAAGGCAAGGCAAGGCAAGGCTATGGCACGACAACCCAAGGCTAGGAAATGGACGGCAATGCAAGGAAACGGTAACGGAAGGCAAGGCAAGGCAATGCAAAGCCAGGCAAGGCAAGGGTAACGGAAGGCACGGCAAGGCAAGACAAGCCAAGCAAGGCTAAGGCAAGTCAAGGCAAGTCTATGGCACGACAACGCAAAGCTAGGCAATGCACAACAAGGCAAGGCAAGGGTAACGGAAGGCAAAGCAAGGAAAGGAAAGGGTAACGGAAAGCACGGCAAGGCAAGGCCAAGCAAGGCAAGGCGAGGGTAACGGAAGGCACGGCAAGGCAAGACAAGCCAAGCAAGGCTAAGGCAAGGCAAGGCAAGTCTATGGCACGACAATGCAAAGCTAGGCAATGCACGACAAGGCAAGGCAAGGGTAACGGAACGGAAGGCAAGGCAAGACAAAGGAAGGCTAGGCAAGGGTAACGGAAGGGACCGCAAGGTAAGGGGAGGAAAAGGCAAGGCACGGCAAGGCAAGGCAAGGCTAAGGCACGACAACGCAAGGCTAGGCAATGCAAGGGAAGGCAACTTAAGGCTATCGGAAGGCAAGGCACAGCAAGGCAAAGCAAGGCAAGGCAAGAGTTACGGAAAGCACGGCAAGGCAAGGGAAGGCTAAGGCAAGACAAGGCAAGGTTAAGGCAAGGCAAGGCAAGGCAAGGAAAGGCTAAGGCTAGGCAAGGCAAGGCAAGGCTAGGTTAAAGCAAGGCAAGCTAAGCAAGGCTAAGGCAAGTGGAGACAAGGTTAAGGCACGACAACGAAAGGTTAGGCAATGCACGGCAAAGCAAGGAAAGTGTAACGGAATGCAAGGTAAGGCAAGGCAAAGCAAGGAAAGGAAAGGGCAACGGAAGGCACGGATAGGCAAGGCAAGATTAACGGAGCGAACGACAAGGCAAGGGAAGGTCAAGGCAAGGCACGGCAAGGCAAGGCAAGGCTAAGGCACGACAACGGAAGTCTCGGCAATGCACGGCAAGGTAAGGAAATGGAAACTGAAGGCAAGGCACGGGAAGGCAAGAGAAAGCTAAGGGACGACAACGCAATGCTAAGCAATGCACGGCAAGGCAAGGAAAGGGTAAGGGAAGGCAAGGCAAGGGAAGGCAGTGAAAGCGTAAGGGAAGGCACGGCACGGCAACGCAAGGCAAGTCTAAAGCACGGCAACGCAAGGCTTGGCAATGCACGGGAAGGCAAGGGAAGGGTAACGGAAGGCAAGTGAAGTCAAGGCAAAGCAAGGGAAGGCAAGGGTAACGGAAGGTAAGGCAAGGCAAGGCAAAGCAAGGCAAGGGGAACGGAACGTAACGCAAGGCAAGGCAAAGCAAGGCAAGGCAAGGGGAACGGAAGGTACGGCAAGGCAAGGCTATGGAAAGACAACGCAATGCAAGGCAAGGTAAAGGCAAGGCAAGCGAAGCAAGGCTAAGGCAAGTGGAGACAAGGCTAAGGAACGACAACGAAAGGTTAGGCAATGCACGGCAAAGCAAGGAAAGTGTAACGGAAGGCAAGGCAAGGGTAACGGAAGGCAACGCAAAGCAAGGCAAGGGCAACGGAAGGCACGGCAATGCAAGCGAAGCCAAGCTAGGATAAGGCAAGGCAAGGCAAGGTTATGGCACGACAACGGAAAGCTAGGCAATGTACGACTAGGCAAGGAAAAGGTATCGGAAGGCAAGGAAAGGCAAGACAAAGCAAGGCATGTCAAGGGTAACAGAAGGCACGGTAAGGTAAGGTAAGGAAAAGGCAAGGCACGGCAATGTACGGCAAGGCAAGGAAAGGGTAACGCAAGGCAAAGCACGGCCAGGCAAGGGAAGCCTAAGGAAAGACAACGCAAGGCTAGGCAATGCACGGCAAGGCAACGAAAGGCTAACGGAAGGCACGGCACGGCAAGGCAAGGCAAGGCTAAGGCAAGGCAAAGCCAGGCTAGGCAAGGGTAACGGAAAGCACGGCACGGGAAGGCAAGGGCAACGGAAGGCACGGAAAGGCAAGGGAGGACCAAGGCACGGCACGGAAAGGCAAGGAATGCCTAAGGCAAGGCAAGGCAAGGTTAAGGCAAGGCAAGGCAAGGTTAACGGAAGGCACGGCAAGGTAAGGGAAGGATAAGTCAAGGGATGGCAAATCAAAGCAAGGCTAAGGCACGACAACGCAAGGCTAGTCAATGCACTGCAAGGCAAGGAAAGGGTAACGCAAGGGAAGTCACGGCCAGGCAAGGAAAGGCTAAGGCACGACAGCATAAGGCTAGGCAATGCAAAGCAAGGCAAGGAAATGGTAACGGAAGGCAAGGAAGGAAAGGCAAAGCAAGGAAAGGCAAGGGTAAGGGAAGGTACAGCACGGCAAGACAAGGCAAGGCAAGGCAAGGCTAAGGCAAGGCAAGGAAAGGCTAAGGCAAGGCAAGGCAAGCAAGGATAAGGCAAGGGGAGATAAGGTTAAGGCACGAAAATGCACGGCTAGACAATGCACCCCAAGGCATGGAAAAGGTAATGGATGGCAAGCCAAGGCAATATAAAGCAAGGCAAGTAAGGGTAACTGAAGGCACGGCAAGGTAAGGTAAGGACAAGGCAAGGCACGGCAAGGCAAGGCAAGGCTAAGGCACGACAACGCAAGGCTAGGCAATGCAAAGCAAGGCAAGGAAAGGGTAACGCGAGGAAAGGCACGGTCAGGCAAGGCAAGGCTAAGACACGACAGCGCAAGGCTAGGCAATGCAAAGCAAGACAAGGAAAGGGTAACGGAAGGCAAGGCAGGCAAGGAAAGGCAGAACAAGGAAAGGCAAGGGTAACGGAAGGTACGGAACGGCAAGGCAAGGCACGGTAAAGAAAGGCAAGGCTAAGGCACGACAACGCAAGGGTAGGCAATGCAGGGCAAGGGAAGGAACGGGTCACGGAAGGCAAGGCAAGGCAAAGTAAGGCAAGGCAAGGCAAGTGTAACGGAAGGCACGGCACGGCAAGGCAAGGCAAGGCTAAGGCAAAGCAACGCAAGGCTAGGCAATGAACGGCAAGGCAAGGAAAGGGTAACGGAAGGCACGGAAGGCAAGGCAAGGCAAGACAAGGCAAGAGTAACGGAAGGAAATGCACGGCAAGGCAAGGCAAGGCTAAGGCAAAGCAACGCAAGGCTAGGCAATGAACGCCAAGGCAAGGAAATGGTAAAGGAAGGCACCGAAGGCAAGGCAAGGCAAGACAAGGCAAGGGTAACGGAAGGAAATGCACGGCAAGGCAAGGCAAGGCTAAGGCACGATAACGGAAGTCTAGTCAATGCACGTCAAAGCAAGGAAATGGAAACTGAATGAAAGGCACGGGAAGGCAAGGCAAGGCTAAGGGCCGACAACGCAATGCTAAGCAATGCACGACAAGGCAAGGAAAGCTTAAGGGAAGGCAAGGCAAGGCAAGGCAAAGCAAGGCAAGGCAAGTGTAACGGGAGGCACCGCACGGCAAGGCATGACAAGGCTAGGCCAGCTAATCAAGGCTAAGGCAAGGCAAGGCAAGGCTATGGCACGACAACGCAAGGCTAGGTAATGCACGGCTATGCAAGGAAAGGGTAATGGAAGGCACGGCAAGGCAAGGTAAAGCAAGGCAAGGCAAGGGTAACGGAAGGCACGGCAAGGCAAGACAAGCCAATCAAGGCTAAGGCAAGGCAAGGCAAGGCTATGGCACGACAACGCAAAGCTACGCAATGCACAACAAGACAAGGCAAGGGTAACGGAACGGAAGGCAAGGCAAGACAAAGGAAGGCTAGGCAAGGGTAACGGAAGGGGCCGCAAGGTAAGGGGAGGAAAAGGCAAGGCACGGCAAGGCAAGGCAAGGCTAATGCACGACAACGCAAGGCTAGGCAATGGAAGGCAAGGCAACGAAAGGCTATCGGAAGGCAAGGCACAGCAAGGCAAAGCAAGGCAAGGCAAGGGTTACGGAAAGCACGGCAAGGCAATGAAAGGCTAAGGCAAGACAAGGCAAGGTAAAGGCAAGGCAAGGCAAGGTTAACAGAAGGCACGGCAAGGTAAGGGACGGACAAGTCAAGGGATGGCAAATCAAAGCAAGGCTAAGGCACGACAACGCAAGGCTAGGCAATGCACTGCAAGTCAAGGAAAGGGTAACGCAAGGGAAGTCACGGCCAGGCAAGGCAAGGCTAAGGCACAACAACGCAAGGCTAGGCAATGCACGGCAAGGCAAGGAAAGGCTAACAGAAGGCAAGGCACGGCAAGGCAAAGCAAGACAAGGCAAGGCAAAGCAAGGCAAGGCAAGGCAAGGGTTACGGAAGGCACGGCAAGGCAAGGCAAGCATAACGGAAAGCACGGCAAGGCAAGGGAAGGGCAAGGGAAGGCAAGGCAAGGCAAGGAAAGGCTAAGGCAAGGCAAGATAAAGCCAGGCAAGTCAAGGGTAACGGAAGGAACGGCAAGGTAAGGTAAGGACAAGGCAAGGCACGGCAAGGCAAGGCAAGGCTAAGGCACGTCAACGTAAGGCTAGGCAATGCAAAGCAAGGCAAGGAAACGGTAACGCGAGGAAAGTCACGGTCAGTCAAGGCAAGGCTAAGGCACGACAGCACAAGGCTAGGCAATGCAAACCAAGGCAAGGAAATGGTAACGGAAGGCAAGGAAGGCAAGGCAAAGCAAGGAAAGGCAAGGGTAACGGAAGGTACGGCACGGCAAGGCAAGGCACGGCAAGGCAAGGCAAGGCTAAGGCAAGGCAAGGAAAGGCTAAGGCAAGGCAAGCCAAGCAAGGATAAGGCAAGGGGAGACAAGGCTAAGGCACGACAATGCACGGCTAGGCAATTCACCCCAATGCAAGGAAAGGGTAACGGATGGCAAGGCAAGGCAAGATAAAGCAAGGCAACTCAAGGGTAACGGAAGGCACGGCAAGGTAATGTAAGGACAAGGCAAGGCACGGCAAGGCAAGGCAAGGCTAAGGCACGACAACGCAAGGCTAGGCAATGCAAAGCAAGGCAAGGAAAGGGTAACGCGAGAAAAGGCACGGTCAGGCAAGGCAAGGCTAAGACACGATAGCACAAGGCTAGGCAATGCAAAGCAAGACAAGGAAAGGGTAACGGAAGGCAAGGAAGGCAAGGAAAGGCATGGGTAACGGAAGGTACGGAACCGCAAGGCAAGGCACGGTAAAGAAAGGCAAGGCTAAGGCACGACAACGCAAGGGTAGGCAATGCAGGGCAAGGTAAGGAACGGGTCACGGAAGGCAAGGCAAGGCAAAGTAAAGCAAGGCAAGGCAAGTGTAACGGAAGTCACGGCACGGCAAGGCAAGGCAATGCTAAGGCAAAGCAACGCAAGGCTAGGCAATGAACGGCAAGGGAAGGAAACGGTAACGGAAGCAAGGCAAGGCAAGGTCAAGCAAAGGAAGGCAAGGGTAACGGAAGGCAAGGCAAGGGGAAGAGAAGGTACGGCAAGGCAAGGCAAGGCTAAGGCAAGGCAAGGCACTGTCAGGCAAGGCAAGGCTAAGCAGGACAAAGCAAGTCGAGGCAATGCACGCCAAGGCAAGGAAAGGGTAACGGAAGGCAAGGCAACGGCACGGCAAGGCAAGGCTAAGGCACGGCAACGCAAGGCTAGGCAATGCACGGCAAGGCAAGCAAAGGGTAAGGGCAGGTAAGGAACGGCAAGGAAAGGCAAGGCTAATGCACGGCAACGCAAGGCTGGACAATGCATGGCAAGGCAAGGAAAGGGTAACAGAAGGCAAGGCACGGCAAGGCAAGGCTAAGGCAGGGCAACGCAAGGCTAGGCAATGCACGGCAAGGCAAGGAAATGGTAAAGGAAGGCAAGGAATGCAAGGCAAGGCAAGACAAGGCAAGGGTAACGGAAGGAACTGCACGGCAATGCAAGGCAAGGCTAAGGCACGATAACGCAAGGATATGCAATGCACTGCAAGGCCTGGAAGGTTTAACGGAATGCAAGGCAAGGCTAGGCAAAGCAAGGAAAGGAAAGGGCAACGGAAGGCACGGCTAGGCAAGGCAAGGTTAACGGAGGGAACGGCAAGAAAAGGGAAGGTCAAGGCAAGGCACGGCAAGGCAAGGCAAGACAAGGCTAAGGCACGACAACGGATGTCTAGGCAATGCACGCTAAGGCAAGGAAATGGAAACTGAAGG
This sequence comes from Macrotis lagotis, assembly GCF_037893015.1. Classification (NCBI taxonomy): domain Eukaryota; kingdom Metazoa; phylum Chordata; class Mammalia; order Peramelemorphia; family Peramelidae; genus Macrotis; species Macrotis lagotis. The sequence continues at coordinate 76,903 of NW_027421929.1, forward strand.
CAAGGCAGGGGAAGGCAAGGCAAGGCTAAGGGACGACAACCCAATGCTAAGCAATGCACGGCAAGGCAAGGAAAGGGTAACGGAAGGCAAGGCACGGCAAGGCAAGGCAAGGCTGAGGCAAGGCAACGCAATGCTTTGCAATGCACAGCAAGGCAAGGAAAGGGTAACGGAAGGCAAGGCAAGGCAATGCAAAGCAAGGCAAGGCAAGGGTAACGGAAGGCACGGCAAGGCAAGGGAAGACAAGCAAGGTTAAGGCAAGGCAAGGCAAGGCTATAGCACGAAAACGCAGAGCTAGGCAATGCACGACTAGGCAAGGAAAGGGTAACGGAAAGCAAGGCAAGGCAAGACAAAGGAAGGCAAGGCAAGGGTAACGGAAGGCATGGCAAGGTAAGGGAAGGACAACGAAAGGCACAGCAAGGCAACGCAAGGCTAAGGGAAGGCAACGCAAGGCTAAGCATAGCCCCGCAAGGCAAGGAAACGTTAACGGAAGGCACAGCAAGGCAAAGCAAGGCCAGGCAAGGGTAACGGAAGTCAAGGCACGACAAGGCAAGGCCAGCCAATGAAGGCTAAGGCAAGGCAAGGCAAGCTTATGTCACGACAACGCAAGTATAGGGAATGCTCGGCAATGCAAGGAAAGGGTAACGGAAGGCAAGGCAAGGCAAGGAAAATCAAGAGAAGGCAAGGGTAACGGAAGGCAAGGAAAGGCAAGGCAAAGCAAGGCAAGGCAAGTGTAACGGAAGGCACGGCAAGGCAACGCAAGTCAAGCTATGCTAAGGCAAGGCAAGGCAATGCTATGGCAGAACGCTATGGCAGAACGGAAGTCTAGGCAATGTACGACAGGGCAAAGAAAGGGTAACGGAAGGGACGGCACGGCAAGGCAAGGCAAAGTTAAGGCAAGGCAACGCAAGGCTAGGCAATGCACGGCAAGGCAAGGAAAGGGCAACGGAAGGCAAGGCATGGCAGGGCAAATCAAAGGCAAGGCAAGGGTAACGGAAGGCAAGGCACGGCAAGGCAAGGCCAGCCAAATAAGGCTAAGGCAAGGCAAGCCAAGGCTATGGCACGGCAACGCAAGTCTAGGTAATGCACGGCAATGCAAGGAAAGGGTAAAGGAAGGCAAGGCAAAGCAAGGGAAGGCAAGTGTAACGGAAGGTAAGTCCAGGCAAGGCAAAGCAGGGCAAGGCAAGGGGAACGGAAGGTACGGCAAGGCAAGGCAAGGCTAAGGTAAGGCAACGCAATGCAAGCATGTTTAAGGAAAGTATTCGAAGCAAGGCTAAGGCAAGTGGAGACAAGGCTAAGGCACGACAACGAAAGGTTAGGCAATGCACGGCAAAGCAAGGAAAGTGTAATGGAAGGCAAGGCAAGGCAAGGCAAAGCAAGGCAAGGCAAGGGTAACGGAAGGCACGGCAAGGCAAGGCAAGGGTAACGGAAGGCACGGCAAAGCAAGGCAAGGCAAGGGTAACGGAAGGCACGGCAAGGCAAGGCAAGGGTAACGGAAGGCACGGCAATGCAAGGCTAGGTAAGCTAGGCTAAGGCAAGGCAAGGCAAGGCTATGGCACGATAACGGAAGGCTAGGCAATGTACGACAAGGCAAGGAAAGAGTAACTGAAGGCAAGGCAAGGCAAGACAAAGCAAGGCAAGGTAAGGGTAACAGAAGGCACGGTAAGGTAAGGGAAGGACAAGGCAAGTCACGGCAATGCAAGGCAAGGCTAAACATGACAACGCAAGGCTAGGCAATGCAAAGCAAGGCAATTAAACGGTAACGCGAGGAAAGGCACAGTCAGGAAAGGCAAGGCTAAGGCACGACAGCGCAAGGCTAGGTAATGCAAAGCAAGGCAATAAAGGGTACCGGAAGGCAAGGAAGGCAAGGCAAAGCAAGGAAAGGCAAGGGGAAGGGAAGGTACGGCACGGCAAGGCAAGGCAAGCCACGGCAAGGCAAGGCAAGTCTAAGGCACGACAACGCAAGGCTAGGCAATGCAGGGCAAGGCAAGGGAAGGTTAACGGACGGCAAGGCAAGGCAATGCAAAGCAAGGCAAGGCAAGTGTAACGGAAGGCACGGCACGGCAAGGCAAGGCAAGGCTAAGGCAACGCAACGCAAGGCTAGGCAATGAACGGCAAGGCAAGGAAAGTGTAACGGAAGCAAGGCAATGGAAGGTTAAGCAAGGGAAGGCAAGGGTAACGGGAGGCAAGGCAAGGCAAGGCAAGGGGAAAGGAAGGTACGGCAAGGCAAGGCAAGGCTAAGGCAAGGCAATGCAAGTCACGGGAAGGTTAAGTCAAGGCAAGCCATGCAATCCTAAGGCAAGGGGAGACAAGGCTAAGACACGACAAAGCAAGGCTAGACAATGCACGGCAAAGCAAGGAACGTGTAACAGAAGGCAAGGCAAGTCAAGGCAAGGGTAACGGAAGGCACGGAAAGGCAAGGCAAGGCAAGCTAGGCTAAGTCAAGGCAAGACAAGGCTATGCCACGACAACGGAAGGCTACGCAATGCAAGGCAAGGCAAGGAAAGGGTAACGGAAGGCAAGGCACGGCACGGCAAGGCAAGGCTAAGGCATGGCAATGCAAGGATAGGAAATGCACGGCAAAGCAAGGAAAGGGTAACGGAAGGTGAGTAATGGCAAGGAAATGCAAGGCTAAGGCACGACAACGCAAGGCTAGGCAATGCATGGCAAGACAAGGAAATGGTAACGGAAGGCAAGGCACGGCAAGGCAAGGCAAGGCTAAGGCAGGGCAACGCAAGGCTAGGCAATGCACGGAAAGGCAAGGAAAGGTAAAGGAAGGCAAGGAAGGCAAGGCAAGGCAAGACAAGGCAAGGCAAGTGTAACGTAAGGAACTGCACGGCAATGCAAGGCAAGGCTAAGGCACGACAACGCAAGGCTATGCAATGCCCTGCAAGTCATGGAAAGTGTAACGGAATGCAAGGCAAGGCAAGGCAAAGCAAGGAAAGGAAAGGGAAACGGAGGGCACGGCTTGGCAAGGCAAGGTTCACGGAGGGAACGGCAAGGCAAGGGAAGGGCAAGGCAAGGCACGGGAAGGCAAGGCAAGGATAAGGGACGACAACGCAATGCTAAGCAATGCACGGCAAGGCAAGGAAAGGGTAAGGGAAGGCAAGGCAAGGCAAGGCAAAGCAAGGCAAGGCAAGTGTAACGGAAGGCGCCGCACGGCAAGGCACGGCAAAGCTAGGCCAGCCAATCAAGGCTAAGGCAAGGCAAGGCAAGGCTATGGCACGACAACGCAAGGCTAGATAATGCACGGCAATGCAAGGAAAGGCTAACGGAAGGCACGGCACGGCAAGGCAAGGGAAGGCTAAGGCAAGGCAAACCAGGCTGGGCAAGGGTAATGAAAGGCACGGCACGGGAAGGCAAGGGCAACGGAAGGCACGGCAAGGAAAGGGAAGGAAAAGGCACGGCACGGCAAGGCAAGGAATGCCTAAGGCAAAGAAAGGCAAGGTTAAGGCAAGGCAAGGCAAGGGTAACGGAAGGCACGGCAAGGTAAGGGAAGGACAATCAAGGGATGGCAAATCAAAGCAAGGCTAAGGCACGACAACGCAAGGCTAGGAAATGCACGGCAAGGCAAGGAAAGGGTAACGCAAGGCAAGGCACGGCAAGGGAAAGCATGGATAATGAAGGCAACGCCAGGCTGGGAAATGCACGGCAAGGCAAGGAAAGGGCAACGGACGGCAAGGCAAGGCAAGTGTTATGGAAGGCACGGCAAGGCAAGGCAAGCGTAACGGAAGGTACGGCAAGGCAAGGGAAGGACCAGGGACGCCACGCAAGGCAAGGAAAGGCTAAGGCAAGGCAAGGCAAGGATAAGGCAAGGCAAGTCAGGCAAGGCTAAGGCAAAGGGAGACAAGGCTAAGGCACGACAACGCACGGCTAGGCAATGCACGGCCAGGCATGGAAAGCGTAACGGAAGGCAAGGCACGGCACGGCAACGCAAGGCTAGGCAATGCACGGCAAGGCAAGGAAAGCGTAACGGCAGGTAAAGAACGGCAAGGAAATGCAAGGCTAAGGCACGACAACGCAGGGCTGGGCAATGACAGCAAGGCAAGGTAAAGGTAACGGAAAGCAAGGCACGGCAAGGCAAGCCAAGGCTAAGGCACGGCAACGCAAGGCTAGGCAATGCACGGCAAGGCAAGGAAAGGTTAAAGGAAGGCACGGAAGGCAAGGCAAGGCAAAACAAGGCAAGGGTAACGGAAGGAACTGCACGGCAAGGCAAGGCAAGGCTACGGCATGACAACGCAAGTCTAGGCAATGCACGGCAACGCAAGGAAAGGGTAACGGAAGGCAAGGCACGGGAAGGCAAGGCAAGGCTAAGTGCCCACAACGCAATGCTCAGCAATGCACAGCAAGGCAAGGAAAGGGTAACGGAAGGCAAGGCAAGGCTAGGCAAAGCAAGGCAAGACAAGGGTAAAGGAAGGCACGGCAAGGTAAGGGAAGGACAAGGCAAGGCACGGCAAGGCAAGGCAAGGCTACAGAACGACAACGAATGGCTAGGCAATGCACGGCAAGTCAAGGAAAGGCTAATGGAATGCAAAGCACGGCAAGGCAAGGCAAGGCTAAGGCAAGACAACGCAAGGCTATGCAATGCACGGCATGGCAAGTAAAGGGTAAGGGAAGGAAATGCACGGCAAGGCAAGGAAAGCGTAAGGGAAGGCACGGCACGGCAAGGCAAGGCAATGCACGGCAAGGCAAGGGAAGGATAACGGAAGGCATCGGAAGGCAAGGCAAAGCAAGGGAAGGCAAGAGTAACAGAAGGTAAGGCAAGGCAAGGCAAAGCAAGGCAAGGCAAGGGGAACGGAATTTAACGCAAGGCAAGGCAAAGCAACGCAAGGCAAGGGGAACGGAAGGTACGGCACGGCAAGGCAAGGGTAACGGAATGCACGGCAAAGCAAGGCAAGCCTTGCTAGGCTAAGGCAAGGCAAGGCAAGGCTATGGCACGACAACGGAAGGCTAGGCAATGTACGACAAGCCAAGGAAAGGGTAACGGAAGGCAAGGCAAGGCAAGGGGAACGGAAGGTAACGCAAGGAAAGGCAAAGCAAGGCAAGGCAAGGGGAACGGAAGGTACGGCAAGGCAAGGCTAAGGTAAGGCAACGCAATGCAAGGCAAGGTTAAGGCAAGGAAAGCGAAGCAAGGCTAAGGCAAGTTGAGACAAGGCTAAGGAACGACAACGAAAGGTTAGGCAATGCACGGCAAAGCAAGGAAAGTGTAACGGAATGCAAGGCAAGGCAAGGCAAAGCAAGGAAAGGAAAGGGCAACGGAAGGCACGGCTAGGCAAGGCAAGGTTAACAGAGGGAACGTCAAGGCAAGGGAAGGTCAAGGCAAGGCACGGCAAGGCAAGGCAAGGCTAAGGCACGACAACGGAAGTCTAGGCAATGCACGTCAAGGCAAGGAAATGGAAACTGGAGGCAAGGCACGGGAAGGCCAGGCAAGGCTAAGGGACGACAACGCAATGCTAAGCAATGCACAGCAAGGCAAGGAAAGGGTAAGGGAAGGCAAGGCAAGGCAAGGCAAAGCAAGGCAAGACAAGTGTAATGGAAGGCACCTCACGGCAAGACACGGGAAGCCTAGGCCAGCCAATCAAGGTTAAGGCAAGGCAAGGCAAGGCTATGGCACGACAACCCAAGGCTAGGAAATGGACGGCAATGCAAGGAAACGGTAACGGAAGGGAAGGCAAGGCAATGCAAAGCCAGGTAAGGCAAGGGTAACGGAAGGCACGGCAAGGCAAGACAAGCCAAGCAAGGCTAAGGCAAGTCAAGGCAAGTCTATGGCACGACAACGCAAAGCTAGGCAATGCACAACAAGGCAAGGCAAGGGTAACGGAAGGCAAAGCAAGGAAAGGAAAGGGTAACGGAAAGCACGGCAAGGCAAGGCCAAGCAAGGCAAGGCGAGGGTAACGGAAGGCACGGCAAGGCAAGACAAGCCAAGCAAGGCTAAGGCAAGGCAAGGCAAGTCTATGGCACGACAATGCAAAGCTAGGCAATGCACAACAAGGCAAGGCAAGGGTAACGGAATGGAAGGCAAGGAAAGACAAAGGAAGGCAAGGCAAGTGTAACGGAAGGGATCGCAACGTAAGTGGAGGACAAGGCAAGGAACTGCAAGGAAGGCAAGGCTAAGGCACGACAACGGAAGGCTAGGCTATGCACGGCATGGCACGGAAAGGCTAAGGCAAGGCAAAGCAAGGTTAAGGCAAGGAAAGGCAAGGCAAGGAAAGGCTAAGGCAAGGCAAGGCAAGGCAAGGCTAGGTTAAGGCAAGGCAAGCCAAGCAAGGATAAGGCAAGGGGAGACAAGGCTAAGGCACGACAACTCACGGCTAGGCAATGCACGGCAAGGCATGGAAAGGCTAAGGCAAGGCAAGGCAAGGTTAAGGCAAGGAAAGGCAAGGCAAGGAAAGGCTAAGGCAAGGCAAGGCAAGGCAAGGCTAGGTTAAGGCAAGGCAAGCCAAGCAAGGATAAGGCAAGGGGAGACAAGGGTAAGGCACGGCAACTCAAGGCTAGGCAATGCACGGCAAGGCAAGGAAAGGGTAACAGCAGGTAAAGAACGGCAAGGAAAGGCAATGCTAAGGCATCACAACGCAAGGCTGGGCAATGCACGACAAGGCAAGGAAAAGGTAACGGAAGCCAAGGAACGGCAAGGCAAGGCAAGGCTAAGGCACTGCAACGCAAGGCTAAGCAATTCACGGCAAGGCAAGGCAAGTTAAAGGAAGGCAAGGAAGGGAATGCAAGGCAAGACAAGGCAAGGGTAACAGAAGGAACTGCACTGCAAGGAAAGGCAAGGTTAAGGGCCGAGAACGCAATGCTACGCAATGCACGGCAAGGCAAGGAAAGGGTAACGGAAGGCAAGGGAAGGCTAGGCAAAGCAAGGCAAGGCAAGGGTAAAGGAAGGCACGGCAAAGTAAGGGAAGGACAAGGCAAGGCACGGCAAGGCAAGGCAAGGCTACAGGACGACAACGCAAGGCTAGGCAATGCACGGCAAGTCAAGGAAAGGGCAATGGAATGCAAAGCACGGCAAGGCAAGGCAAGGCTAAGGCAGGAAAACGCAAGGCTATGCAATGCACGGCAAGGCAAGGAAAGGGTAAGGGAAGGAAATGCACGGAAAGGCACGGAAAGCGTAAGGGAAGGCACGGCACGGCAACGAAAGACAAGTCTAAAGCACGGCAACGCAAGTCTTGGCAATGCACGGCAAGGCAATCGAAGGGTAACGGAAGGCAAATGAAGGAAAGGCAAAGCAAGGGAAGGCAAGGGTAACAGAAGGTAAGGCAAGGCAAGGCAAAGCAAGGCACGGCAAGGGGAACGGAAGGTATGGCCAGGCAACGCTATGGTAAGGCAACGCAATGCAAGGCAAGCGAAGCAAGACTAAGGGAAGTGGAGACAAGGCTAAGGAACGGCAACGAAAGGTTAGGCAATGCACGGCAAAGCAAGGAAAGTGTAACGGAAGGCAAGGCAAGGGTAACGGAAGGCAACGCAAGGCAAGGCAAGGGCAACGGCAGGCACGGCAATGCAAGGCAAGCCAAGCTAGGCTAAGGCAAGGCAAGGCAAGGCTATGGCACGACAACGGAAAGCTAGGCAATGTACGACTAGGAAAGGAAAGGGTAACGGAAGGCAAGGAAAGGCAAGACAAAGCAAGGCAGGTCAAGGGTAACAGAAGGCACGGTAAGGTAAGGTAAGGACAAGGCAAGGCACGGCAATGCAAGGCAAGGCTAAGGCACGACAACGCAAGGCTAGGCAATGCAAAGCAAGGCAAGGAAACCGTAACGCGAGGAAAGGCACAGTCAGGCAAGGCAAGGCTATGGTACGACAGCGCAAGGCTAGGCAATGCAAAGCAACGGAAGGAAAGGTAATGGAAGGCAAGGAAGGCAAGGCAAAGCAAGGAAAGTCAAGGGTAAAGGAAGGTACGGCACGGCAAGGCAAGGCAAGCCACGGCAAGGCAAGGCAAGTCTAAGGTACGACAACGCAAGTCTAGGCAATGCAGGGCAAGGCAAGGAAAGGGTAACGGAAGGCAAGGCAAGGCAAGGCGGAGCAAGGCAATGCAAGAGAAATGGAAGGCACGGCAATGCAAGCAAGCCAAGCAAGGCTAAGGCAAGGCAAGGCAAGGCAAGGCAAGGGTATGGCACGACAACCCAAAGCTAGGCAATGCACGACAAGGAAAGGCAAGGGTAACGGAAGGCAAGGCAAGGCAAGACAAAGGAAGTCAAGGCAAGGTTAACAGAAGGGACCGCAAGGCAAGGGGAGGACAAGGCAAGGCACGACAAGGCAAGGCAAGGTTAAGGCACGAAAACGCAAGTCTAGGCAATGTACGGCATGGCAAGGAAAGGGTAACGCAAGGCAAGGCACGGCCATGCAAGGCAAGGCTAAGGCAAGGCAAAGCCAGGCTAGGCAAGGGTAACGGAAGGCACGTCAAGGGAAGCCAAGTGTAACGGAAGGCACGGCAAAGCAAGGGAAGGACAAGGCACGGCACGGCAATTCAAGGAATGCTTAAGGCAAGGCAAGGCAAGGTTAAGGCAAGGCAAGGCAAGGGTAACGGAAGGCAAGGCACGGCAAGGCAAGGCAAGGCTAAGGCACGACAACGCAAGGCTAGGCAATGCAGGGCACGGCAAGGAAATTGTAACTGAAGAAAGGCAAGGCAAGGGAAGGCAATGCAATGCAGGGGGAACGGAAGGCACTGCAAGGCAAGGCAAGGGGAACGGAAGGCACGGCAAGGCAAGGGAAAGACAAGGCAAGGCATGGCCAGGCAAGGTAAGGCTAAGGTACGACAACACAGGGTTAGGCAAGGCTAAGGCAAGGGACGCTAAGCAAGGCTAAGGCAAGGGGGGCAAAGATAAGGCACGAGAACGCAAGGCTATCTAATGCTCGAAAAGGCAAGGAAAGGGTAATGGAAGGCAAGGCACGGCAAGGCAATGCAAGGCTAAGGCAAGGCAAGGCAAGGCTAAGCAATGCACCGCAAGGCAAGGAAAGGGTAACGGAAGGCAATGCAAGGCAAAGCAAGGCCAGGCAAAGGTAACGGAATGCAAGGCACGGCAAGGCAAGGCCAGCCAAGCAAGGCAAGGCAAGGCAAGGCAAGGCTATGGCACGCCAACGCAAGGCTAGGTAATGCACGGCACTGCAAGCAAAGGGTAACGGAAGGCAAGGCAAGACAAGGCAAAGCAAGGGAAGGCAAGGGTAACGGAAGGCAAGGCAAAGCAAGGCAAGGCAAGCGGAACGGAAGGGACCGCAAGGAATGGCAAGGCTAAGGAAAGGCAACGGAAGGCAAGGCAACTTTAAGGCAACGCAAGCCAAGCAAGGCTAAGGCAAGGGGAGACAAGGCTAAAGCACAACAACGCAAGGCTAGGCAATGCACGGCAACGCAAGGAAAGGGTAACGGAAGGCAAGGCAAGGCAAGGCAAAGCACGGCAAGGGAAGGGTAAAGGAAGGCACGGCAAGTTAAGGGAAGGACCAGGCAAGGCACGGCAAGGCAAGGCAAGGCTACAGAACGACAACGCAAGGCTAGGCAATGCACGGCAAGTCAAGGAAAGGGCAATGGAATGCAAAGCACGGCAAGGCAAGGCAAGGTTAAGGCAAGACAACGCAAGGCTGTGCAATGCACGGCAAGGCAAGGAAAGCGTAAGGGAAGGTACGGCACGGCAAGGCAAGGCAAGACTAAAGCACGTCAACGCAAGTCTTGGCAATGCACCGCAAGGCAAGGGAAGGGTAACGGAAGGCAAGGGAAGGCAAGGCAAAGCAAGGGAAGGCAAGGGTAACGGAAGGTAAGGCAAGGCAAGGCAAAGCAAGGAAAGGCACGGGGAACGGAAGGTACCGCAAGGCAAGGCAAAGCAAGGCAAGGCAAGTGGAACGGAAGGTACGGCAAGGCAAGGCTAATGAAAGGCAAGGCAAGGTTAAGGCAAGGCAAGCGAACCAAAGGCTAAAGCAAGTGGAGACAAGGCTAAGGCACGACAACGAAAGGTTAGGCAATGCACGGCAAAGCAAGGAAAGTGTAACGGAATGCAAGGCAAGGCAAGGCAAAGCAAGGAAAGTAAAGGGCAACGGAAGGCACGTCTAGGTAAGGCAAGGTTAACGGAGGGAACGGCAAGGCAAGGGAAGGTCAAGGCAAGGCACGGCAAGGCAAGGAAAGCTTAAGGGAAGGCAAGGCAAGGCAAAGCAAGGCAAGGCAAGTGTAACGGAAGGCACCGCACGGCAAGGCACGACAAGGCTAGGCCAGCCAATCAAGGCTGAGGCAAGGCAAGGCAAGGCTATGGCACGACAACGCAAGGCTAGGTAATGCACGGCAATGCAAGGAAAGGGTAACGGAAGGCACGGCAAGGCAAGGGGAAGCAAGGCAAGGCAAGGGTAACGGAAGGCACGGCAAGGCAAGACAAGCCAAGCAAGGCTAAGGCAAGGCAAGGCAAGGCTATGGCACGACAACGCAAAGCTAGGCAATGCACAACAAGACAAGGCAAGGGTAATGGAACGGAAGGCAAGGCAAGACAAAGGAAGGCTAGGCAAGGGTAACGGAAGGGACCGCAAGGTAAGGGGAGGAAAAGGCAAGGCACGGCAAGGCAAGGCAAGGCTAAGGCACGACAACGCAAGGCTAGGCAATGCAAGGGAAGGCAACTTAAGGCTATCGGAAGGCAAGGCACAGCAAGGCAAAGCAAGGCAAGGCAAGGGTTACGGAAAGGACGGCAAGGCAAGGGAAGGCTAAGGAAAGGCAAAGCAAGGTTAAGGCAAGGCAAGGCAAGGCAAGGAAAGGCTAAGGCTAGGCAAGGCAAGGCAAGGCTAGGTTAAAGCAAGGCAAGCTAAGCAAGGCTAAGGCAAGTGGAGACAAGGCTAAGGCACGACAACGAAAGGTTAGGCAATGCACGGCAAAGCAAGGAAAGTGTAACGGAATGCAAGGTAAGGCAAGGCAAAGCAAGGAAAGGAAAGGGCAACGGAAGGCACGGATAGGCAAGGCAAGATTAACGGAGCGAACGACAAGGCAAGGGAAGGTCAAGGCAAGGCACGGCAAGGCAAGGCAAGGCTAAGGCACGACAACGGAAGTCTCGGCAATGCACGGCAAGGTAAGGAAATGGAAACTGAAGGCAAGGCACGGGAAGGCAAGAGAAAGCTAAGGGACGACAACGCAATGCTAAGCAATGCACGGCAAGGCAAGGAAAGGGTAAGGGAAGGCAAGGCAAGGGAAGGCAGTGAAAGCGTAAGGGAAGGCACGGCACGGCAACGCAAGGCAAGTCTAAAGCACGGCAACGCAAGGCTTGGCAATGCACGGGAAGGCAAGGGAAGGGTAACGGAAGGCAAGTGAAGTCAAGGCAAAGCAAGGGAAGGCAAGGGTAACGGAAGGTAAGGCAAGGCAAGGCAAAGCAAGGCAAGGGGAACGGAACGTAACGCAAGGCAAGGCAAAGCAAGGCAAGGCAAGGGGAACGGAAGGTACGGCAAGGCAAGGCTATGGAAAGACAACGCAATGCAAGGCAAGGTAAAGGCAAGGCAAGCGAAGCAAGGCTAAGGCAAGTGGAGACAAGGCTAAGGAACGACAACGAAAGGTTAGGCAATGCACGGCAAAGCAAGGAAAGTGTAACGGAAGGCAAGGCAAGGGTAACGGAAGGCAACGCAAGGCAATGCAAGGGCAACGGAAGGCACGGCAATGCAAAGCAAGCCAAGCTAGGCTAAGGCAAGGCAAGGCAAGGTTATGGCACGACAACGGAAAGCTAGGCAATGTACGACTAGGCAAGGAAAAGGTATCGGAAGGCAAGGAAAGGCAAGACAAAGCAAGGCATGTCAAGGGTAACAGAAGGCACGGTAAGGTAAGGTAAGGAAAAGGCAAGGCACGGCAATGTACGGCAAGGCAAGGAAAGGGTAACGCAAGGCAAAGCACGGCCAGGCAAGGGAAGCCTAAGGAAAGACAACGCAAGGCTAGGCAATGCACGGCAAGGCAACGAAAGGCTAACGGAAGGCACGGCACGGCAAGGCAAGGCAAGGCTAAGGCAAGGCAAAGCCAGGCTAGGCAAGGGTAACGGAAAGCACGGCACGGGAAGGCAAGGGCAACGGAAGGCACGGAAAGGCAAGGGAAGGACAAGGCACGGCACGGAAAGGCAAGGAATGCCTAAGGCAAGGCAAGGCAAGGTTAAGGCAAGGCAAGGCAAGGTTAACGGAAGGCACGGCAAGGTAAGGGAAGGATAAGTCAAGGGATGGCAAACCAAAGCAAGGCTAAGGCACGACAACGCAAGGCTAGTCAATGCACTGCAAGGCAAGGAAAGGGTAACGCAAGGGAAGTCACGGCCAGGCAAGGAAAGGCTAAGGCACAACAACGCAAGGCTAGGCAATGCACGGCAAGGCAACGAAAGGCTAACGGAAGGCAAGGCACGGCAAGGCAAAGCAAGACAAGGCAAGGCAAAGCAAGGCACGGCAAGGCAAGGCAAGGCTAAGGCACGTCAACGTAAGGCTAGGCAATGCAAAGCAAGGCAAGGAAACGGTAACGCGAGGAAAGTCACGGTCAGTCAAGGCAAGGCTAAGGCACGACAGCATAAGGCTAGGCAATGCAAAGCAAGGCAAGGAAATGGTAACGGAAGGCAAGGAAGGAAAGGCAAAGCAAGGAAAGGCAAGGGTAACGGAAGGTACAGCACGGCAAGACAAGGCAAGGCAAGGCAAGGCTAAGGCAAGGCAAGGAAAGGCTAAGGCAAGGCAAGGCAAGCAAGGATAAGGCAAGGGGAGATAAGGTTAAGGCACGAAAATGCACGGCTAGACAATGCACCCCAAGGCATGGAAAAGGTAATGGATGGCAAGCCAAGGCAATATAAAGCAAGGCAAGTAAGGGTAACTGAAGGCACGGCAAGGTAAGGTAAGGACAAGGCAAGGCACGGCAAGGCAAGGCAAGGCTAAGGCACGACAACGCAAGGCTAGGCAATGCAAAGCAAGGCAAGGAAAGGGTAACGCGAGGAAAGGCACGGTCAGGCAAGGCAAGGCTAAGACACGACAGCGCAAGGCTAGGCAATGCAAAGCAAGAAAAGGAAAGGGTAACGGAAGGCAAGGAAGGCAAGGAAAGGCAAAACAAGGAAAGGCAAGGGTAACGGAAGGTACGGAACGGCAAGGCAAGGCACGGTAAAGCAAGGCAAGGCTAAGGCACGACAACGCAAGGGTAGGCAATGCAGGGCAAGGGAAGGAACGGGTCACGGAAGGCAAGGCAAGGCAAAGTAAAGCAAGGCAAGGCAAGTGTAACGGAAGGCACGGCACGGCAAGGCAAGGCAAGGCTAAGGCAAAGCAACGCAAGGCTAGGCAATGAACGGCAAGGCAAGGAAATGGTAACGGAAGGCAAGGCAAGGCAAGGTCAAGCAAGACAAGGCAAGGGTAACGGAAGGAAAAGGCAAGGCAAGGCAAGGCTAAGGCACGATAACGGAAGTCTAGTCAATGCACGTCAAAGCAAGGAAATGGAAACTGAATGAAAGGCACGGGAAGGCAAGGCAAGGCTAAGCAGGACAAAGCAAGTCGAGGCAATGCACGCCAAGGCAAGGAAAGGGTAACGGAAGGCAAGGCAACGGCACGGCAAGGCAAGGCTAAGGCACGGCAACGCAAGGCTAGGCAATGCACGGCAAGGCAAGCAAAGGGTAACGGCAGGTAAGGAACGGCAAGGAAAGGCAAGGCTAAGGCACGGCAACGCAAGGCTGGACAATGCACGGCAAGGCAAGGAAAGGGTAACGGAAGGCAAGGCACGGCAAGGCAAGGCTAAGGCAGGGCAACGCAAGGCTAGGCAATGCACGGCAAGGCAAGGAAATGGTAAAGGAAGGCAAGGAATGCAAGGCAAGGCAAGACAAGGCAAGGGTAACGGAAGGAACTGCACGGCAATGCAAGGCAAGGCTAAGGCACGACAACGCAAGGATATGCAATGCACTGCAAGGCATGGAAAGTTTAACGGAATGCAAGGCAAGGCAAGGCAAAGCAAGGAAAGGAAAGGGCAACGGAAGGCACGGCTAGGCAAGGCAAGGTTAACGGAGGGAACGGCAAGGCAAGGGAAGGTCAAGGCAAGGCAAGGCAAGGCAAGGCAAGACAAGGCTAAGGCACGACAACGGATGTCTAGGCAATGCACACTAAGGCAAGGAAATGGAAACTGAAGGCAAGGCAGGGAAAGGCAAGGCAAGGCTAAGGGACGACAACGCAATGCTAAGCAATGCACGGCAAGGCAAGGAAAGGGTAAGGGAAGGCAAGGCACGGCAAGGCAAGGCAAGGCTAAGGCAAGGCAACGCAATGCTTTGCAATGCACAGCAAGGCAAGTAAAAGGGTAACGGAAGGCAAGGCAAGGCAATGCAAAGCAAGGAAAGGCAAGGGTAACGGAAGGCACGGCAAGGCAAGGGAAGACAAGCAAGTTTAAGGCAAGGCAAGGCAAGGCTATGGCACGACAACGCAAATCTAGGCAAAGCACGACAAGACAAGTAAAGGGAAACCGAAGGCAAGGCAAGGCAAGATAAAGGAAGGCAAGGCAAGGGTAACGGAAGGCACGGCAAGGTAAGGGAAGGACAATGAAAAGCACGGCAAGGCAAGGCAAGGCTAAGGGAAGGCAACGCAAGGCTAAGCATAGCCCCGCAAGGCAAGGAAACGTTAACGGAAGTCACAGCAAGGCAAAGCAAGGCCAGGCAAGGGTAACGGAAGTCAAGGCACGACAAGGCAAGGCCAGCCAATGAAGGCTAAGGCAAGGCAAGGCAAGCTTATGTCACGACAACGCAAGTATAGGGAATGCTCGGCAATGCAAGGAAAGGGTAACGGAAGGCAAGGCAAGGCAAGGAAAATCAAGAGAAGGCAAGGGTAACGGAAGTGCCTTGCATTGCCTTCCGTTACCCTTTCCTTGCCTTGCGGTGCATTGCTTAGCCTTGCCTTGCCTTGCCTTAGCCTTGCATTGCCTTGCCGTGCCTTGCCTTCCATTACCCTTTCCTTGCCTTTTCGAGCATTAGATAGCCTTGCGTTCTCGTGCCTTATCTTTGCCCCCCCTTGCCTTAGCCTTGCTTAGCGTCCCTTGCCTTAGCCTTGCCTAGCCCTGTGTTGTCGTACCTTAGCCTAACCTTGCCTGGCCATGACTTGCCTTGTCTTTCCCTTGCCTTGCCGTGCCTTCCGTTCCCCTTGCCTTGCCTTGCAGTGCCTTCTGTTCCCCCTGCATTGCATTGCCTTCCCTTGCCTTGCCTTTCTTCAGTTACAATTTCCTTGCCGTGCCCTGCATTGCCTAGCCTTGCGTTGTCGTGCCTTAGCCTTGCCTTGCCTTGCCGTGCCTTGCCTTCCGTTACCCTTGCCTTGCCTTGCCTTAACCTTGCCTTGCCTTGCCTTAAGCATTCCTTGAATTGCCGTGCCGTGCCTTGTCCTTCCCTTGCTTTGCCGTGCCTTCCGTTACACTTGGCTTCCCTTGACGTGCCTTCCGTTACCCTTGCCTAGCCTGGCTTTGCCTTGCCTTAGCCTTGCCTTGCATGGCCGTGCCTTGCCTTGCGTTACCCTTTCCTTGCCATGCCGTACATTGCCTAGACTTGCGTTTTCGTGCCTTAACCTTGCCTTGCCTTGCCGTGCCTTGCCTTGTCCTCCCCTTACCTTGCGGTCCCTTCTGTTAACCTTGCCTTGACTTCCTTTGTCTTGCCTTGCCTTGCCTTCCGTTACCCTTGCCTTTCCTTGTCGTGCATTGCCTAGCTTTGGGTTGTCGTGCCATACCCTTGCCTTGCCTTGCCTTAGCCTTGCTTGGCTTGCTTGCATTGCCGTGCCTTCCATTTCTCTTGCATTGCCTTGCTCCGCCTTGCCTTGCCTTGCCTTCCGTTACCCTTTCCTTGCCTTGCCCTGCATTGCCTAGACTTGCGTTGTCGTACCTTAGACTTGCCTTGCCTTGCCGTGGCTTGCCTTGCCTTGCCGTGCCGTACCTTCCTTTACCCTTGACTTTCCTTGCTTTGCCTTGCCTTCCTTGCCTTCCATTACCTTTCCTTCCGTTGCTTTGCATTGCCTAGCCTTGCGCTGTCGTACCATAGCCTTGCCTTGCCTGACTGTGCCTTTCCTCGCGTTACGGTTTCCTTGCCTTGCTTTGCATTGCCTAGCCTTGCGTTGTCGTGCCTTAGCCTTGCCTTGCATTGCCGTGCCTTGCCTTGTCCTTACCTTACCTTACCGTGCCTTCTGTTACCCTTGACCTGCCTTGCTTTGTCTTGCCTTTCCTTGCCTTCCGTTACCCTTTCCTTTCCTAGTCGTACATTGCCTAGCTTTCCGTTGTCGTGCCATAGCCTTGCCTTGCCTTGCCTTAGCCTAGCTTGGCTTGCCTTGCATTGCCGTGCCTGCCGTTGCCCTTGCCTTGCCTTGCGTTGCCTTCCGTTACCCTTGCCTTGCCTTCCGTTACACTTTCCTTGCTTTGCCGTGCATTGCCTAACCTTTCGTTGCCGTTCCTTAGCCTTGTCTCCACTTCCCTTAGTCTTGCTTCGCTTGCCTTGCATTGCGTTGCCTTACCATAGCGTTGCCTGGCCATACCTTCCGTTCCCCTTGCCGTGCCTTGCTTTGCCTTGCCTTGCCTTACCTTCTGTTACCCTTGCCTTCCCTTGCTTTGCCTTTCCTTCATTTGCCTTCCGTTACCCTTCGATTGCCTTGCCGTGCATTGCCAAGATTTGCGTTGCCGTGCTTTAGACTTGCCTTGCGTTGCCGTGCCGTGCCTTCCCTTACGCTTTCCGTGCCTTTCCGTGCATTTCCTTCCCTTACCCTTTCCTTGCCTTGCCGTGCATTGCATAGCCTTGCGTTTTCCTGCCTTAGCCTTGCCTTGCCTTGCCGTGCTTTGCATTCCATTGCCCTTTCCTTGACTTGCCGTGCATTGCCTAGCCTTGCGTTGTCGTCCTGTAGCCTTGCCTTGCCTTGCCGTGCCATGCCTTGTCCTTCCCTTACTTTGCCGTGCCTTCCTTTACCCTTGCCTTGCCTTGCTTTGCCTAGCCTTCCCTTGCCTTCCGTTACCCTTTCCTTGCCTTGCCGTGCATTGCTTAGCATTGCGTTCTCGGCCCTTAACCTTGCCTTTCCTTGCAGTGCAGTTCCTTCTGTTACCCTTGCCTTGTCTTGCCTTGCATTCCCTTCCTTGCCTTCCTTTAACTTGCCTTGCCTTGCCGTGAATTGCTTAGCCTTGCGTTGCAGTGCCTTAGCCTTGCCTTGCCTTGCCATTCCTTGGCTTCCGTTACCTTTTCCTTGCCTTGTCGTGCATTGCCCAGCCTTGCGTTGTCATGCCTTAGCATTGCCTTTCCTTGCCGTTCTTTACCTGCTGTTACCCTTTCCTTGCCTTGCCGTGCATTGCCTAGCCTTGAGTTGCCGTGCCTTACCCTTGTCTCCCCTTGCCTTATCCTTGCTTGGCTTGCCTTGCCTTAACCTAGCCTTGCCTTGCCTTGCCTTGCCTTAGCCTTTCCTTGCCTTGCCTTTCCTTGCCTTAACCTTGCCTTGCCTTGCCTTAGCCTTTCCATGCCTTGCCGTGCATTGCCTAGCCGTGAGTTGTCGTGCCTTAGCCTTGTCTCCCCTTGCCTTATCCTTGCTTGGCTTGCCTTGCCTTAACCTAGCCTTGCCTTGCCTTGCCTTGCCTTAGCCTTTCCTTGCCTTGCCTTTCCTTGCCTTAACCTTGCTTTGCCTTGCCTTAGCCTTTCCGTGCCATGCCGTGCATAGCCTAGCCTTCCGTTGTCGTGCCTTAGCCTTGCCTTCCTTGCAGTGCCTTGCCTTGTCCTCCACGTACGTTGCGATCCCTTCCGTTACACTTGCCTTGCCTTCCTTTGTCTTTCCTTGCCTTCCATTCCGTTACCCTTGCCTTGCCTTGTTGTGCATTGCCTAGCTTTGCATTGTCGTGCCATAGACTTGCCTTGCCTTGCCTTAGCCTTGCTTGGCTTGTCTTGCCTTGCCGTGCCTTCCGTTACCCTCGCCTTGCCTTGCTTTGCCTTGCCTTGCCGTGCTTTCCGTTACCCTTTCCTTTCCTTGCTTTGCCTTCCGTTACCCTTGCCTTGCCTTGTTGTGCATTGCCTAGCTTTGCGTTGTCGTGCCATAGACTTGCCTTGACTTGCCTTAGCCTTGCTTGGCTTGTCTTGCCTTGCCGTGCCTTCCGTTACCCTTGCCTTACCTGGCTTTGCATTGCCTTGCCTTGCCTTCCGTTACCGTTTCCTTGCATTGCCGTCCATTTCCTAGCCTTGGGTTGTCGTGCCATAGCCTTGCCTTGCCTTAACCTTGATTGGCTGGCCTAGGCTTCCCGTGTCTTGCCGTGAGGTGCCTTCCATTACACTTGTCTTGCCTTGCTTTGCCTTGCCTTGCCTTGCCTTCCCTTACCCTTTCCTTGCCTTGCTGTGCATTGCTTAGCATTGCGTTGTCGTCCCT
Source organism: Macrotis lagotis (assembly GCF_037893015.1). Classification (NCBI taxonomy): domain Eukaryota; kingdom Metazoa; phylum Chordata; class Mammalia; order Peramelemorphia; family Peramelidae; genus Macrotis; species Macrotis lagotis. The sequence goes on from NW_027421929.1 coordinate 95,191, forward strand.
TAGCCTTGCCTGGCCTTCCCGTGCCTTGCCTCCAGTTTCCATTTCCTTGCCTTGACGTGCATTGCCTAGACTTCCGTTGTCGTGCCTTAGCCTTGCCTTGCCTTGCCGTGCCTTGCCTTGACCTTCCCTTGCCTTGACGTTCCCCTCTGTTAACCTTGCCTTGCCTAGCCGTGCCTTCCGTTGCCCTTTCCTTTCCTTGCTTTGCCTTGCCTTGCCTTGCATTCCGTTACACTTTCCTTGCTTTGCCGTGCATTGCCTAACCTTTCGTTGTCGTTCCTTAGCCTTGTCTCCACTTGCCTTAGCCTTGCTTCGCTTTCCTTGCCTTAACCTTGCCTTGCATTGCGTTGCCTTACCTTAGCCTTGCCTTGCCGTACCTTCCGTTCCCCTTGCCTTGCCTTGCTTTGCCTTTCCTTGCGTTACCTTCCGTTCCCCTTGCCTTGCCTTGCCTTCCGTTACCCTTTCCTTGGCTTGTCGTACATTGCCTAGCCTTCCGTTGTCGTGCCATAGCCTTGCCTTGCCTTGCCTTAGCCTAGCAAGGCTTGCCTTGCTTTGCCGTGCATTCCGTTACCCTTGCCTTGCCGTGCCGTACCTTCCGTTCCCCTTGCCTTGCGTTGCTTTGCCTTGCCTTGCGTTAAATTCCGTTCCCCTTGCCTTGCCTTGCTTTGCCTTGCCTTGCCTTACCTTCTGTTACTCTTGCCTTCCCTTGCTTTGCCTTGCCTTCCGATGCCTTCCGTTATCCTTCCCTTGCCTTGCCGTGCATTGCCTTGCCTTGCCGTGCCGTGCCTTCCCTTACGCTTTCCTTGCCTTGCCGTGCATTTCCTTCCCTTACCCTTTACTTGCCATGCCGTGCATTGCATAGCCTTGCGTTGTCTTGCCTTAGCCTTGCCTTGCCTTGCCGTGCTTTGCATTCCATTAGCCTTTCCTTGACTTGCCGTGCATTGCCTAGCCATGCGTTTTCGTTCTGTAGCCTTGCCTTGCCTTGCCGTGCATTGCCTTGTCCTTCCCTTACCTTGCCGTGCCTTCCTTTACCCTTGTCTTGCCTTGCTTTGCCTAGCCTTGCCTTGCCTTCCGTTACCCTTTCCTTGCCTTGCTGTGCATTGCTGAGCATTGCGTTGTGGGCACTTAGCCTTGCCTTGCCTTCCCGTGCCTTGCCTTCCGTTACCCTTTCCTTGCGTTGCCGTGCATTGCCTAGACTTGCGTTGTCATGCCGTAGCCTTGCCTTGCCTTGCCGTGCAGTTCCTTCCGTTACCCTTGCCTTGTTTTGCCTTGCCTTGCCTTCCGTGCCTTCCTTTAACCTTTCCTTGCCTTGCCGTGCATTGCCTAGCCTTGCGTTGCCGTGCCTTAGCCTTGGCTTGCCTTGCCGTGCCTTGCTTTCCGTTACCTTTACCTTGCCTTGCTGTCATTGCCCAGCCCTGCGTTGTCGTGCCTTAGCCTTGCATTTCCTTGCCGTTCTTTACCTGCCGTTACGCTTTCCTTGCCTTGCCGTGCATTGCCTAGCCTTGCGTTGCCGTGCCTTAGCCTTGCCTTGCCGTGCCGTTGCCTTGCCTTCCGTTACCCTTTCCTTGCCTTGGGGTGCATTGCCTCGACTTGCGTTGTCGTGTTTAGCCTTGCCTTGCCTGACAGTGCCTTGCCTTGCGTTAGCCTTTCCTTTCTTCCCGTGCATTTCCTAGCCTTGAATTGTCGTTCCTTAGCTTTGCCTTCCCTTGCCGTGCCTCCTTACCTTGTCCTTCCTCGCCTTGCCTTGCCTCCCTTTACCCTTTCCTTGCCTTGCCGTGCATTGCCTAGCCTTGCGTTGTCGTGCTTAGCCTTCCCTTGCCTGACAGTGCCTTGCATTGCCTTAGCCTAACTTGGCGTGCCTTGCATTTCCGTGCCTTCCTTTACCCTTGCCTTGCCTTTGCCGTACCTTCTGTTACCCTTGCCTTGCCTTGCTTTCCCTTGCCTTGCCTTGACTTCCGTTACACTTTCCTTTCTTTACCGTGCATTGCGTAGCCTTGCGTTGTCGTGCCTTAGCCTTGTCTCCCCTTGCCTTAGGCTTGCATGGCTTGCCTTGACTTAACCTTCCCTTGATTTGCGTTGCCTTGCCTTAGCCTTGCCTTGCATTGCCCTACCTTCCCTTCCTCTTGCCTTGCCTTCCGTTACCCTTGCCTTCCCTTGCTTGACCTTGCCTGGCCTTGCTTCCGTTACCCTTTCTTTGCCTTGCCGTTCATTGCCTAGCCTTGCGTTGCTTTGCGTTAGCCTTGCCTTGCCTTGCCGTGCCGTGACTTCCGTTACACTTGCCTTGCCTTGCTTTACTTTGCCTTGCCTTGCCTTCCGTGACCCGTTCCTTCCCTTGCCCTGCATTGCCTACCCTTGCGTTGTCGTGCCTTAGCCTTGCCTTTCTTTACCGTGCCTTGCCTTGCCGTTCCGTACCTTCCGTTACCCTTGCCTTTCCTTGTTCTGCCTTTCCTTGACTTCCTTGCCTTCCGTTACCATTTCCTTTTCTTGCTTTGCATTGCCTAGGCTTGCGCTGTCGTGTCTTAGCCTTGCCTTGCCTGACCGTGCCTTTCCTCGCGTTACCCTTTCCTTGCCTTGCTTTGCATTGCCTAGCCTTGCGTTGTCGTGCCTTAGCCTTGCCTTGCCTTTCCGTTCCTTGCCTTGTCCTTACATTACCTTGCCGTGCCTTCCGTTACCCTTGACTTTCCTTGCCTTATCTTGCCTTGCCTTGCCATCCGTTACCCTTTCCTTGCCGTGGGGTGCATTGCTAGCCGTACATTGTCGTGCCTTAGCCTTGTCTCCTCTTGCCTTATCCTTGCTTGGCTTGCCTTGCCTTAGGCTTTTCTTGCCTTGCCTTAGCCATGCCTTGCCTTGCCGTGCCTTGCCTTGCCGTGCCGTACCTTCCCTTACCCTTGACTTTCCTCGATTTGCCTTGACTTCCTTGCCTTCCGTTACCATTTCCTTGCCTTGGTTTGCATTGCCTAGCCTTGTGCTGTCGTGCCTTAGCCTTGCCTTGACTGACCGTGACTTTCCTCGCGTTACCCTTTCCTTGCCTTGCTTTGCATTTCGTAGCCCTACGTTGACGTGCCTTAGCCTTGCCTTGCCTTGCCGTGCCTTGCCTTGTCCTTACCTTACCTTGCCGTTCCTTCCGTTACCCTTGACTTGCCTGGCTTTATCTTGCCTTGCCTTAGCCTTTCCTTGCCTTGCCTTGCCTTGCCTTAACCTTCCCTTGCCTTGCCTTAGCCTTTCCTTGCCTTGCCGTGCCGTCCCTTGCCCTTCCTGTGCCTTGCCGTGCCTTGCGTTATGCTTGCCTTGCCTTGCCGTGCCTTCCGTAACCCTTGCCTTGCATTGCCTTGCTTTGCCTTGCCTTGTCTTGCTTTGCCTGGCCGTGCCTTGCCTTCCGTTAGCCTTTCGTTGCCTTGCCGTGCATTGCCTAGCCTTGCGTTGTTGTGCCTTAGACTTGCCTTGCCTGGCCGTGCCTTCCCTTGCGTTACCCTTTCCTTGCCTTGCAGTGCATTGCCTAGCCTTGCGTTGTCGTGCCTTAGCCTTGCTTTGATTTGCCATCCCTTGACTTGTCCTTCCCTTACCTTGCCGTGCCTTCCGTTAACCTTGCCTTGCCTTGCCTTAACCTTGCCTTGCCTTGCCTTAGGCATTCCTTGCCTTTCCGTGCCGTGCCTTGGTCTTCCCTTGCCTTTCCGTGCCTTCCGTTGCCCTTGCCTGCCCGTGCCGTGCTTTCCGTTACCCTTGCCTAGCCTGGCTTTGCCTTGCCTTAGCCTTGCCTTGCCTTGCCGTGCCGTGCCTTCCGTTACCCTTTCCTTGCCTTGCCTTGCCTTCAGTTACCCTTGCCTTGCCTTGCTTTGCATTGCCTTGCCTTGCTTTCCGTTACCCTTTCCTTGCATTGCCGTGCATTTCCTAGCCTTGCGTTGTCGTGCCATAACCTTGCCTTGCCTTGCCTTAGCCTTGATTGGCTGGGCTAGACTTGCCGTGCCTTGCCGTGCGGAGCCTTCCGTTTCACTTGCCTTGCCTTGCTTTGCCTTGCCTTGCCTTGCCTTCCCTTACCCTTTCCTTGCCTTGCCGTGCATTGCTTAGCATTGCGTTGTCGTCCCTTAGCCTTGACTTGCCTTCCCCTGGCTTGCCTTCAGTTTCCATTTCCTTGCCTTAGTGTGCATTGCCTAGACATCCGTTGTCGTGCCTTAGCCTTGCCTTGCCTCGCCGTGCCTTGCCTTGACCTTCCCTTGCCTTGCCGTTCCCTCCGTTAACCTTGCCTTGCCTAGCCGTGCCTTCCGTTGCCCTTTCCTTTCCTTGCCTTAGCCTTGCCTTGCTTTGCCGTACCTTCCCTTCCCCTTGCCTTGCCTTCCGTTACCCTTGCCTTCCTTTGCTTGACCTTGCCTTGCCTTGCTTCCGTTTCCCTTTCCTTGCCTTGCCGTTCATTGCCTAGCCTTGCGTTGCTTTGCCTTAGCATTGCGTTGCCTTGCCGTGCCGTGACTTCCGTTACACTTGCCTTGCCTTTCTTTACTTTGCCTTGCCTTGTCTTGCTTTGCCTGGCCGTGCCTTGCCTTCCGTTAGACTTTCGTTGCCTTGCCGTGCATTGCCTAGCCTTGCGTTGTTGTGCCTTAGACATGCCTTGCCTGGCCGTGCCTTCCCTTGCGTTACCCTTTCCTTGCCTTGCAGTGCATTGCCTAGCCTTGCGTTGTCGTGCCTTAGCCTTGCTTTGTTTTGCCATCCCTTGACTTGTCCTTCCCTTACCTTTCCGTGCCTTCCGTTAACCTTGCCTTGCCTTGCCTTAACCTTGCCTTGCCTTGCCTTAGGCATTCCTTGCCTTTCCGTGCCGTGCCTTGGTCTTCCCTTGCCTTTCCGTGCCTTCCGTTGCCCTTGCCTTCCCGTGCCGTGCTTTCCGTTACCCTTGCCTAGCCTGGCTTTGCCTTGCCTTAGCCTTGCCTTGCCTTGCCGTGCCGTGCCTTCCGTTAGCCTTTCGTTGCCTTGCCTTGTATTGCCTAGCATTGCGTTGTGGTGCCTTACCCTTGCCTTGCCTGGCCGTGCCTTGCCTTGCGTTGCCCTTTCCTTGCCTTGCCGTGCTTTGCCTAGCCTTGCGTTGTCTTGCCTTAGCCTTGCCTGGCCTTGCCGTGCCTTGCCTTGTCCTCCCCTTACCTTGCGGTCCCTTCCGTTACCCTTGCTTTGCCTTCCTTTCTCCTCCCTTGCCTTCCCTTCCGCTACACCTGCCTTGCCTTGTTGTGCATTGCCTAGCTTTGCGTTGTCGTGCCCTAGCCTTGCCTTGCCTTGCCTTAGCCTTGCTAGGCTTGTCTTGCCTTGCCGTGCCTTCCGTTACCCTTGCTTTGTCTTGCCTTGCCGTGCCTTTCGTTACCCTTTTCTTGCCTTGCCTTGCCTTCAGTTACCCTTGCCTTGCCTTGCTTTGCATTGCCTTGCCTTGCTTTCCGTTACCCTTTCCTTGCATTGCCGTGCATTTCCTAGCCTTGCGTTCTCGTGCCATAACCTTGCCTTGCCTTGCCTTAGCCTTGATTTGCTGGGCTAGACTTGCCGTGCCTTGCCGTGCGGTGCCTTCCGTTTCACTTGCCTTGCCTTGCTTTGCCTTGCCTTGCCTTGCCTTCCCTTACCCTTTCCTTGCCTTGCCGTGCATTGCTTAGCATTGCGTTGCCGTCCCTTAGCCTTGCCTTGCCTTCCCCTGCCTTGCCTTCAGTTTCCATTTCCTTGCCTTAGTGTGCATTGCCTAGACATCCGTTGTCGTGCCTTAGCCTTGCCTTGCCTCGCCGTGCCTTGCCTTGACCTTCCCTTGCCTTGCCGTTCCCTCCGTTAACCTTGCCTTGCCTAGCCGTGCCTTCCGTTGCCCTTTCCTTTCCTTGCTTTGCCTTGCCTTGCCTTGCATTCCGTTAAACTTTCCATGCTTTGCAGTGCATTGCATATCCTTGCGTTGTCGTGCCTTAGCCTTGCCTTGCATTGTCGTGAAGTTCCTTCCGTTACCTTTGCCTTGTCTTGCCTTGCCTGGCATTCCTTGCCTTCCTTTACCATTTCCTTGCCTTGCCGTGCATTGCCTAGCCTTGCGTTGCCCTGCCTTAGCCTTGCCTTGCCGTGCCTTGCCTTCCGTTACCCTTTCCTTGCCTTTCCGTGCATTGCCTAGCCTTGCGTTGCCGTGCCTTAGCCTTGCCTTGCCGTGCCGTTGCCTTGCCTTCCGTTACCCTTTCCTTGCCTTGGGGTGCATTGCCTCGACTTGCGTTGTCGTGTTTAGCCTTGCCTTGCCTGACAGTGCCTTGCCTTGCTTTAGCCTTTCCTTGCTTCCCGTGCATTTCCTAGCCTTGAATTGTCGTTCCTTAGCTTTGCCTTCCCTTGCCGTGCCTCCTTACCTTGTCCTTCCTCGCCTTGCCTTGCCTCCCGTTACCCTTTACTTGCCTTGCCGTGCATTGCCTAGCCTTGCGTTGTCGTGCTTAGCCTTCCCTTGCCTGACAGTGCCTTGCCTTGCCTTAGCCTAGCTTGGATTGCCTTGCATTTCCGTGCCTTCCTTTACCCTTGCCTTGCCTTTGCCGTACCTTCTGTTACCCTTGCCTTGCCTTGATTTCCCTTGCCTTGCCTTGACTTCCGTTACACTTTCCTTTCTTTACCGTGCATTGCGTAGCCTTGCGTTGTCGTGCCTTAGCCTTGTCTCCCCTTGCCTTAGGCTTGCATGGCTTGCCTTGACTTAACCTTCCCTTGACTTGCGTTGCCTTGCCTTAGCCTTGCCTTGCATTGCCGTACCTTCCCTTCCCCTTGCCTTGCCTTCCGTTACCCTTGCCTTCCCTTGCTTGACCTTGCCTTGCCTTGCTTCATTTACCCTTTCCTTGCCTTGCCGTTCATTGCCTAGCCTTGCGTTGCTTTGCCTTAGCATTGCCTTGCCTTGCCGTGCCGTGACTTCCGTTACACTTGCCTTGCCTTGCTTTACCTTGCCTTGCCTTGTCTTGCTTTGCCTGGCCGTGCCTTGCCTTCCGTTAGCCTTTCGTTGCCTTGCCGTGCATTGCCTAGCCTTGCGTTGTTGTGCCTTAGACTTGCCTTGCCAGGCCGTGCCTTCCCTTGCGTTACCCTTTCCTTGCCTTGCAGTGCATTGCCTAGCCTTGCGTTGTCGTGCCTTAGCCTTGCTTTGATTTGCCATCCCTTGACTTGTCCTTCCCTTACCTTGCCGTGCCTTCCGTTAACCTTGCCTTGCCTTGCCTTAACCTTGCCTTGCCTTGCCTTAGGCATTCCTTGCCTTTCCGTGCCGTGCCTTGGTCTTCCCTTGCCTTTCCGTGCCTTCCGTTGCCCTTGCCTTCCCGTGCCGTGCTTTCCGTTACCCTTGCCTAGCCTGGCTTTGCCTTGCCTTAGCCTTGCCTTGCCTTGCCGTGCCGTGCCTTCCGTTAGCCTTTCGTTGCCTTGCCTTGCATTGCCTAGCCTTGCGTTGTCGTGCCTTACCCTTGCCTTGCCTGGCCGTGCCTTGCCTTGCGTTGCCCTTTCCTTGCCTTGCCGTGCTTTGCCTAGCCTTGCGTTGCCCTGCCTTAGCCTTGCCTTGCCGTGCCTTGCCTTCCGTTACCCTTTCCTTGCCTTGCCGTGCATTGTCCAGCCTTGCGTTGCCGTGCCTTAGCCTTGCCTTTCCTTGCCGTTCCTTACCTGCCGTTACCCTTTGCTTGCCTTGCCGTGCATTGCCTAGCCTTGCGTTGCCGTGCCTTAGCCTTGCCTTGCCGTGCCGTTGCCTTGCCTTCCGTTACCCTTTCCTTGCCTTGGGGTGCATTGCCTCGACTTGCGTTGTCGTGTTTAGCCTTGCCTTGCCTGACAGTGCCTTGCCTTGCGTTAGCCTTTCCTTGCTTCCCGTGCATTTCCTAGCCTTGAATTGTCGTTCCTTAGCTTTGCCTTCCCTTGCCGTGCCTTACCTTGTCCTTCCTCGCCTTGCCTTGCCTTCCGTTACCCTTTCCTTGCCTTGCCGTGCATTGCCTAGCCTTGCGTTGTCGTGCTTAGCCTTCCCTTGCCTGACAGTGCCTTGCCTTGCCTTAGCCTAGCTTGGCTTGCCTTGCATTTCCGTGCCTTCCTTTACCCTTGCCTTGCCTTTGCCGTACCTTCTGTTACCCTTGCCTTGCCTTGCTTTGCCTTGCCTTGCCTTGACTTCCGTTACACTTTCCTTGCTTTACCGTGCATTGACTAGCCTTGCGTTGTCGTGCCTTAGCCTTGTCTCCCCTTGCCTTAGGCTTGCATGGCTTGCCTTGACTTAACCTTCCCTTGACTTGCGTTGCCTTGCCTTAGCCTTTCCTTGCATTGCCGTACCTTCCCTTCCCCTTGCCTTGCCTTCCGTTACCCTTGCCTTCCCTTGCTTGACCTTGCCTTGCCTTGCTTCCGTTACCCTTTCCTTGCCTTGCCGTTCATTGCCTAGCCTTGCGTTGCTTTGCGTTAGCCTTGCCTTGCCTTGCCGTGCCGTGACTTCCGTTACACTTGCCTTGCCTTGCTTTACTTTGCCTTGCCTTGTCTTACTTTGCCTGGCCGTGCCTTGCCTTCCGTTAGCCTTTCGTTGCCTTGCCGTGCATTGCCTAGCCTTGCGTTGTTGTGCCTTAGACTTGCCTTGCCTGGCCGTACCTTCCCTTGCGTTACCCTGTCCTTACCTTGCAGTGCATTGCCTAGCCTTGCGTTGTCGTGCCTTATCCTTGCTTTGGTTTGCCATCCCTTGACTTGTCCTTCCCTTACCTTGCCGTGCCTTCCGTTAACCTTGCCTTCCTTGCCTTAAAATTGCCTTGCCTTGCCTTAGGCATTCCTTGCCTTTCCGTGCCGTGCCTTGGTCTTCCCTTGCCTTTCCGTGCCTTCCGTTGCCTTTGCCTTCCCGTGCCGTGCTTTCCGTTACCCTTGCCTAGCCTGGCTTTGCCTTGCCTTAGCCTTGCCTTGCCTTGCCGTGCCGTGCCTTCCGTTAGCCTTTCGTTGCCTTGCCTTGCATTGCCTAGCCTTGCGTTGTCGTGCCTTACCCTTGCCTTGCCTGGCCGTGCCTTGCCTTGCGTTGCCCTTTCCTTGCCTTGCCGTGCTTTGCCTAGCCTTGCGTTGTCTTGCCTTAGCCTTGCCTGGCCTTGCCGTGCCTTGCCTTGTCCTCCCCTTACCTTGCGGTCCCTTCCGTTACCCTTGCTTTGCCTTCCTTTCTCTTCCCTTGCCTTCCCTTCCGCTGCACCTGCCTTGCCTTGTTGTGCATTGCCTAGCTTTGCGTTGTCGTGCCCTAGCCTTGCCTTGCCTTGCCTTAGCCTTGCTAGGCTTGTCTTGCCTTGCCGTGCCTTCCGTTACCCTTGCTTTGCCTTGCCTTGCCGTGCCTTCCGTTACCCTTTCCTTGCCTTGCCTTGCCTTCAGTTACCCTTGCCTTGCCTTGCTTTGCATTGCCTTGGCTTGCTTTCCGTTACCCTTTCCTTGCTTTGCCGTGCATTTCCTAGCCTTGCGTTCTCGTGCCATAACCTTGCCTTGCCTTGCCTTAGCCTTGATTGGCTGGGCTAGACTTGCCGTGCCTTGCCGTGCGGTGCCTTCCGTTTCACTTGCCTTGCCTTGCTTTGCCTTGCCTTGCCTTGCCTTCCCTTACCCTTTCCTTGCCTTGCCGTGCATTGCTTAGCATTGCGTTGTCGTCCCTTAGCCTTGCCTTGCCTTCCCCTGCCTTGCCTTCAGTTTCCATTTCCTTGCCTTAGTGTGCATTGCCTAGACATCCGTTGTCGTGCCTTAGCCTTGCCTTGCCTCGCCGTGCCTTGCCTTGACCTTCCCTTGCCTTGCCGTTCCCTCCGTTAACCTTGCCTTGCATAGCCGTGACTTCCGTTGCCCTTTCCTTTCCTTGCTTTGCCTTGCCTTGCCTTGCATTCCGTTAAACTTTCCATGCCTTGCAGTGCATTGCATATCCTTGCGTTGTCGTGCCTTAGCCTTGCCTTGCATTGCCGTGAAGTTCCTTCCGTTTCCTTTGCCTTGTCTTGCCTTGCCTTGCATTCCTTGCCTTCCTTTACCATTTCCTTGCCTTGCCGTGCATTGCCTAGCCTTGCGTTGCCCTGCCTTAGCCTTGCCTTGCCTTGCCTTCCGTTACCATTTCCTTGCCTTGCCGTGCATTGCCTAGCCTTGCGTTGCCGTGCCTTAGCCTTTCCTTGCCGTGCCGTTGCCTTGCCTTCCGTTACCCTTTCCTTGCCTTGGGGTGCATTGCCTCGACTTGCGTTGTCGTGTTTAGCCTTGCCTTGCCTGACACTGCCTTGCCTTGCTTTAGCCTTTCCTTGCTTCCCGTGCATTTCCTAGCCTTGAATTGTCGTTCCTTAGCTTTGCCTTCCCTTGCCGTGCCTCCTTACCTTGTCTTTCCTCGCCTTGCCTTGCTTCCCGTTACCCTTTCCTTGCCTTGCCGTGCATTGCCTAGCCTTGAGTTGTCGTGCTTAGCCTTCCCTTGCCTGACAGTGCCTTGCCTTGCCTTAGCCTAGCTTGGCTTGCCTTGCATTTCCGTGCCTTCCTTTACCCTTGCCTTGCCTTTGCCGTACCTTCTGTTACCCTTGCCTTGCCTTGCTTTCCCTTGCCTTGCCTTGACTTCCGTTACACTTTCCTTGCTTTACCGTGCATTGCGTAGCCTTGCGTTGTCGTGCCTTAGCCTTGTCTCCCCTTGCCTTAGGCTTGCATGGATTGCCTTGACTTAACCTTCCCTGGACTTGCGTTGCCTTGCCTTAGCATTGCCTTTGCCTTGCCGTACCTTCCCTTCCCCTTGCCTTGCCTTCCGTTACCCTTGCCTTCCCTTGCTTGACCTTGCCTTGCCTTGCTTCCGTTACCCTTTCCTTGCCTTGCCGTTCATTGCCTAGCCTTGCGTTGCTTTACTTTGCCTTGCCTTGCCTTCCGTGACCCTTTCCTTCCCTTGCCCTGCATTGCCTACCCTTGCGTTGTCGTGCCTTAGCCTTGCCTTGCTTTACCGTGCCTTGCCTTGCCGTTCCGTACCTTCCGTTACCCTTGCCTTTCCTTGTTTTGCCTTTCCTTGCCTTCCTTGCCTTCCGTTACCCTTTCCTTGTCTTGCTTTGCATTGCCTAGCCTTGCGTTGTCGTGCCTTAGCCTTGCCTTGCCTTGCCGTGCCTTGCCTTGTCCTTACATTACCTTGCCGTGCCTTCCGTTACCCTTGACTTGCCTTGGGGTGCATTGCCTAGCCGTGCATTGTCGTGCCTTAGCCTTGTCTCCCCTTGCCTTATCCTTGCTTGGCTTGCCTTGCCTTAGCCTTTCCTTGCCTTGCCTTAGCCTTGCCTTGCCTTGCCTTGCATTGCCTTGCCGTGCCGTACCTTCCGTTACCCTTGCCTTTCCTTGCTTTGCCTTGCTTCCTTGCCTTCCGTTACCATTTCCTTGCCTTGCTTTGCATTGCCTAGCCTTGTGCTGTCGTGCCTTAGCCTTGCCTTGACTGACCGTGACTTTCCTAGCGTTACCGTTTCCTTGCCTTGCTTTGCATTTCCTAGCCTTACGTTGACTTGCCTTAGCCTTGCCTTGCCTTGCCGTGCCTTGCCTTGTCCTTACGTTACCTTGCCGTTCCTTCCGTTACCCTTGACTTTCCTGGCTTTATCTTGCCTTGCCCTAGCCTTTCCTTGCCTTGCCGTGCCGTCCCTTGCCCTTCCCTTGCCTTGCCGTGGTTTCCGTTATGCTTGCCTTGCCTTGCCGTACCTTCCGTAACCCTTGCCTTGCCTTCCCTTGCTTTGCCTTGCCTTGTCTTGCTTTGCCTTGCCGTTCCTTGCCTTCTGTTAGCCTTTCCTTGCCTTGCCGTGCATTGCCTAGCCTTGCGTTGTTGTGCCTTAGCCTTGCCTTCCCTGGCCGTGACTTCCCTTGCGTTACCCTTTCTTTGCCTTGCAGTGCATTGCCTAGCCTTGCGTTGTCGTGTCTTAGCCTTGCTTTGATTTGCCATCCCTTGACTTGTCCTTCCCTTACCTTGCCGTGCCTTCCGTTAACCTTGCCTTGCCTTGCCTTAACCTTGCCATGCCTTGCCTTAGGCATTCCTTGCCTTCCCGTACCGTGCTTTCCGTTACCCTTGCCTAGCCTGGCTTTGCCTTGCCATAGCCTTGCCTTGTCTTGCCGTGCCTTGCCTTCCGTTAGCCTTTCGTTGCCTTGCCGTGCATTGCCTAGCCTTGCGTTGTTGTGCCTTAGACTTGCCTTGCCTGGCCGTGCCTTCCCTTGCGTTACCCTTTCCTTGCCTTGCAGTGCATTGCCTAGCCTTGCGTTGTCGTGCCTTAGCCTTGCTTTGATTTGCCATCCCTTGTCTTGTCCTTCCCTTACCTTTCCGTGCCTTCCGTTAACCTTGCCTTGCCTTGCCTTAACCTTGCCTTGCCTTGCCTTAGGCATTCCTTGCCTTTCCGTGCCGTGCCTTGGTCTTCCCTTGCCTTTCCGTGCCTTCCGTTGCCCTTGCCTTCCCGTGCCGTGCTTTCCGTTACCCTTGCCTAGCCTGGCTTTGCCTTGCCTTAGCCTTGCCTTGCCTTGCCGTGCCGTGCCTTCCGTTAGCCTTTCGTTGCCTTGCCTTGCATTGCCTAGCCTTGCGTTGTCGTGCCTTACCCTTGCCTTGCCTGGCCGTGCCTTGCCTTGCGTTGCCCTTTCCTTGCCTTGCCGTGCTTTGCCTAGCCTTGCGTTGCCCTGCCTTAGCCTTGCATTGCCGTGCCTTGCCTTCCGTTACACTTTCCTTGCCTTGCCGTGCATTGTCCAGCCTTGCGTTGCCGTGCCTTAGCCTTGCCTTTCCTTGCCGTTCCTTACCTGCCGTTACCCTTTGCTTGCCTTGCCGTGCATTGCCTAGCCTTGCGTTGCCGTGCCTTAGCCTTGCCTTGCCGTGCCGTTGCCTTGCCTTCCGTTACCCTTTCCTTGCCTTGGGGTGCATTGCCTCGACTTGCGTTGTCGTGTTTAGCCTTGCCTTGCCTGACAGTGCCTTGCCTTGCGTTAGCCTTTCCTTGCTTCCCGTGCATTTCCTAGCCTTGAATTGTCGTTCCTTAGCTTTGCCTTCCCTTGCCGTGCCTTACCTTGTCCTTCCTCGCCTTGCCTTGCCTTCCGTTACCCTTTCCTTGCCTTGCCGTGCATTGCCTAGCCTTGCGTTGTCGTGCTTAGCCTTCCCTTGCCTGACAGTGCCTTGCCTTGCCTTAGCCTAGCTTGGCTTGCCTTGCATTTCCGTGCCTTCCTTTACCCTTGCCTTGCCTTTGCCGTACCTTCTGTTACCCTTGCCTTGCCTTGCTTTCCCTTGCCTTGCCTTGACTTCCGTTACACTTTCCTTTCTTTACCGTGCATTGACTAGCCTTGCGTTGTCGTGCCTTAGCCTTGTCTCCCCTTGCCTTAGGCTTGCATGGCTTGCCTTGACTTAACCTTCCCTTGACTTGCGTTGCCTTGCCTTAGCATTGCCTTGCCTTCCCGTACCTTCCCATCCCCTTGCCTTGCCTTCCGTTACCCTTGCCTTCCCTTGCTTGACCTTGCCTTGCCGTGCTTCCGTTACCCTTTCCTTGCCTTGCCGTTCATTGCCTAGCCTTGCGTTGCTTTACTTTGCCTTGCCTTGCCTTCCGTGACCCTTTCCTTCCCTTGCCCTGCATTGCCTACCCTTGCGTTGTCGTGCCTTAGCCTTGCCTTGCTTTACCTTGCTTTGCCTTGCCGTTCCGTACCTTCCGTTACCCTTGCCTTTCCTTGTTTTGCCTTGCCTTCCCTTCCTTGCCTTCCGTTACCCTTTCCTTGTCTTGCTTTGCATTGCCTAGCCTTGCGTTGTCGTGCCTTAGCCTTGCCTTGCCTTGCCGTGCCTTGCCTTGTCCTTACATTACCTTGCCGTGCCTTCAGTTACCCTTGACTTGCCTTGCTTTATCTTGCCTTGGCTTGCCATCCGTTACCCTTTCCTTGCCTTGGGGTGCATTGCTAGCCGTGCATTGTCGTGCCTTAGCCTTGTCTCCCCTTGCCTTATCCTTGCTTGGCTTGCCTTGCCTTAGCCTTTCCTTGCCTTGCCTTAGCCTTGCCTTGCCTTGCCGTGCCTTGCCTTGCCGTGCCGTACCTTCCGTTACCCTTGCCTTTCCTTGCTTTGCCTTGCCTTCCTTGCCTTCCGTTACCATTTCCTTGCCTTGGTTTGCATTGCCTAGCCTTGTGCTGTCGTGCCTTAGCCTTGCCTTGACTGACCGTGACTTTCCTCGCGTTACCGTTTCCTTGCCTTGCTTTGCATTGCCTAGCCTTACGTTGACGTGCCTTAGCCTTGCCTTGCCTTGCCGTGCCTTGCCTTGTCCTTACGTAACCTTGCCGTTCCTTCCGTTACCCTTGACTTGCCTGGCTTTATCTTGCCTTGCCTTAGCCTTTCCTTGCCTTGCCGTGCCGTCCCTTGCCCTTCTCTTGCCTTGCCGTGCTTTCCGTTATGCTTGCCTTGCCTTGCCGTGCCTTCCATAACCCTTGCCTTGCCTTGCTTTGCTTTGCCTTGCCTTGTCTTGCTTTGCCTTGCCGTGCCTTGCCTTCTGTTAGCCTTTCCTTGCCTTGCCGTGCATTGCCTAGCCTTGCGTTGTTGTGCCTTAGCCTTGCCTTGCCTGGCCGTGACTTCCCTTGCGTTACCCTTTCCTTGCCTTGCAGTGCATTGCCTAGCCTTGCGTTGTCGTGCCTTAGCCTTGCTTTGATTTGCCATCCCTTGACTTGTCCGTCCCTTACCTTGCCGTGCCTTCTGTTAACCTTGCCTTGCCTTGCCTTTACCTTGCCTTGTCTTGCCTTAGCCTTTCATTGCCTTGCCGTGCTTTTCGTAACCCTTGCCTTGCCTTGCTTTGCCTTGCTGTGCCTTGCCTTCCGATAGCCTTTCGTTGCCTTGCCTTGCATTGCCTAGCCTTGCGTTGTCGTGCATTAGCCTTGCCTTGCCTTGCCGTGCCTTGCCTTTTCCTCCCCTTACCTTGCGGCCCCTTCCGTTACCCTTGCCTAGCCTTCCTTTGTCTTGCCTTGCCTTCCGTTCCGTTACCCTTGCCTTGTCTTGTTGTGCATTGCGTAGCTTTGCGTTGTCGTGCCATAGCCTTGCCTTGCCTTGCCTTAGCCTTGATTGGCTTGTCTTGCCTTGCCGTGCCTTCCGTTACCCTTGCCTTGCCTTGCTTTACCTTGCCTTGCCGTGCCTTCCATTACCCTTTCCTTTCATAGCCGTGCATTACCTAGCCTTGCGTTGTCGTGCCATAGCCTTGCCTTGCCTTGCCTTAGCCTTGATTAGCTGGCCTAGCCTTGTCATGCCTTGCCGTGCGGTGCCTCCCGTTACACTTGCCTTGCCTTGCTTTGCCTTGCCTTCCCTTAAGCTTTCCTTGCCTTGTCGTGCATTGCTTAGCATTGCGTTGTCGGCCCTTAGCCTTGCCTTGCCTTCCCGTGCCTTTCATTCAGTTTCCATTTCCTTGCTTTGACGTGCATTGACTAGACTTCCGTTATCGTGCCTTAGCCTTGCCTTGCCTTGCCGTGCATTTCCTTCCGTTACCCTTGCCTTGTCTTGCCTTGCCTTGCCTTCGGTGCCTTCCTTTACCATTTCCTTGCCTTGCCGTTCATTGCCTAGCCTTGCGTTGCTTTGCCTTAGCCTTGCCTTGCCTTGCCGTGCATTTCCTTCCGTTACTCTTGCCTTGTCTTGCCTTGCCTTGCCTTCCGTGCCTTCCTTTACCATTTCCTTGCCTTGCCGTTCATTGCCTAGCCTTGCGTTGCTTTGCCTTAGCCTTGCCTTGCCTTGCCGTGCCGTGCCTTCCGTTACACTTGCCTTGCCTTGCCTTACTTTGCCTTGCCTTGCCTTCCGTGACCCGTTCCTTCCCTTGCCCTGCATTGCCTACCCTTGCGTTGTCGTGCCTTAGCCTTGCCTTTCTTTACCGTGCCTTGCCTTGCCGTTCCGTACCTTCCGTTACCCTTGCCTTTCCTTGTTCTGCCTTTCCTTGCCTTCCTTCCATTCCGTTACCCTTTCCTTGTCTTGCTTTGCATTGCCTAGCCTTGCGCTGTCGTGTCTTAGCCTTGCCTTGCCTGACCGTGCCTTTCCTCGCGTTACCCTTTCCTTGCCTTGCTTTGCATTGCCTAGCCTTGCGTTGTCGTGCCTTAGCCTTGCCTTGCCTTGCCGTGCCTTGCCTTGTCCTTACCTTACCTTGCCGTGCCTTCAGTTACCCTTACTTGCCTTGCTTTATATTGCCTTGGCTTGCCATCCATTACCCTTTCCATGCCTTGGGGTGCATTGTCTAGCCGTGCATTTTCGTGCCTTAACCTTATCTCCCCTTGCCTTATCCTTGCTTGCCTTGCCTTGCCTTAGCCTTTCCTTGCCTTGCCTTAGCCTTGCCTTGCCTTGCCTTGTCTTGCCGTGCTGTACCTTCCGTTACCCTTGCCTTTCCTTGCTTTGCCTTTCCTTCCTTGCCTTCCGTTACCATTTCCTTGCCTTGCTTTGCATTGCCTAGCCTTATGCTGTCGTGCCTTAGCCTTTCCTTGCCTGGCCGTGCCTTAGCCTTTCCTTGCCTGGCCGTGACTTCCCTTGCGTTACCCTTTCCTTGCCTTGCAGTGCATTGACTAGCCTTGCGTTGTCGTGCCTTAGCCTTGCTTTGGTTTGCCATCCCTTGACTTATCCTTCCCTTACCTTGCCGTGCCTTCCGTTAACCTTGCCTTGCCTTGCCTTAACCTTGCCTTGCCTTAGGCATTCCTTGCCTTTCCGTGCCGTGCCTTGGTCCTCCCTTGCCTTTCCGTGCCTTCCGTTGCCCTTGCCTTCCCGTGCCGTGCTTTCCGTTACCCTTGCCTAGCCTGGCTTTGCCTTGCCTTAGCCTTGCCTTGCCTTGCTGTGCCATGCCTTCCGTTAGCCTTCCGTTGCCTTGCCGTGCATTGCCTAGCCTTGCGTTGCCTTGCCTTAGGCTTCCCTTGCCTTGCCATGCTTTGCATTGCGTTACCCTTTCCTTGCCTTGCCGTACATTGCCGTGCCTTGCCTTGTCCTTACTTTACCTTACCGTGCCTTCTGTTACCCTTGACATGCCTTGCTTTGTCTTGCCTTTCCTTGCCTTCCGATACCTTTTCCTTGCCTAGTCGTACATTGCCTAGCTTTCCGTTGTCGTGCCATAACCTTGCCTTGCCTTGCCTTAGCCTAGCTTGGCTTGCTTTGCATTGCCGTGCCTTCCGTTGCCCTTGCCTTGCCTTGCGTTGCCTTCCGTTACCCTTGCCTTGCCTTCCGTTACACTTTCCTTGCTTTGCCGTGCATTGCCTAACCTTTCGTTGTCGTTCCTTAGCCTTGTCTCCACTTGCCTTAGCCTTGCTTCGCTTGCCTTGCCTTTACCTTGCCTTGCATTGCGTTGTCTTTCCATAGCCTTGCCTTGCCGTACCTTCCGTTCCCCTTGCCTTGCCTTGCTTTGCCTTGCCTTGCGTTACGTTCCGTTCCCCTTGCCTTGCTTTGCCTTGCCTTGCCTTACCTTCCGTTACCCTTGCCTTCCCTTGCTTTGCCTTGACTTCACTTGCCTTCCGTTACCCTTCCCTTGCCTTCCCGTGCATTGCCAAGCCTTGCGTTGCCGTGCTTTAGACTTGCCTTGCGTTGCCGTGCCGTGCCTTCCCTTACGCTTTCACTGCCTTCCCTTGCCTTCCCTTCCCTTACCCTTTCCTTGCCTTGCCGTGCATTGCTTAGCATTGCGTTGTCGTCCCTTAGCTTTCTCTTGCCTTCCCGTGCCTTGCCTTCAGTTTCCATTTCCTTACCTTGCCGTGCATTGCCGAGACTTCCGTTGTCGTGCCTTAGCCTTGCCTTGCCTTGCCGTGCCTTGCCTTGACCTTCCCTTGCCTTGTCGTTCGCTCCGTTAATCTTGCCTTGCCTATCCGTGCCTTCCGTTGCCCTTTCCTTTCCTTGCTTTGCCTTGCCTTACCTTGCATTCCGTTACACTTTCCTTGCTTTGCCGTGCATTGCCTAACCTTTCGTTGTCGTGCCTTAGCCTTGTCTCCACTTGCCTTAGCCTTGCTTAGCTTGCCTTGCTTTAACCTAGCCTTGCCTTGCCTTCCCTAGCCTTAGCCTCTCCTTGCCTTGCCTTGCCTTAACCTTGCCTTGTCTTGCCTTAGCCTTCCCTTGCCTTGCCGTGCTTTCCGTAACTCTTGCCTTGCCTTGCTTTGCCTTGCTGTGCCTTGCCTTCCGATAGCCTTAAGTTGCCTTCCCTTGCATTGCCTAGCCTTGCGTTGTCGTGCCTTAGCCTTGCCTTGCCTTGCCGTGCCTTGCCTTTTCCTCCCCTTACCTTGCGGTCCCTTCCGTTACCCTTGCCTAGCCTTCCTTTGTCTTGCCTTGCCTTCCGTTCCATTGCCCTTGCCTTGTCTTGTTGTGCATTGCCTAGCTTTGCGTTGTCGTGCCATAGCCTTGCCTTGCCTTGCCTTAGCCTTGCTTGGCTTGTCTTGCCTTGCCGTGCCTTCCGTTACCCTTGCCTTGCCTTGCTTCACCTTGCCTTGCCGTGCCTTCCGTTACCCTTTCCTTGCATTGCCGTGCATTACCTAGCCTTGCGTTGTCGTGCCATAGCCTTGCCTTGCCTTGCCTCAGCCTTGATTGGCTGGCCTAGCCTTGTCGTGCCTTGCCGTGCGGTGCCTTCCGTTACACTTGCCTTGCCTTGCTTTGCCTTGCCTTGCCTTCCCTTAAGCTTTCCTTGCCTTGCCGTGCATTGCTTAGCATTGCTTTGTCGGCCCTTAGCCTTGCCTTGCCTTCCCGTGCCTTGCGTTCAGTTTCCATTTCCTTGCCTTGACGTGCATTGACTAGACTTCCGTTGTCGTGCCTTAGCCTTGCCTTGCCTTGCCGTGCCTTGCCTTGACCTTCCCTTGCCTTGCCGTTCCCTCCGTTAACCTTGCCTTACCTAGCCGTGCCTTCCGTTGCCCTTTCCTTTCCTTGCTTTGCCTTGCCTTGCCTTGCATTCCGTTACACTTTCCTTGCTTTGCCGTGCATTGCCTAACCTTCCGTTGTCGTGCCTTAGCCTTGTCTCCACTTGCTTTAGCCTTTGGTTCGCTTGCCTTGCCTTAACCTTGCCTTGCCTTTCATTAGCCTTGCCTTGCCGTACCTTCCGTTCCATTTGCCTTGCCTTGCTTTGCCTTGCCTTGCGGTACCTTCCGTTCCCCTTGCCTTTCCTTGCTTTGCCTTGCCTTGCCTTACCTTCCGTTACCCTTGCCTTCCCTTGCTTTGCCTTGCCTTCCCTTGCCTTCCGTTACCCTTCCCTTGCCTTGCCGTGCATTGCCAAGACTTGCGTTGACGTGCTTTAGCCTTGCCTTGCCTTGCCGTGCCGTACCTTCCCTTACGCTTTCCTTGCCTTGCCGTGCATTTCCTTCCCTTACTCTTTCCTTGCCTTGCCGTGCATTGCATAGCCTTGCGTTGTCTTGCCTTAACCTTGCCTTGCCTTGCTGTGCTTTGCATTCCATTGCCCTTTCCTTGACTTGCCGTGCATTGCCTAGCCTTGCGTTGTCGTTCTGTAGCCTTGCCTTGCCTTGCCGTGCCTTGCCTTGTCCTTCCCTTAACTTGCCGTGCCTTCCTTTACCCTTCCCTTGCCGTGCTTTGCCTTGCCTTGCCTTGCCTTCCGTTACCCTTTCCTTGCGTTGCCGTGCATTGCCTAGCCTTGCGTTGTTGTGCTTTAGCCTTGTCTCCCCTTGCCTTAGCCTTGCTTGGCTTGCCTTGCCTTAAAGTTGCCTTGTCTTCCGTTGCCTTTCCTTAGCCTTGCCATTCCTTGCGGTCCCTTCCGTTCCGCTTGCCTTGCCTTGCTTTGCCTTGCCTTCCGTTACCCTTGCCTTCCCTTGCTTTGCCTTGTCTTGCCTTGCCTTCCGTTACCCTTTGCTTGCCTTGCGGTGCATTGCTTAGCCTTGCCTTGCCTTGCCTTAGCCTTGCATTGCCTTGCCGTGCCTTGCCTTCCATTACCCTTTCGTTGCCTTTTCGAGCATTAGATAGCCTTGCGTTCTCGTGCCTTATCGTTGCCCCCCCTTGCCTTAGCCTTGCTTAGAGTCCCTTGCCTTAGCCTTGCCTAGCCCTGTGTTGTCGTACCTTAGCCTAACCTTGCCTGGCCATGACTTGCCTTGTCTTTCCCTTGCCTTGCCGTGCCTTCCGTTCCCCTTGCCTTGCCTTGCAGTGCCTTCCGTTCCCCCTGCATTGCATTGCCTTCCCTTGCCTTGCCTTTCTTCAGTTACAATTTCCTTGCCGTGCCCTGCATTGCCTAGCCTTGCGTTGTCGTGCCTTAGCCTTGCCTTGCCTTGCCGTGCCTTGCCTTCCGTTACCCTTGCCTTGCCTTGCCTTAACCTTGCCTTGCCTTGCCTTAAGCATTCCTTGAATTGCCGTGCCGTGCCTTGTCCTTCCCTTGCCTTGCCGTGCCTTCCGTTACACTTGGCCTCCCTTGACGTGCCTTCCGTTACCCTTGCCTAGCCTTGCTTTGCCTTGCCTTAGCCTTGCCTTGCATGGCCGTGCCTTGCCTTGCGTTACCCTTTCCTTGCCATGCCGTACAATGCCTAGACTTGGGTTTTCGTGCCTTAACCTTGCCTTGCCTTGCCGTGCCTTGCCTTGTCCTCCCCTTACCTTGCGGTCCCTTCTGTTAACCTTGCCTTGACTTCCTTTGTCTTCCCTTGCCTTGCCTTCCGTTACCCTTACGTTTCCTTGTCGTGCATTGCCTAGCTTTGCGTTGTCGTGCCATACCCTTGCCTTGCCTTGCCTTGCCTTGCCTTCCGTTACCCTTTCCTTGCCTTGCCCTGCATTGCCTAGACTTGCGTTGTCGTACCTTAGACTTGCCTTGCCTTGCCGTGGCTTGCCTTGCCTTGCCGTGCCGTACCTTCCTTTACCCTTGAATTTCCTTGCTTTGCCTTGCCTTCCTTGCCTTCCATTACCTTTCCTTCCGTTGCTTTGCATTGCCTAGCCTTGCGCTGTCGTACCATAGCCTTGCCTTGCCTGACTGTGCCTTTCCTCGCGTTACGGCTTCCTTGCCTTGCTTTGCATTGCCTAGCCTTGCGTTGTCGTGCCTTAGCCTTGCCTTGCATTGCCGTGCCTTGCCTTGTCCTTACCTTACCTTACCGTGCCTTCTGTTACCCTTGACCTGCCTTGCTTTGTCTTGCCTTGCCTTGCCTTCCGTTACCCTTTCCTTTCCTAGACGTACATTGCCTAGCTTTCCGTTGTCGTGCCATAGCCTTGCCTTGCCTTGCCTTAGCCTAGCTTGGCTTGCCTTGCATTGCCGTGCCTGCCGTTGCCCTTGCCTTGCCTTGCGTTGCCTTCCGTTACCCTTGCCTTGCCTTCCGTTACACTTTCCTTGCTTTGCCGTGCATTGCCTAACCTTTCGTTGCCGTTCCTTAGCCTTGTCTCCACTTCCCTTAGTCTTGCTTCGCTTGCCTTGCATTGCGTTGCCTTACCATAGCCTTGCCTTGCCATACCTTCCGTTCCCCTTGCCTTGCCTTCCTTTGCCTTGCCTTGCGTTACGTTCCGTTCCCCTTGCCGTGCCTTGCTTTGCCTTGCCTTGCCTTACCTTCCGTTACCCTTCCCTTCCCTTGCTTTGCCTTTCCTTCATTTGCCTTCCGTTACCCTTCGATTGCCTTGCCGTGCATTGCCAAGACTTGCGTTGCCGTGCTTTAGACTTGCCTTGCGTTGCCGTGCCGTGCCTTCCCTTACGCTTTCCGTGCCTTTCCGTGCATTTCCTTCCCTTACCCTTTCCTTGCCTTGCCGTGCATTGCATAGCCTTGCGTTGTCCTGCCTTAGCCTTGCCTTGCCTTGCCGTGCTTTGCATTCCATTGCCCTTTCCTTGACTTGCCGTGCATTGCCTAGCCTTGCGTTGTCGTCCTGTAGCCTTGCCTTGCCTTGCCGTGCCATGCCTTGTCCTTCCCTTACTTTGCCGTGCCTTCCTTTTCCCTTGCCTTGCCTTGCTTTGCCTAGTCTTCCCTTGCCTTCCGTTACCCTTTCCTTGCCTTGCCGTGCATTGCTTAGCATTGCGTTCTCGGCCCTTAACCTTGGCTTTCCTTGCAGTGCAGTTCCTTCTGTTACCCTTGCCTTGTCTTGCCTTGCATTCCCTTCCTTGCCTTCCTTTAACTTGCCTTGCCTTGCCGTGAATTGCTTAGCCTTGCGTTGCAGTGCCTTAGCCTTGCCTTGCCTTGCCGTTCCTTGGCTTCCGTTATCTTTTCCTTGCCTTGTCGTGCATTGCCCAGCCTTGCGTTGTCATGCCTTAGCATTGCCTTTCCTTGCCGTTCTTTACCTGCTGTTACCCTTTCCTTGCCTTGCCGTGCATTGCCTAGCCTTGAGTTGCCGTGCCTTACCCTTGTCTCCCCTTGCCTTATCCTTGCTTGGCTTGCCTTGCCTTAACCTAGCCTTGCCTTGCCTTGCCTTGCCTTAGCATTTCCTTGTCTTTCCTTGCCTTAACCTTGCCTTGCCTTGCCTTAGCCTTTCCATGCCTTGCCGTGCATTGCCTAGTCGTGAGTTGTCGTGCCTTAGCCGTGTCTCCCCTTGCCTTATCCTTGCTTGGCTTGCCTTGCCTTAACCTAGCTTTGCCTTGCCTTGCCTTGCCTAAGCCTTTCCTTGCCTTGCCTTTCCTTGCCTTAACCTTGCTTTGCCTTGCCTTAGCCTTTCCGTGCCTTGCCGTGCATAGCCTAGCCTTGCGTTGTCGTGCCTTAGCCTTGCCTTCCTTGCCGTGCATTGCCTTGTCCTCCACTTACGTTGCGATCCCTTCCGTTACACTTGCCTTGCCTTCCTTTGTCTTTCCTTGCCTTCCATTCCGTTACCCTTGCCTTGCCTTGTTGTGCATTGCCTAGCTTTGCGTTGTCGTGCCATAGACTTGCCTTGCCTTGCCTTAGCCTTGCTTGGCTTGTCTTGCCTTGCCGTGCCTTCCGTTACCCTCGCCTTGCCTTGCTTGGCCTTGCCTTGCCGTGCTTTCCGTTACCCTTTCCTTTCCTTGCTTTGCCTTCCGTTACCCTTGCCTTGCCTTGTTGTGCATTGCCTAGCTTTGCGTTGTCGTGCCATAGACTTGCCTTGCCTTGCCTTAGCCTTCCTTGGCTTGTCTTGCCTTGCCGTGCCTTCCGTTGCCCTTGCCTTGCCTGGCTTTGCATTGCCTTGCCTTGCCTTCCGTTACCGTTTCCTTGCATTGCCGTCCATTACCTAGCCTTGGGTTGTCGTGCCATAGCCTTACCTTGCCTTGCCTTAACCTTGATTGGCTGGCCTAGGCTTCCCGTGTCTTGCCGTGAGGTGCCTTCCATTACACTTGTCTTGCCTTGCTTTGCCTTGCCTTGCCTTGCCTTCCCTTACCCTTTCCTTGCC
Source organism: Macrotis lagotis (assembly GCF_037893015.1). NCBI lineage: Eukaryota > Metazoa > Chordata > Mammalia > Peramelemorphia > Peramelidae > Macrotis > Macrotis lagotis. The sequence goes on from NW_027421929.1 coordinate 118,301, forward strand.
TTGCTGTGCATTGCTTAGCATTGCGTTGTCGTCCCTTAGCCTTGCCTGGCCTTCCCGTGCCTTGCCTCCAGTTTCCATTTCCTTGCCTTGACGTGCATTGCCTAGACTTCCGTTGTCGTGCCTTAGCCTTGCCTTGCCTTGCCGTGCCTTGCCTTGACCTTCCCTTGCCTTGACGCTCCCTCTGTTAACCTTGCCTTGCCTAGCCGTGCCTTCCGTTGCCCTTTCCTTTCCTTGATTTGCCTTGCCTTGCCTTGCATTCCGTTACACTTTCCTTCCTTTGCCGTGCATTGCCTAACCTTTCGTTGTCGTTCCTTAGCCTTGTCTCCACTTGCCTTAGCCTTGCTTCGCTTTCCTTGCCTTAACCTTGCCTTGCATTGCGTTGCCTTACCTTAGCCTTGCCTTGCCGTAACTTCCGTTCCCCTTGCCTTGCCTTGCTTTGCCTTTCCTTGCGTTACCTTCCTTTCCCCTTGCCTTGCCTTGCATTGGCTTGCCTTACCTTCTGTTACCCTTGCCTTCCCTTGCTTTGCCTTGCCTTCCACTGCATTCCGTTACGCTTCCCTTGCTTTGCCTTGCATTGCCAAGCCTTGCGTTGCCGTGCTTTAGCCTTGCCTTGACTTGCCGTGCCGTGCCTTCCCTTACGCTTTCCGTGCCTTTCCGTGCATTTCCTTCCCTTACCCTTTCCTTGCCTTGCCGTGCATTGCATAGCCTTGCGTTTTCCTGCCTTAGCCTTGCCTTGCCTTGCCGTGCTTTGCATTCCATTGCCCTTTCCTTGACTTGCCGTGCATTGCCTAGCCTTGCGTTGTCGTGCTGTAGCCTTGCCTTGCCTTGCCGTGCCTTGCCTTGTCCTTCCCTTACTTTGCCGAGCCTTCCTTTACCCTTGCCTTGCCTTGCTTTGCCTAGCCTTGCCTTGCCTTCCGTTACCCTTTCCTTGCCTTGCCGTGCATTGCTTAGCATTGCGTTCTCGCCCCTTAGCCTTGCCTGTCCTTGCCGTGCAGTTCCTTCTGTTACCCTTGCCTTATCTTGCCTTGCCTTCCCTTCCTTGCCTTCATTTAACTTTCCTTGCCTTGCCGTGAATTGCTTAGCCTTGCGTTGCAGTGCCTTAGCCTTGCCTTGCCTTGCCGTGCCTTGGCTTCCGTTACCTTTTCCTTGCCTTGCCGTGCATTGCCCAGCCTTGCGCTGTCATGCCTTAGCATTGCCTTTCCTTGCCGTTCTTTACCTGCTGTTACCCTTTCCTTGCCTTGCCGTGCATTGCCTAGCCTTGAGTTGCCGTGCCTTAGCCTTGCCTTCCCGTGCCGTGCCTTGCCTTCCGTTACCCTTTCCATTCCTTGCCGTGCAATGCCTAGCCGTGAGTTGTCGTGCCTTAGCCTTGTCTCCCCTTGCCTTATCCTTGCTTGGCTTGCCTTGCCTTAACCTAGCCTTGCCTTGCCTTGCCTTGCCTTAGCCTTTCCTTGCCTTGCCTTTCCTTGCCTTAACCTTGCTTTGCCTTGCCTTAGCCTTTCCGTGCCTTGCCGTGCCGTCCCTTATCCTTCCTTTGCCTTGCCGTGCCTTCCGTTATGCTTGCCTTGCCTGCCGTGCCTTCCGTAACCCTTGCCTTGCACTGCCTTGTCTTGCTTTGCCTTGCCTTGCCTTGGTTTGCCTTGCCTTGCCTTGCCTTCCGTTGCCCTTTCCTTGCCTTGCCGTGCATTTCCCAGCCTGGCGTTGCCTTGCCTTAGCCTTACTTTGCCTTGCCTTGCCTTGCCTTCCGATAGCCTTTCGTTGCCTTGCCGTGCATTGCCTAGCCTTGCATTGTCGTGCCTTAGCCTTGCCTTGCCTGGCCGTGCTTTGCCTTGCGTTACCCTTTCCTTGCCTTGCCGTGCATTGCCTAGCCTTGCGTTGTCGTGCCTTAGCCTTGCTTTGATTTGCCATCCCTTGCCTTGTCCTTCCCTTACATTGCCGTGCCTTCTGTTACCCTTGCCTTGCCTTGCCTCATCCTTGACTTGCCTTGCCTTAGGCATTCCTTGCCTTGCCGTGCCATGCCTTGTCCTTCCCTTGCCTTCCCGTGCCGTGGCTTCCATTACCATTGCCTAGCCTGGCTTTGCCTTGCCTTAGCCTTGCCTTGCCTTGCCGTGCAGTGCCTTCCGTTAGCCTTTCGTTGCCTTGCCTTGCATTGGCTAGCCTTGCGTTGTCGTTCCTTAGGCTTGCCTTGCCTGGCCGTGCCTTGCCTTGCGTTACCCTTTCCTTGCCTTGCCGTGCATAGCCTAGCCTTGCGTTGTCGTGCCTTAGCTTTGCCTTCCTTGCCGTGCATTGCCTTGTCCTCCACTTACGTTGCGGTCCCTTCCGTTACCCTTGCCTTGCCTTCCTTTGTCTTTCCTTGCCTTCCATTCCGTTACCCTTGCCTTGCCTTGTTGTGCATTGCCTAGCTTTGCGTTGTCGTGCCATAGACTTGCCTTGCCTTGCCTTAGCCTTGCTTGGCTTGTCTTCCCTTGCCGTGCCTTCCGTTACCCTCGCCTTGCCTTGCTTTGCCTTGCCTTGCTGAGCCTTCCGTTACCCTTTCCTTTCCTTGCCTTGCCTTCCGTTACCCTTGCCTTGCCTTGTTGTGCATTGCCTAGCTTTGCGTTTTCGTGCCATAGGCTTGCCTTGACTTGCCTTAGCCTTGCTTGGCTTGTCTTGCCTTGCCGTGCCTTCCGTTACCCTTGCCTTGCCTGGCTTTGCATTGCCTTGCCTTGCCTTCCGTTACCGTTTCCTTGCATTGCCGTCCATTACCTAGCCTTGGGTTGTCGTGCCATAGCCTTGCCTTGCCTTGCCTTAACCTTGATTGGCTGGCCTAGGCTTCCCGTTTCTTGCCGTGAGGTGCCTTCCATTACACTTGTCTTGCCTTGGTTTGCCTTGCCTCGCCTTGCCTTCCCTTACCCTTTCCTTGCCTTGCTGTGCATTGCTTAGCATTGCGTTGTCGTCCCTTAGCCTTGCCTGGCCTTCCCGTGCCTTGCCTCCAGTTTCCATTTCCTTGACTTGCCCTGCATTGCCTAGCCTTGCGTTGTCGTGCCTTAGCCTTGCCTTGCCTAGCCGTGGCTTGCCTTCCGTTACCCTTGCCTTGCCTTGCTTTGACTTGCCTTGCCTTGCCTTCCGTTACCCTTCCCTTGCCTTGCCGTGCATTGCCTAGCCTTGCGTTGCCGTGCCTTAGCCTTGGCTTGCCTTGCCGTGCCTTGCTTTCCGTTACCTTTACCTTGCCTTGCTGTGCATTGCCCAGCCCTGCGTTGTCGTGCCTTAGCCTTGCATTTCCTTGCCGTTCTTTACCTGCCGTTACGCTTTCCTTGCCTTGCCGTGCATTGCCTAGCCTTGCGTTGCCGTGCCTTAGCCTTGCCTTGCCGTGCCGTGCCTTGCCTTCCGTTATGCTTTCCATGCCTGGCCGTGCATTGCCTAGCCGTGCGTTGTCGTGCCTTAGCCTTGTCTCCCTTTGCCTTAGCCTTGCCTGACTTGCCTTGCCTTATCCTTGCCTTGCCTTGCCTTAGCCTTTCCTTGCCTTGCGTGGCATCCCTTGTCCTTCCCTTGCCTTGCCGTACCTTCCGTTACGCTTGCCTTGCCTTGCCGTGCCTTCCGTAACACTTGCCTTGCCTTGCCGTCCGTTGCCCTTTCCTTGCCTTGCCGTGCATTTCCCAGCCTGGCGTTGCCTTCATTATCCATGCTTTGCCTTGCCGTGCCTTGCCTTGCGTTACCCTTTCCTTGCCTTGCCGTGCATTTCCTAGCCTTGCGTTGTCGTGCCTTAGCCTTGCTTTGATTTGCCATCCCTTGACTTGTCCTTCCCTTACCTTGCGGTGCCTTCCGTTACCCTTGCCTTGCCTTGCCTTAACCTTGCGTTGCTTTGCCTTAGGCATTCCAAGCCTTGCCGTGCCGTGCCTTTTCCTTCCCTTTCCTTGCCGTGCCTTCCGTTGCCCTTGCCTTCCCGTGCCGTGCCTTCCGTTACCCTTGCCCAGCCTGGTTTGCCTTGCATTAGCCTTGACTTGCCTTGCCGTGCCGTGCCTTCCGTTAGCCTTTAGTTGCCTTGCCGTGCATTGCCTAGCCTTGCGTTGTCGTGCCTTAGCCTTGCCTTGCCTTGCCGTGCCTTGCCTTGTCCTCCCCTTACCTTGCGGTCCCTTCCGTTACCCTTGCCTTGCCTTCCTTTCTCTTGCCTTGCCTTCCCTTCCGTTACCCTTGCCTTGCCTTGTTGTGCATTGCCTAGCTTTGCGTTGTCGTGCCATAGCCTTGCCTTGCCTTGCCTTAGCCTTGCTTGTCTTGTCTTTCCTTGCCGTGCCTTCCGTTACCCTTGCCTTGCCTTGCTTTGCCTTGCCTTGCCGTACCTTCCGTTACCATTTCCTTGCCTTGCCTTGCCTTCCGTTACCCTTTCCTTGCATTGCCGTGCATTATCTAGCCTTGCGTTGTCGTGCCATAGCCTTGCCTTGCCTTGCCTTAGCCTTGATTGTCTGGCCTAGCCTTGCCGTGCCTTTCCGTGTGGCGCCTTCCGTTACACTTGCCTTGCCTTGCTTTGCCTTGCCTTGCCTTCCCTTCCCTTACCCTTTCGTTGCCTTGCCGTGCATTGCTTAGCATTGCGTTGTCGTCCCTTATCCTTGCCTTGCCTTCCCGTGCCTTGCCTTGCCCTTCCCTTGCCTTGCCGTTCCCTCCGTGAACCTTGCCTTGCCAAGCCGTGCCTTCCGTTGCCCTTTCCTTTCCTTGCTTTGCCTTGCCTTGCCTTGCATTCCGTTACACTTTCCATGACTTGCAGTGCATTGCATAGCCTTGCGTTGTCGTGCCTTAACCTTGCCTTGCCTTGCCGTGCCTTGCCTTCCGTTATCATTTCCTTGCATTGCCATGTATTGCCTAGCCTTGCGTTGTCGTGCCTTAGCCTTGCATTTCCTTGCCATTCCTCACCTTCCGTTACCCTTTCCTTGCCTTGCCGTGCATTTCCTAACCTTGCATTGCCGTGCCTTGCCTTCCGTTACCCTTTCCTTGCCTTGCCGTGCATTGCGTAGCCTTCCGTTGTCGTGGCATAGCCTTGTCTTCCCTTGCCTTAGCCTAGCTTGGCTTGCCTTGCATTTCCGTGCCTTCCGTTACCCTTGCCTTGACTTGCCTTGCCTTCTGTTACACGTTCCTTGCTTTGCCGTACATTGTCTAGCCTTGCTTTGTCGTGTCTTAGCCTTGTCTCCCCTTGCCTTAGGATTGCATGTCTTGCCTTGACTTAACCTTCCCGTGACTTGCATTGCCTTGCCTTAGCCTTGCCTTGCCTTGCCGTACCTTCCTTTCCCCTTGCCTTGCCTTGCCTTGCCTCCCGTTACCCTTGCCTTCCCTTGCCTAACCTTCCATTGCCTTGCATCCGTTACACTTTCCTTGCCTTGCCGTTCATTGCCTAGCCTTGCGTTGCGTTGCCTTAGCCTTGCCTTGCCTTGCCGTGCCGTGCCTTCCGTTACACTATCCTTGCCTTGCTTTGCCTTGCCTTCCTTGCCTTCCGGTACCCTTTATTGCCTTGCTTTGCATTGCCTAGCCTTGCGCTGTCGTGCCTTAGCCTTGCCTTTCCTGACTGTGCCTTTCTTCGCGTTACCGTTTAATTGCCTTGCTTTGCATTGCCTAGCCTTGCGTTGTCATGTTTAGCCTTGCCTTGCATTTCCGTGACTTGCCTTGTCCTTCCCTTACCTTACCGTGCCTTCTGTTACCCTTGCCTTGCCTTGCTTTGTCTTGCCTTGCCTTCCGTTACTCTTTCCTTGCCTTGTCGTACATTGCCTAGCCTTCCGTTATCGTGCCATAGCCTTGCCTTGCCTTGCCTTAGCCTAGCTTACCTTGCCTTGCATTGCCGTGCCTTCCGTTACCCTTGCCTTGCCTTGCCGTGCCTTCCGTTACCCTTGCCTTGCCTTGCTTTGCCTTGCCTTGCCTTCCATTACACTTTCCTTGCTTTGCCGTGCATTGCCTAACCTTTCGTTGTCGTGCCTTAGCCTTGTCTCCACTTGCCTTAGCCTTGCTTCGAATGCTTTCCTTAAACTTGCTTGCATTGCGTTGCCTTACCTTAGCCTTGCCTTGCCTTGCCGTACCTTCCGTTCCCCTTGCCTTGCCCTGCTTTGCCTTGCCTGGACTTACCTTCCGTTACACTTGCCTTCCCTTGCTTTGCCTTGCCTTCCGTTACCCTTGCCTTGCCTTGCTTTGCCTTGCCTTGCCTTGCCTTCCGTTACCCTTTCCTTGACTTTGCTTAACTTTGCGTTGCTTTCCGTTGCCTTGCCTTAGCCTGGCATTGCCATGCTGTGCCTTGCATTCCGTTACCCTTCCCTTGCCTTGCCGTGAATTGGCTAGCCTTGCGTTGCCTTGCCTTAGACTTGTCTTGCCTTGCCGTGCCGTGCCTTCCTTTACGCTTTCCTTGCCTTGTCGTGCCTTTCCTTCCGTTACCCTTTCATTGCCTTGCCGTGCATTGCATAGCCTTGCGTTGTCGTCCCTTAACCTTGCCTTGCCTTCCCGTGCCTTGCCTTCCGTTTCCATTTCCTTGCCTTGCCGTGCATTGCCTAGACTTCCGTTGCCGTGCCTTAGCCTTGCCTTGCCGTGCTGTGCCTTGCCTTCCGTTACCCTTTCCTTGCCTTGTCGTACATTGCCTAGCCTTCCGTTCTGCCATAGCCTTGCCTTGCCTTGCCTTAGCCTAGCTTGGCTTGCCTTGCATTGCCGTTCCTTCCGTTACCCTTGCGTTCCCTTGCCGTCCCTTCCGTTACCCTTGCCTTCCCTTGCTTTGCGTTGCCTTGCTTTGCTTTGCATTGCCTTACCTTTCGTTGCCCTTTCGTTGCCTTGCCGTGCATTGCCTAGCCTTGCGTTGTCGTGCCTTAGCCTTGTCTCCCCTTGCCTTAGCCTTCCTTGGCTTGCCTTGACTTAAACATTCCTTGCCTTGCCTTGCCGTACCTTCCGTTCCCATGGCATTGCCTTGCGTTTCCTTGCCTTGCCTTGCCTTACGTTACCCTTGCCTTCCCTTGCTTTCCCTTGACGTGCCTTGCTTCCGTTACACTTTCTTTGACTTGCCGTGCATTGCCTAGCCTTGCGTTGCATTGCCTTAGCCTTGCCTTGCGTTGCCGTGCCGTGCCTTCCGTTACACTTGCCTTGACTTGATTTGCATTCCCTTGCCTTGCCTTCCGTTACCCTTTACTTGCCTTTCCCTGCATTGCATAGCCTTGCGTAGTCGTGCCTTAGCCTTGCCTTGCCTGACCGTGCCTTTCCTTGCGTTACCGTTTCCTTACCTTGCCGTGCATTGCCTAGCCTTGCATTGCCGTGCGCTAGCATTGCCGTGCCTTGCCGTGCCCTGCCTTCCCTTACGCTTTGCTTGCCTTGCCGGGCCTTCCCTTCCGTTACCCTTTCCTTGCCTTGCCGTGCATTGCATAGCCTACAATTATCTTGCCTTAGACTTGCCTTGACGTGCTTTGCTTTCCGTTGCCCTTTCCTTGCCTTGCTTTCCGTTTCCATTTTCTTGCCTTGCCGTGAAATGCCTAGACTTCTGTTGTCGTGCCTTAGCCTTGCCTTGCCTTGCCGTGCCTTGCCTTGACCTTCCCATGCCTTGCCGTTCCCTCCGTTAACCTTGCCTTGGCTAGCCGTGCCTTCCGTTTCCCTTTTCTTTCCTTGCTTTCCTTGCCTTGCCTTGCATTCCGCAACACGTTCCATGAGTTGAAGTGCATTGCATAGCCTTGCGTTTTCGTGCCTTAGCCTCGACTTGCATTGCCGTGCAGTTCCTTCCGTTACCCTTGCCTTGTCTTGACTTGCCTTGCCTTGCTTGCCTTCCATTACCATTTCCTTGCCTTGCCGTGCATTGCCTAGCCTTGCGTTGTCGTGCCTTAGCCTTGCATTTCCTTGCCGTTCCTTACCTTCCGTTACCCATTCCTTGGCTTGCCGTGCATTACCTAGCCTTCCGTTGTCGTGCCATAGGCTTGCCTTGCCTTGCCTTAGCCTAGCTTGGCTTGCCTTGCATTTCGGTGCCTTCCGTTACCCATTCCTTGCTTTACCGTGCATTGCCTAGCCTTGCGTTGTCGTGCCTTAGCCTTGTCTCCCCTTGCCTTAAGCTTGCATGGCTTGCCTTGACATAACCTTCCCTGGAGTTGCGTTGCCTTGCCTTAACCTTGCCTTGCCTTGCCGTACCTTCCATTCCCCTTGACTTGCCTTGCTGTGCCTTGCCATGGCTTCCGTTACCCTTGCCTTCCCTTGCTTAACCTGGCCTTGCCTTGCTTCCGTTACACTTTCCTTGCCTTGCAGTGCATTGCCTAGCCTTGTGTTGTCGTGCCTTAACCTTGCCTTACCTGACCGTGCCTTTACTTGCGTTACCGTTTCGTGCCTTGCCGTGCATTGCTTAGCCTTGCGTTGTCGTGCCTTAGCCTTGCCTTGCCTTACCGTGCCTTGCGTTGTCCTTCCCTTGCCTTGCCGTGCCGTCCGTTACTCTTGCCTTGCCTTGTTTTGGCTTGCCTTGCCTTACCTTCCGTTACCCTTTCCTTGCCTTTCCGTTAATTGCCTAGCCGTGGGTTGTCGTGCCTTAGCCTTGTCTCCCCTTGCCTTATCCTTGCTTGGCTTGCCGTGCCTTAACCTAGCCTTGCCTTGCCTTACCTCAGGCATTCCTCGCCTTGCCGTGCCGTGCCTTTTCCTTCCCTTGCCTTGCCGTGCCTTCCGTTACCCTTTCCTTGCCGTTGCTTAACTTTGTGTTGCTTTTCGTTGCCTTCCCTTAGCCTGGCATTGCCAAGCTGTGCCTTGCATTCCGTTACCCTTCCCTTGCCTTGCCGTGAATTGGCTAGCCTTGCGTTGCCTTGCTTTAGCCTTGTCTTGACTTGCCGTGCCGTGCCTTCCTTTACGCTTTCCTTGCCTTGCCGTGCCTTTCCTTCCGTTAACCTTTAATTGCCTTGCCGTGCATTGCATAGCCTTGCGTTGTCGTCCCTTAACCTTGCCTTGCCTTCCCGTGCCTTGCCTTCCGTTTCCATTTCCTTGCCTTGCCGTGCATTGCCTAGACTTCCGTTGTCGTGCCTTAGCCTTGCCTTGCCTTGCCGTGCCTTGCCTTGACCTTCCCTTGCCTTGCCGTTCCCTCCGTTAACCTTGCCTTGCCTAGCCGTGCCTTCCGTTGCCCTTTCCTTTCCTTGCTTTGCCTTGCCTTGCCTTGCATTCCGTTACACTTTCGATGACTTGCAGTGCATTGCATAGCCTTGCGTTGTCGTGCCTTAGCCTTGACTTGCATTGCCGTGCAGTTCCTTCCGTTAACCTTACCTTGTCTTGACTTGCGTTGCCTTCCTTGACTTCCTTTACTCTTTCCTTGCCTTGCCGTGCATTGCCTACCCTTGCGTTGCCGTGCTTTAGCCTTGCCTTGCCCTGCCGTGCCTTGCCTTCCGTTACCCTTTCCTTGCCTTGCCGTGCATTCCGTCGCCTTGCGTTGCCGTGCCTTAACCTTGCCTTCCCGTGCTGTGCCTTGCCTTCCGTTACCCTTTCCTTCCCTTGTCGTACATTGCCTAGCCTTCCGTTCTGCCATAGCCTTGCCTTGCCTTGCCTTAGCCTAGCTTGGCTTGCCTTGCATTGCCGTTCCTTCCATTACCCTTGCGTTGCCTTGCCGTGCCTTCCATTACCCTTGCGTTCCCTTGCTTTACATTGCCTTGCCTTGCTTTGCATTGCCTTGCCTTTCTTTGCCCTTTAGTTGCCTTGCCGTGCATTGCCTAGCCTTGCGTTGTCATGCCTTAGCCTTGTCTCCCCTTGCCTTAGCTTTCCTTGGCTTGTCTTGACTGAAACTTTCCTTGCCTTGCCTTGACGTACCTTCCGTTCACATGGCATTGCCTTGCTTTGCCTTGCCTTGCCTTGCCTTCCGTTACCCTTGCCTTCCCTTGCTTTCCCTTGCCTTGACTTGCTTCCGTTACACTTTCCTTGCATTGCCGTCCATTGCCTAGCGTTGCGTTGCATTGCCTTAGCCTTGCCTTGCGTTGCCGTGCCGTGCCTTTCGTTACACTTGCCTTGACTTGATTTGCATTGCCTTGCCTTGCCTTCCGTTACCATTTACTTGCCTTGCCCTGCATTGCATAGCCTTGCGTGGTCGTGCTTTAGCCTTGCCTTGCCTGACCGTGCCTTTCCTTGCGTTACCGATTCCTTACCTTGCCGTGCATTGCCTAGCCTTGCGTTGCCGTGCCTTCCCTTAAGCTTTCCTTGCCTTGGCGTGCCTTGCCTTCCGTTACCCTTTCCTTGCCTTGCCGTGCATTGCATAGCCTTGAATTGTCTTGCCTTAGACTTGCATTGCAGTGCTTTGCTTTCCGTTGCCCTTTCCTTGACTTGCCGTTCATTGCCAAACCTTGGGTTGTCGTGCCGTAGCCTTGCCTTGCCTTGCCGTGCATTTCCTTGCCCTTCCCCTACCTTGCCTTGCCTTCCGTTACCCTTTCCTTGCCTTGCCGTGCATTGCTTCCCATTGCGTTGTCGTCCCTTAGCCTTGCCTTGCCTTCCCGTGCCTTGCCTTCCGTTTCCATTTCCTTTCCTTGCCGTGCATTGCCTAGACTTCCGTTGTCGTGCCTTAGCCTTGCCTTGCCGTGCTGTGCCTTGCCTTCCGTTACCATTTCCTTGCCTTGCCGTGCATTGCCTAGCTTTGCGCTGTCGTGCATTAGCCTTGCATTTCCTTGCCGTTCCTTACCTTCCGTTTCCCTTGCCTTGCCGTGCATTGCCTAGCCTTGCGTTGCCGTGCCTTAGCCTTGCGTTGCCGTGCGGTGCCTTGCATTCCGTTACCCTTTCCCTGCCTTGCCGTGCATTACCTAGCCTTCCGTTGTCGTGGCATAGCGTTGCCTTGCCTTAGCCTAGCTTGGCCTGCCTTGCATTTCCGAGCCTTCTGTTACCCTTGCCTTGCCTTTTCGTACCTTCTGTTTCACTTGCATTGCCTTGTTTTGCCTTGCAATGCCTTGCCTTCTGTTATACTTTCCTTGCTTTGCGATGCATTGTCTAGCCTTGCGTTGTCGTGCCTTAGCCTTGTCTCCCCTTGCCTTAGGCTTGCATGGCTTGCCTTGACTTAACCTTCCCTTGAGTTGCGTTGCCTTGCTTTAGCCTTCCCTTGCCTTGCCGTACCTTCCGTTCCCCTTGCCTTCCTTTGCTTTGCCTTGCCTTGCCTTCCGGTACCCTTGCCTTCCCTTGCTTAACCTTGCCTTGCCTTGCTTCCGTTACACTTTCCTTGCCTTGCAGTGCATTGCCTAGCCTTGCGTTGTCGTGCCTTAGCCTTGCCTTGCCTGACCGTGCGTTTCCTTGCGTTACCATTTCCTTGCCTTGCCGTGCATTGCCTAGCCTTGCTTTGTCGTGCCTTAGCCTTCCCTTGCCTTGCCGTGCCTTGCCTTGTCCTTCCCTTGCCTTGCCGTGCCTTCCGTTACCCTTGCCTTGCCTTGCTTTGCCTTGCCTTGCCTTGTTTTCCGTTACCCTTTCCTTGCCTTTGCTTAACTTTGCGTTGCCTTCCGTTGCCTTGCCTTAGCCTGGCATTGCCATGCTGTGCCTTGACTTACTTTACCCTTTCCTTGCCTTGCCGTGCATTGCCTAGGCTTGCGTTGCCTTGCCTTAGCCTTGCATTGCCTTGCCGTGCCTTGCCCTCCGTTACCCTTTCCTTGCCTTGCCTTGCCTTGCGTTCCGTTACCCTTTTCTTGCCTTCCCGTGCATTGCCTAGCCTTGCAGTGTCGTTCCTTAGCCTTTCTTTGCCTTGCCGTGCCTTGCGTTGTCCTTCCCTTGCCTTGCCGTGCCTTCCGTTACTCTTGCCTTGCCTTGTTTTGGCTTGCCTTGCCTTACCTTCCGTTACCCTTTCCTTGCCTTTCCGTTAATTGCCTAGCCGTGGGTTGTCGTGCCTTAGCCTTGTCACCCCTTGCCTTATCCTTGCTTGGCTTGCCTTGCCTTAACCTAGCCTTGCCTTGCCTTGCCTTGCCTTTGGCATTCCTTGCATTGCCATGCCGTGCCTTGTCCTTCACTTGCCTTACCGTGCCTTCCGTTACCCTTGACTTCCCTTGCCGTGCCTTCCGTTTCCATTTCCTTGCCTTGCCGTGCATTGCCTAGACTTCCGTTGCCGTGCCTTAGCCTTGCCTTGCCGTGCTGTGCCTTGCCTTCCGTTACCCTTTCCTTGCCTTGTCGTACATTGCCTAGCCTTCCGTTCTGCCATAGCCTTGCCTTGCCTTGCCTTAGCCTAGCATGGCTTGCCTTGCATTGCCGTTCCTTCCGTTACCCTTGCGTTGCCTTGCCGTCCCTTCCGTTACCCTTGCCTTCCCTTGCTTTGCGTTGCCTTGCTTTGCTTTGCATTGCCTTGCCTTTCGTTGCCCTTTCGTTGCCTTGCCGTGCATTGCCTAGCCTTGCGTTGTCGTGCCTTAGCCTTGTCTCCCCTTGCCTTAGCCTTCCTTGGCTTGCCTTGACTTAAACATTCCTTGCCTTGCCTTGCCGTACCTTCCGTTCCCATGACATTGCCTTGCGTTTCCTTGCCTTGCCTTGCCTTACGTTACCCTTGCCTTCCCTTGCTTTCCCTTGACGTGCCTTGCTTCCGTTACACTTTCCTTGCCTTGCCGTGCATTGCCTAGCCTTGCGTTGCATTGCCTTAGCCTTGCCTTGCGTTGCCGTGCCGTGCCTTCCGTTACACTTGCCTTGACTTGATTTGCATTCCCTTGCCTTGCCTTCCGTTACCCTTTACTTGCCTTTCCCTGCATTGCATAGCCTTGCGTAGTCGTGCCTTAGCCTTGCCTTGCCTGACCGTGCCTTTCCTTGCGTTACCGTTTCCTTACCTTGCCGTGCATTGCCTAGCCTTGCGTTGCCGTGCCTTAGCATTGCCGTGCCTTGCCGTGCCGTGCCTTCCCTTACGCTTTCCTTGCCTTGCCGGGCCTTGCCTTCCGTTACCCTTTCCATGCCTTGCCGTGCATTGCATAGCCTAGAATTATCTTGCCTTAGACTTGCCTTGCCGTGCTTTGCTTTCCGTTGCCCTTTCCTTGCCTTGCCATGCCTTGCTTTCCGTTTCCATTTCCTTGCCTTGCCGTGCAATGCCTAGACTTCTGTTGTCGTGCCTTAGCCTTGCCTTGCCTTGCCGTGCCTTGCCTTGACCTTCCCATGCCTTGCTGTTCCCTCCGTTAACCTTGCCTTGCCTAGCCGTGCCTTCCGTTTCCCTTTTCTTTCCTTGCTTTCCTTGCCTTGCCTTGCATTCCGCAACACGTTCCATGAGTTGAAGTGCATTGCATAGCCTTGCGTTTTCGTGCCTTAGCCTTGACTTGCATTGCCGTGCAGTTCCTTCCGTTACCCTTGCCTTGTCTTGACTTGCCTTGCCTTGCTTGCCTTCCGTTACCATTTCCTTGCCTTGCCGTGCATTGCCTAGCCTTGCGTTGTCGTGCCTTAGCCTTGCATTTCCTTGCCGTTCCTTACCTTCCGTTACCCATTCCTTGGCTTGCCGTGCATTACCTAGCCTTCCGTTGTCGTGCCATAGGCTTGCCTTGCCTTGCCTTAGCCTAGCTTGGCTTGCCATGCATTTCGGTGCCTTCCGTTACCCATTCCTTGCTTTGCGGTGCATTGCCTAGCCTTGCGTTGTCGTGCCTTAGCCTTGTCTCCCCTTGCCTTAGGCTTGCATGGGTTGCCTTGCCTTAACCTTCCCTTGACTTGCGTTGCCTTGCGTTAGCCTTGCCTTGCCTTGCCGTACCTTCCGTTCCCCTTGACTTGCCTTGCTGTGCCTTGCCTTGTCTTCCGTTACCCTTGCCTTCCCTTGCTTAACCTGGCCTTGCCTTGCTTCCGTTACACGTTCCTTTCCTTGCAGTGCATTGCCTAGCCTTGTGTTGTCGTGCCTTAGCCTTGCCTTACCTGACCGTGCCTTTACTTGCGTTACCGTTTCGTGCCTTGCCGTGCATTGCCTAGCCTTGCGTTGTCGTGCCTTAGCCTTGCCTTGCCTTGACGTGCCTTGCCTTGTCCTTCCATTGCCTTGCCGTGCCTTCCGTTTCCCTTGCCTTGCTTTGCCTTGCCTTGCCTTGCCTTCCCTTACCCTTTCTTGCCTTGCTGTGCATTGCTTAGCATTGCGTTGTCGTCCCTTAGCCTTGCCTGGCTTTCCCGTGCCTTGCCTCCAGTTTCCATTTCCTTGCCTTGACGTGCATTGCCTAGACTTCCGTTGTCGTGCCTTAGCCTTGCCTTGCCTTGCCGTGCCTTGCCTTGACCTTCCCTTGCCTTGACGTTCCCTCTGTTAACCTTGCCTTGCCTAGCCGTGCCTTCCGTTGCCCTTTCCTTTCCTTGCTTTGCCTTGCCTTGCCTTGCTTTCCGTTACACTTTCCTTGCTTTGCCGTGCATTGCCTAACCTTTCGTTGTCGTTCCTTAGCCTTGTCTCCACTTGCCTTACCCTTGCTTCGCTTTCCTTGCCTTAACCTTGCCTTGCATTGCTTTGCCTTACCTCAGCCTTGCCTTGCCGTACCTTCCGTTCCCCTTGCCTTGCCTTGCTTTGCCTTTCCTTGCGTTACCTTCCGTTCCCCTTGCCTTGCCTTGCTTTGCCTTGCCTTACCTTCCGTTACCCTTGCCTTCCCTTGCTTTGCCTTGCCTTCCCATGCATTCCGTTACGCTTCCCTTGCTTTGCCGTGCATTGCCAAGCCTTGCGTTGCCCTGCTTTAGCCTTGCCTTGACTTGCCGTGCCGTGCCTTCCCTTACGCTTTCCGTGCCTTTCCGTTCATTTCCTTCCCTTACCCTTTCCTTGCCTTGCCGTGCATTGCATAGCCTTGCGGTGTCCTGCCTTAGCCTTGCCTTGCCTTGCCGTGCTTTGCATTCCGTTGCCCTTTCCTTGACTTGCCGTGCATTGCCTAGCCTTGTGTTGTCGTGCTGTAGCCTTGCCTTGCCTTGCCGTGCCTTGCCTTGTCCTTCCCTTACCTTGCCGTGCCTTCCTTTACCCTTGCCTTGCCTTGCTTTGCCTAGCCTTGCCTTGCCTTCCGTTACCCTTTCCTTGCCTTGCCGTGAATTGCATAGCATTGCGTTCTCGGCCCTTAGCCTTGCCTTTCCTTGCCGTGCAGTTCCTTCTGTTACCCTTGCCTTATCTTGCCTTGCCTTCCCTTCCTTGCCTTCCTTTAACTTTCCTTGCCTTGCCGTGAATTGCTTAGCCTTGCGTTTCAGTGCCTTAGCCTTGCCTTGCCTTGCCGTGCCTTGGCTTCCGTTACCTTTTCCTTGCCTTGCCGTGCATTGCCCAGCCTTGCGCTGTCATTCCTTAGCATTGCCTTTCCTTGCCGTTCTTTACCTGCTGTTACCCTTTCCTTGCCTTGCCGTGAATTGCCTAGCCTTGAGTTGCCGTGCCTTAGCCTTGCCTTCCCGTGCCGTGCCTTGCCTTCCGTTACCCTTTCCATGCCTTGCCGTGCACTGCCTAGCCGTGAGTTGTCGTGCCTTAGCCTTGTCTCCCCTTGCCTTATCCTTGCTTGGCTTGCCTTGCCTTGCCTTAACCTAGCCTTGCCTTGCCTTGCCTTGCCTTAGCCTTTCCTTGCCTTGCCTTTCCTTGCCTTAACCTTGCTGTGCCTTGCCTTAGCCTTTCCGTGCCTTGCCGTGCCGTCCCTTATCCTTCCCTTGCCTTGCCGTGCCTTCCGTTATGCTTACCTTGCCTGCCGTGCCTTCCGTAACCCTTGCCTTGCCCTGCCTTGCCTTGCTTTGCCTTGCCTTGCCTTGGTTTGCCTTGCCTTGCCTTGCCTTCCGTTGCCCTTTCCCTGCCTTACTGTGCATTGCTTAGCATTGCGTTGTCGTCCCTTAGCCTTGCCTTGCCTTCCCGTGCCTTTCCTTCCGTTTCCCTTTCCTTGACTTGCCTTGCATTGCCTAGAATTGCGTTGTCGTGCCTTAGCCTTGCCTTGCCTTGTCGTGCATTTCCTTCCGTTACCCTTGCCTTGTCTTGCCTTGCCATGCCTTCCCTGCCTTCCTTTACCCTTTCCTTGGCTTCCCGTGCATTGGCTAGCCTTGCCTTGCATTGCCTTAGCCTTGCCTTGCGTTGCCGTGCCGTGCCTTCCGTTACACTTGCCTTGACTTGATTTGCATTGCCTTGCCTTGCCTTCCGTTACCATTTACTTGCCTTGCCCTGCATTGCATAGCCTTGCGTGGTCGTGCTTTAGCCTTGCCTTGCCTGACCGTGCCTTTCCTTGCGTTACCGATTCCTTACCTTGCCGTGCATTGCCTAGCCTTGCGTTGCCGTGCCTTCCCTTCAGCTTTCCTTACCTTGGCGTGCCTTGCCTTCCGTTACCCTTTCCTTGCCTTGCCGTGCATTGCATAGCCTTGAATTGTCTTGCCTTAGACTTGCCTTGCAGTGCTTTGCTTTCGGTTCCCCTTTTCCTTGAATTGCCGTGCATTGCCAAACCTTGGGTTGTCATGCCGTAGCCTTCCTTGCCTTCCCTTGCTTTGCGTTGCCTTGCTTTGCTTTGCATTGCCTTGCCTTCCGTTACCCTTTCCTTGCCTTGCCGTGCATTGCTTCCCATTGCGTTGTCGTCCCTTAGCCTTGCCTTGCCTTCCCGTGCCTTGCCTTCCGTTTCCATTTACTTTCCTTGCCGTGCATTGCCTAGACTTCCGTTGTCGTGCCTTAGCCTTGCCTTGACTTGCCGTGCCTTGCCTTGATCTTCCCATGCCTTGCCGTTCCCTCCGTTAACCTTGCCTTGCCTAGCCGTGCCTTCCGTTGCCCTTTCCCTTCCTTGCTGTGCCTTGCCTTGCCTTGCATTCCGCAACACTTTCCATGACTTGCAGTGCATTGCATAGCCTTGCGTTTTCGGGCCTTAGACTTGACTTGCATTGCCGTGCAGTTCCTCCCGTTACCCTTGCCTTGTCTTGACTTGCCTTGCCTTGCGTGCCTTCCGTTACCATTTCCTTGCCTTGCCGTGCATTCCCTAGCCTTGCGTTGTCGTGCCTTAGCCTTGCATTTCCTTGCCGTTCCTTACCTTCCGTTTCCCTTTCCTTGCCTTGCCGTGCATTGCCTACACTTGCGTTGCCGTTCCTTAGCCTTGCCTTGCCGTGCCATACCTTGCCTTCCGTTACCCTTTCCTTGCCTTGCCGTGCATTACCTAGCCTTCCGTTGTCGTGACATATCGTTGCCTTGATAGCCTTGCAACCTTGCGTTGTCGTGCTGTAGCCTTGCCTTGCCTTGCCGTGCCTTGCCTTGTCCTTCCCTTACATTGCCGTGCCTTCCTTTAGCCTTGCCTTGCCTTGCTTTGCCTAGCCTTGCCTTGCCTTCCGTTACCTTTTCCTTGCCTTGCCGTGCATTGCTTGGCATTGCGTTGTCGGCCCTTACCCTTGCCTTTCCTTGCCGTGCAGTTCCTTCTGTTACCCTTGCCTTATCTTGCCTTGCCTTCCCTTCCTTGCCTTCCTTTAACTTTCCTTGCCTTGCCGTGAATTGCTTAGCCTTGCGTTTCAGTGCCTTAGCCTTGCCTTGCCTTGCCGTGCCTTGGCTTCCGTTACCTTTTCCTTGCCTTGCCGTGCATTGCCCAGCCTTGCGCTGTCATTCCTTAGCATTGCCTTTCCTTGCCGTTCTTTACCTGCTGTTACCCTTTCCTTGCCTTGCCGTGCATTGCCTAGCCTTGAGTTGCCGTGCCTTAGCCTTGCCTTCCCGTGCCGTGCCTTGCCTTCCGTTACCCTTTCCATGCCTTGGCGTGCAATGCCTAGCCGTGAGTTGTGCCTTAGCCTTGTCTCCCCTTGCCTTATCCTTGCTTGGCTTGCCTTGCCTTAACCTAGCCTTGCCTTGCCTTGCCTTGCCTTAGCCTTTCCTATCCTTCCCTTGCCTTTCCGTGCCTTCCGTTATGCTTACCTTGCCTGCCGTGCCTTCCGTAACCCTTGCCTTGCCCTGCCTTGCCTTGCTTTGCCTTGCCTTGCCTTGGTTTGCCTTGCCTTGCCTTGCCTTCCGTTGCCCTTTCCCTGCCTTACTGTGCATTGCTTAGCATTGCGTTGTCGTCCCTAAGCCTTGCCTTGCCTTCCCGTGCCTTTCCTTCCGTTTCCCTTTCCTTGACTTGGCTTGCATTGCCTAGACTTGCGTTGTCGTGCCTTAGCCTTGCCTTGCCTTGCCGTGCATTTCCTTCCGTTACCCTTGCCTTGTCTTGCCTTGCCATGCCTTCCGTGCCTTCCTTTACCCTTTCCTTGCCTTCCCGTGCATTGCCTAGCCTTGCGTTGCATTGCCTTAGCCTTGCCTTGCGTTGCCGTGCCGTGCCTTCCGTTACACTTGCCTTGACTTGATTTGCATTGCCTTGCCTTGCCTTCCGTTACCATTTACTTGCCTTGCCCTGCATTGCATAGCCTTGCGTGGTCGTGCTTTAGCCTTGCCTTGCCTGACCGTGCCTTTCCTTGCGTTACCGATTCCTTACCTTGACGTGCATTGCCTAGCCTTGCGTTGCCGTGCATTCCCTTAAGCTTTCCTTACCTTGGCGTGCCTTGCCTTCCGTTACCCTTTCCTTGCCTTGCCGTGCATTGCATAGCCTTGAACTGTCTTGCCTTAGACTTGCCTTGCAGTGCTTTGCTTTCGGTTCCCCTTTCCTTGAATTGCCGTGCATTGCCAAACCTTGGGTTGTCGTGCCGTAGCCTTCCTTGCCTTGCCGTGCCTTGCCTTGTCCTTCCCTTACCTTGCCTTGCCTTCCGTTACCCTTTCCTTGCCTTGCCGTGCATTGCTTCCCATTGCGTTGTCGTCCCTTAGCCTTGCCTTGCCTTCCCGTGCCTTGCCTTCCGTTTCCATTTCCTTTCCTTGCCGTGCATTGCCTAGACTTCCGTTGTCGTGCCTTAGCCTTGCCTTGCCTTGCCGTGCCTTGCCTTGATCTTCCCATGCCTTGCCGTTCCCTCCGTTAACCTTGCCTTGCCTAGCCGTGCCTTCCGTTGCCCTTTCCTTTCCTTGCTTTGCCTTGCCTTGCCTTGCATTCCGCAACACGTTCCATGACTTGCAGTGCATTGCATAGCCTTGCGTTTTCGTGCCTTAGACTTGACTTGCATTGCCGTGCAGTTCCTTCCGTTACCCTTGCCTTGTCTTGACTTGCCTTGCCTTGCGTGCCTTCCGTTACCATTTCCTTGCCTTGCCGTGCATTCCCTAGCCTTGCGTTGTCGTGCCTTAGCCTTGCATTTCCTTGCCGTTCCTTACCTTCCGTTTCCCTTTCCTTGCCTTGCCGTGCATTGCCTACCCTTGCGTTGCCGTTCCTTAGCCTTGCCTTGCCGTGCCATACCTTGCCTTCCGTTACCCTTTCCTTACCTTGCCGTGCATTACCTAGCCTTCCGTTGTCGTGGCATAGCGTTGACTTGCCTTGCCGTACCTTCTGTTACCCTTGCATTGCCTTGTTTTGCCTTGCCTTGCCTTGCATTCTGTTATACTTTCCTTGCTTTGCGGTGCATTGCCTAGCCTTGCGTTGTCGTGCCTTAGCCTTGTCTACCCTTGCCTTATGCTTGCATGGCTTGCCTTGACTTAACCTTCCGTTGACTTGCGTTGCCTTGCCTTAGCCTTCCATGGCCTTGCCGTACCTTCCGTTCCCCATGCCTTGCCTTGCTTTGCCTTGCCGTGCCTTCCGTTACCCTTTCCTTGCCTTGCCGTGCATTGCATAGCCTTGCTTTGTCTTCCCTTAGCCTTGCCTTGCCGTGCTTTGCTTTCCGTTGCCCTTTCCTTGACTTGCCGTGCATTGCCAAGCCTTGGGTTGTCTTAGCCTTGCCTTGCCTTGCCGTGCCTTGCCTTGTCTTTCCCTTCCCTTGCCTTGCCTTGCTTTGCCTTCCGTTACCCTTTCCTTGCCTTGTCGTACATTGCGTAGCCTTCCGTTCTGCCATAGCCTTGCCTTGCCTTGCCTTAGCCTAGCTTGGCTTGCCTTGCATTGCCGTTTCTTCCGTTACCCTTGCGTTGCCTTGCCTTGCCTTCCCGTACCTTGCCCTCCGTTTCCATTTCCTGGCCTTGCCGTGCATTGCCTAGACTTCCGTTGTCGTGCCTTAGCCTTGCCTTGCCTCGCCGTGCCTTGCCTTGACCTTCCCATGCCTTGCCGTTCCCTCCGTTAACCTTGCCTTGCCTAGCCGTGCCTTCCATTGCCGTTTCCTTTCCTTGCTTTTCCTTGCCTTGCCTTGCATTCCGGAACACGTTCCATGACTTGCAGTGCATTGCATAGCCTTGCGTTTTCGTGCCTTAGCCTTGACTTGCATTGCCGTGCAGTTCCTTCCGTTCCCCTTGCCTTATCTTGACTTTCCTTGCCTTGCTTGCCTTCCGTTACCATTTCCTTGCCTTGCCATGCATTGCCTAGCTTTGCGCTGTCGTGCATTAGCCTTGCATTTCCTTGCCGTTCCTTACCTTCCGTTACCCTTGCCTTGCCGTGCATTGCCTAGCCTTGCGTTGCCGTGCCTTAGCCTTGCCTTGCCGTGCCGTGCCTTGCATTCCGTTACCCTTTCCTTGCCTTGCCGTGCATTACCTAGCCTTCCGTTGTCGTGGCATAGCGTTGCCTTGCCTTGCCTTAGCCTAGCTTGGCTTGCCTTGCATTTCCGTGCCTTCTGTTACCCTTGCCTTGCCTTGTCGTACCTTCTGTTTCCCTTGCATTGCCTTGTTTTGCCTTGCAATGCCTTGCCTTCTGTTGTACTTTCCTTGCTTTGCGGTGCATTGTCTAGCCTTGCGTTGTCGTGCCTTAGCCTTGTCTCTCCTTGCCTTAGGCTTGCATGGCTTGCCTTGACTTAACCTTCCCTTGACTTGCGTTGCCTTGCTTTAGCCTTCCCTTGCCTTGCCGTACCTTCCGTTCCCCTTGCCTTGCTTTGCTTTGCCTTGCCTTGCCTTCCGGTACCCTTGCCTTCCCTTGCTTAACCTTGCCTTGCCTTGCTTCCGTTACACTTTCCTTGCCTTGCAGTGCATTGCCTAGCCTTGCGTTGTCGTGCCTTAGCCTTGCCTTGCCTGACCGTGCGTTTCCTTGCGTTACCGTTTCCTTGCCTTGCCGTGCATTGCTTACCCTTGCTTTGTCGTGCCTTAGCCTTCCCTTGCCTTGCCGTGCCTTGCTTTGTCCTTCCCTTGCCTTGCCTTGCTTTGCCTTGCCTTGCCTTGTTTTCCGTTACCCTTTCCTTGCCTTTGCTTAACTTTGCGTTGCCTTCCGTTGCCTTGCCTTAGCCTGGCATTGCCATGCTGTGCCTTGACTTACTTTACCCTTTCCTTGCATTGCCGTGCATTGCCTAGGCTTGCGTTGCCTTGCCTTAGCCTTGCATTGCCTTGCCGTGCCTTGCCCTCCGTTACCCTTTCCTTGCCTTGCCTTGCCTTGCGTTCCGTTACCCTTTTCATGCCTTCCCGTGCATTGCCTAGCCTTGCAGTATCGTTCCTTAGCCTTTCTTTGCCTTTCCGTGCCTTGCGTTGTCCTTCCCTTGCCTTGCCGTGCCTTCCGTTACTCTTGCCTTGCCTTGTTTTGGCTTGCCTTGCCTTACCTTCCGTTACCCTTTCCTTGCCTTTCCGTTAATTGCCTAGCCGTGGGTTGTCGTGCCTTAGCCTTGTCACCCCTTGCCTTATCCTTGCTTGGCTTGCCTTGCCTTAACCTAGCCTTGCCTTGCCTTGCCTTGCCTTTGGCATTCCTTGCATTGCCATGCCGTGCCTTGTCCTTCACTTGCCTTACCATGCCTTCCGTTACCCTTGCCTTCCCTTGCCGTGCCTTCCGTTACCCTTTCCTTGCCTTTGCTTAACTTTGCGTTGCTTTCCGTTGCCTTGACTTAGCCTGGCATTGCCATGCTGTGCCTTGCATTCCGTTACCCTTCCCTTGCCTTGCCGTGAATTGGCTAGCCTTGCGTTACCTTGCCTTAGCCTTGTCTTGCCTTGCCTTGCCGTGCCTTCCTTTACGCTTTCCTTGCCTTGTCGTGCCTTTCCTTCCGTTACCCTTTCTTTGCCTTGCCGTGCATTGCATAGACTTGCGTTGTCGTCCCTTAAACTTGCCTTGCCTTCCCGTGCCTTGCCTTCCGTTTCCATTTCCTTGCCTTGCCGTGCAATGCCTAGACTTCCATTGCCTTGCCTTAGCCTTGCCTTGCCGTGCTGTGCCTTGCCTTCCGTTACCCTTTCCTTGCCTTGTCGTACATTGCTTAGCCTTCCGTTCTGCCGTAGCCTTGCCTTGCCTTGCCTTAGCCTAGCTTGGCTTGCCTTGCATTGCCGTTCCTTCCGTTACCCTTGCGTTGCCTTGCCGTCCCTTCCGTTACCCTTGCCTTCCCTTGCTTTGCGTTGCCTTGCTTTGCTTTGCATTGCCTTGCCTTTCGTTGCCCTTTCGTTGCCTTGCCGTGCATTGCCTAGCCTTGCGTTGTCGTGCCTTAGCCTTGTCTCCCCTTGCCTTAGCCTTCCTTGGCTTGCCTTGACTTAAACATTCCTTGCCTTGCCTTGCCGTACCTTCCGTTCCCATGGCATTGCCTTGCGTTTCCTTGCCTTGCCTTGCCTTACGTTACCCTTGCCTTCCCTTGCTTTCCCTTGACGTGCCTTGCTTCCGTTACACTTTCCTTGCCTTGCCGTGCATTGCCTAGCCTTGCGTTGCATTGCCTTAGCCTTGCCTTGCGTTGCCGTGCCGTGCCTTCCGTTACACTTGCCTTGACTTGATTTGCATTCCCTTGCCTTGCCTTCCGTTACCCTTTACTTGCCTTTCCCTGCATTGCATAGCCTTGCGTAGTCGTGCCTTAGCCTTGCCTTGCCTGACCGTGCCTTTCCTTGCGTTACCGTTTCCTTACCTTGCCGTGCATTGCCTAGCCTTGCATTGCCGTGCGTTAGCATTGCCGTGCCTTGCCGTGCCCTGCCTTCCCTTACGCTTTCCTTGCCTTGCCGGGCCTTGCCTTCCGTTACCCTTTCCTTGCCTTGCCGTGCATTGCATAGCCTACAATTATCTTGCCTTAGACTTGCCTTGCCGTGCTTTGCTTTCCGTTGCCCTTTCCTTGCCTTGCCATGCCTTGCTTTCCGTTTCCATTTCCTTGCCTTGCCGTGCAATGCCTAGACTTCTGTTGTCGTGCCTTAGCCTTGCCTTGCCTTGCCGTGCCTTGCCTTGACCTGCCCATGCCTTGCCGTTCCCTCCGTTAACCTTGCCTTGCCTAGCCGTGCCTTCCGTTGCCCTTTTCTTTCCTTTCTTTCCTTGCCTTGCCTTGCATTCCGCGACACGTTCCATGAGTTGAAGTGCATTGCATAGCCTTGCGTTTTCGTGCCTTAGCCTTGACTTGCATTGCCGTGCAGTTCCTTCTGTTACCCTTGCCTTGTCTTGACTTGCCTTGCCTTGCTTGCCTTCCGTTACCATTTCCTTGCCTTGCCGTGCATTGCCTAGCCTTGCGTTGTCGTGCCTTAGCCTTGCATTTCCTTGCCGTTCCTTACCTTCCGTTACCCATTCCTTGGCTTGCCGTGTATTACCTATCCTTCCGTTGTCGTGCCATAGGCTTGCCTTGCCTTGCCTTAGCCTAGCTTGGCTTGCCTTGCATTTCGGTGCCTTCCGTTACCCATTCCTTGCTTTGCGGTGCATTGCCTAGCCTTGCGTTGTCGTGCCTTAGCCTTGTCTTCCCTTGCCTTAGGCTTGCATGGGTTGCCTTGACTTAACCTTCCCTTGACTTGCGTTGCCTTGCGTTAGCCTTGCCTTGCCTTGCCGTACCTTCCGTTCCCCTTGACTTGCCTTGCTGTGCCTTGCCTTGTCTTCCGTTACCCTTGCCTTCCCTTGCTTAACCTGGCCTTGCCTTGCTTCCGTTACACTTTCCTTGCCTTGCAGTGCATTGCCTAGCCTTGTGTTGTCGTGCCTTAGCCTTGCCTTACCTGACCGTGACTTTACTTGCGTTACCGTTTCGTGCCTTGCCGTGCATTGCTTAGCCTTGCGTTGTCGTGCCTTAGCCTTGCCTTGCCTTGACGTGCCTTGCCATGTCCTTCCATTGCCTTGCCGTGCCTTCCGTTTCCCTTGCCTTGCTTTGCCTTGCCTTGCCTTGCCTTGCCTTCCCTTACCCTTTCCTTGCCTTTCTGTGCATTGCTTAGCATTGCGTTGTCGTCCCTTAGCCTTGCCTGGCCTTCCCGTGCCTTGCCTCCAGTTTCCATTTCCTTGCCTTGACGTGCATTGCCTAGACTTCCGTTGTCGTGCCTTAGCCTTGCCTTGCCTTGCCGTGTCTTGCCTTGACCTTCCCTTGCCTTGACGTTCCCTCTGTTAACCTTGCCTTGACTAGCCGTGCCTTCCGTTGCCCTTTCCTTTCCTTGCTTTGCCTTGCCTTGCCTTGCATTCCGTTACACTTTCCTTGCTTTGCCGTGCATTGCCTAACCTTTCGTTGTCGTTCCTTAGCCTTGTCTCCACTTGCCTTAGCCTTGCTTCGCTTTCCTTGCCTTAACCTTGCCTTGCATTGCGTTGCCTTACCTTAGCCTTGCCTTGCCGTACCTTCCGTTCCCCTTGCCTTGCCTTGCTTTGCCTTTCCTTGCGTTACCTTCCGTTCCCCTTGCCTTGCCTTGCTTTGCCTTGCTTTACCTTCCGTTACCCTTGCCTTCCCTTGCTTTGCCTTGCCTTCCCATGCATTCCGTTACGCTTCCCTTGCTTTGCCGTGCATTGCCAAGCCTTGCGTTGCCGTGCTTTAGCCTTGCCTTGACTTGCCGTGCCGTGCCTTCCCTTACGCTTTCCGTGCCTTTCCGTGCATTTCCTTCCCTTACCCTTTCCTTTCCTTGCCGTGCATTGCATAGCCTTGCGTTGTCCTGCCTTAGCCTTGCCTTGCCTTGCCGTGCTTTGCATTCCATTGCCCTTTCCTTGACTTGCCGTGCATTGCCTAGCCTTGCGTTGTCGTGCTGTAGCCTTGCCTTGCCTTGTCCTTCCCTTACTTTGCCGTGCCTTCCTTTACCCTTGCCTTGCCTTGCTTTGCCTAGCCTTGCCTTGCCTTCCGTTACCCTTTCCTTGCCTTGCCGTGCATTGCTTAGCATTGCGTTCTCGGCCCTTAGCCTTGCCTTTCCTTGCCGTGCAGTTCCTTCTGTTACCCTTGCCTTATCTTGCCTTGCCTTCCCTTCCTTGCCTTCCTTTAACTTTCCTTGCCTTGCCGTGAATTGCTTAGCCTTGCGTTGCAGTGCCTTAGCCTTGCCTTGCCTTGCCGTGCCTTGGCTTCTGTTACCTTTTCCTTGCCTTGCCGTGCATTGCCCAGCCTTGCGTTGTCATGCCTTAGCATTGCCTTTCCTTGCCGTTCTTTACCTGCTATTACCCTTTCCTTGCCTTGCCGTGCATTGCCAAGCCTTGAGTTGCCGTGCCTTAGCCTTGCCTTCCCGTGCCGTGCTTTGCCTTCCGTTACCCTTTCCATGCCTTGCCGTGCAATGCCTAGCCGTGAGTTGTCGTGCCTTAGCCTTGTCTCCCCTTGCCTTATCCTTGCTTGCCTTGCCTTAACCTAGCCTTGCCTTGCCTTGACTTGCCTTAGCCTTTCCTTGCCTTGCCTTTCCTTGCCTTAACCTTGCTTTGCCTTGCCTTAGCCTTTCCGTGCCTTGCCGTGCCGTCCCTTTTCCTTCCCTTGCCTTGCCGTGCCTTCCGTTATGCTTACCTTGCCTGCAGTGCCTTCCGTAACCCTTGCCTTGCCCTGCTTTGCCTTGCTTTGCCTTGCCTTGCCTTGGTTTGCCTTGCCTTGCCTTGCCTTCCGTTGCCCTTTCCTTGCCTTACTGTGCATTGCTTAGCATTGCGTTGTCGTCCCTAAGCCTTGCCTTGCCTTCCCGTGCCTTTCCTTCCGTTTCCCTTTCCTTGACTTGCCCTGCATTGCCTAGACTTGCGTTGTCGTGCCTTAGCCTTGCCTTGCCTTGTCGTGCATTTCCTTCCGTTACCCTTGCCTTGTCTTGCCTTGCCGTGCCTTCCGTGCCTTCCTTTACCCTTTCCTTGCCTTCCCGTGCATTGCCTAGCCTTGCGTTGCCGTGCCTTAGCCTTGCCTTGCAGTGCCTTGCCTTCCTTTACCCTTGCCTTGCCTTGCCCTGCAATGCCTAGCCTTGCGTTCTCTTGCCTTAGCTTTGCCTCACCTTGCCTTAGCCTTGGTTGGCGTCCCTTGCCTTAACATTGCCTAGCCTTGTGTTATCGTGCCTTAGCCTTACCTTGCCTGGCCGTGCCTTTTTGTTGTCCTTCCCTTGCCTTCCCGTGCCTTCCATTCCCCTTGCCTTCCCTTGCCGTGGCTTCCATTCCCCTTGCCTTGCCTTGCTTTGCCTTGCCTTGCCGTGCCTTCCGTTACCCTTTCCTTGCCTTGCACTGCATTGCCTAGCCTTGCGTTGTCGTGCCTTAGCCTTGCTTTGATTTGCCATCCCTTGCTTGTCCTTCCCTTACATTGCCGTGCCTTCTGTTACCCTTGCCTTGCCTTGCCTTAACCTTGACTTGCCTTGCCTTAGGCATTCCTTGCCTTGCCGTGCCATGCCTTGTCCTTCCCTTGCCTTCCCGTGCCGTGGCTTCCATTACCATTGCCTAGCCTGGCTTTGCCTTGCCTTAGCCTTGCCTTGCCTTGCCGTGCAGTGCCTTCCGTTAGCCTTTCGTTGCCTTGCCTTGCATTGGCTAGCCTTGCGTTGTCGTTCCTTAGGCTTGCCTTGCCTGGCCGTGCCTTGCCTTGCGTTACCCTTTCCTTCCCTTGCCGTGCATAGCCTAGCCTTGCGTTGTCGTGCCTTAGCCTTGCCTTCCTTGCTGTGCCTTGCCTTGTCCTCCCCTTACGTTCCGGTCCCTTCCGTTACCCTTGCCTTGCCTTCCTTTGTCTTTCCTTGCCTTCCATACCGTTACCCTTGCCTTGCCTTGTTGTGCATTGCCTAGCTTTGCGTTGTCGTGCCATAGACTTGCCTTGCCTTGCCTTAGCCTTGCTTGTCTTGTCTTGCCTTGCCGTGCCTTCCGTTACCCTCGCCTTGCCTTGCTTTGCCTTGCCTTGCCGTGCCTTCCGTTATCCTTTCCTTGCCTTGCCTTGCCTTCCGTTACCCTTGCCTTGCCTTGTTGTGCATTGCCTAGCTTTGCGTTGTCGTGCCATAGACTTGCCTTGACATGCCTTAGCCTTGCTTGGCTTGTCTTGCCTTGCCGTGCCTTCCGTTACCCTTGCCTTCTCTTTCTTTGCATTGCCTTGCCTTGCCTTCCGTTACCGTTTCCTTGCATTGCCGTCCATTACCTAGCCTTGGGTTGTCGTGCCATAGCCTTGCCTTGCCTTGCCTTAACCTTGATTGGCTGGCCTAGGCTTCCCGTGTCTTGCCGTGAGGTGCCTTCCATTACACTTGTCTTGCCTTGCTTTGCCTTGCCTCGCCTTGCCTTCTCTTAACCTTTCCTTGCCTTGCTGTGCATTGCTTAGCATTGCGTTGTCGTCCCTTAGCCTTGCCTGGCCTTCCCGTGCCTTGATCCAGTTTCCATTTCCTTGCCTTGACGTGCATTGCCTAGACTTCCGTTGTCGTGCCTTAGCCTTGCCTTGCCTTGCCGTGTCTTGCCTTGCCCATCCCTTGCCTTGACGTTCCCTCTGTTAACCTTGCCTTGCCTAGCCGTGCCTTCCTTTGCCCTTTCATTTCCTTGCTTTGCCTTGCCTTGCCTTGCATTTCGTTACACTTTCCTTGCTTTGCCGTGCATTGCCTAACCTTTCCTTGTCGTTCCTTAGCCTTGTCTCCACTTGCCTTAGCCTTGCTTCGCTTTCCTTGCCTTAACTTTGCCTTGCATTGCGTTGCCATACCTTAGCCTTGCTTTGCCGTACCTTCTGTTCCCCTTGCCTTGCCTTGCTTTGCCTTTCCTTGCGTTACCTTCCATTCCCCTTGCCTTGCCTTGCTTTGCCTTGCCTTACCTTCCGTTACCCTTGCCTTCCCTTGCTTTGCCTTGCCTTCCCATGCATTCCGTTACGCTTCCCTTGCTTTGCCGTGCATTGCCAAGCCTTGCGTTGCCGTGCTTTAGCCTTGCCTTGCCTTGCCGTGCCGTGCCTTCCCATACGCTTTCCTTTCCTTGCCTTGCATTTCCTTCCCTTACCCTTTCCTTGCTTTGCCGCGCATTTCATAGCCTTGCGTTGTCTTGCCTTAGCCTTGCCTTGCCGTGCTTTGCATTCCGTTGCCCTTTCCTTGACTTGCCGTGCATTGCCTAACCTTGCGTTGTCGTTCTGTAGCCTTGCCTTGCCTTGCCGTGTCTTGCCTTGTCCTTCCCTTACCTTGCCTCGCCTTCCTTTACCCTTGCCTTGCCTTGCTTTTCTAGACTTGCCTTGCCTTCCGTTACCCTTTCCTTGCCTTTGCTTAACTTTGCGTTGCCTTCCGTTGCCTTGCCTTAGCCTGGCATTGCCATGCTGTGCCTTGACTTACTTTTCCCTTTCCTTTCCATGCCGTGCATTGCCTAGGCTTGCGTTGCCTTTCCTTAGCCTTGCATTGCCTTGCCGTGCCTTGCCCTCCGTTACCCTTTCGTTGCCTTGCCTTGCCTTGCCTTCCGTTACCCTTTTCTTGCCTTCCCGCGCATTGCCTAGCCTTGCAGTATCGTTCCTTAGCCTTTCTTTGCCTTGCCGTGCCTTGCGTTGTCCTTCCCTTGCCTTGCCGTGCCTTCCGTTACTCTTGCCTTGCCTTGTTTTGGCTTGCCTTGCCTTACCTTCCGTTACCCTTTCCTTGCCTTTCCGTTAATTGCCTAGCCGTGGGTTTTCGTGCCTTAGCCTTGTCACCCCTTGCCTTATCCTTGCTTGGCTTGCCTTGCCTTAACCTAGCCTTGCCTTGCCTTGCCTTGCCTTTGGCATTCCTTGCATTGCCATGCCGTGCCTTGTCCTTCACTTGCCTTACCGTGCCTTCCGTTACCCTTGCCTTCCCTTGCCGTGCCTTCCGTTACCCTTTCCTTGCCTTTGCTTAACTTTGCGTTGCTTTCCGTTGCCTTGCCTTAGCCTGGCATTGCCATGCTGTGCCTTGCATTCCGTTACCCTTCCCTTGCCTTGCCGTGAATTGGCTAGCCTTGCGTTGCCTTGCCTTAGCCTTGTCTTGCCTTGCCGTGCCATGCCTTCCTTTACGCTTTCCTTGCCTTGTCGTGCCTTTCCTTCCGTTACCCTTTCATTGCCTTGCCGTGCATTGCATAGACTTGCGTTGTCGTCCCTTAACCTTGCCTTGCCTTCCCGTGCCTTGCCTTCCGTTTCCATTTCCTTGCCTTGCCGTGCATTGCCTAGACTTCCGTTGCCGTGCCTTAGTCTTGACTTGCCGTGCTGTGCCTTGCCTTCCGTTACCCTTTCCTTGTCTTGTCGTACATTGTCTAGCCTTCCGTTGTGCCGTAGCCTTGCCTTGCCTTACCTTAGCCTAGCTTGGCTTGCCTTGCACTGCCGTTCCTTCCGTTACCCTTGCGTTGCCTTGCCGTCCCTTCCGTTACCCTTGCCTTCCCTTGCTTTGCGTTGCCTTCCTTTGCTTTGCATTGCCTTGCCTTTCGTTGCCCTTTCGTTGCCTTGCCGTGCATTGCCTAGCCTTGCGTTGTCGTGCCTTAGCCTTGTCTCCCCTTGCCTTAGCCTTCCTTGGCTTGCCTTGACTTAAACATTCCTTGCCTTGCCTTGCCGTACCTTCCGTTCCCATGGCATTGCCTTGCGTTTCCTTGCCTTGCCTTGCCTTACGTTACCCTTGCCTTCCCTTGCTTTCCCTTGACGTGCCTTGCTTCCGTTACACTTTCCTTGCCTTGCCGTGCATTGCCTAGCCTTGCGTTGCATTGCCTTAGCCTTGCCTTGCGTTGCCGTGCCGTGCCTTCCGTTACACTTGCCTTGACTTGATTTGCATTCCCTTGCCTTGCCTTCCGTTACCCTTTACTTGCCTTTCCCTGCATTGCATAGCCTTGCGTAGTCGTGCCTTAGCCTTGCCTTGCCTGACCGTGCCTTTCATTGCGTTACCGTTTCCTTACCTTGCCATGCATTGCCTAGCCTTGCGTTGCCGTGCCTTAGCATTGCCGTGCCTTGCCGTGCCCTGCCTTCCCTTACGCTTTCCTTGCCTTGCCGGGCCTTGCCTTACGTTACCCTTTCCTTGCCTTGCCGTGCATTGCATAGCCTAGAATTATTTTGCCTTAGACTTGCCTTGCCGTGCTTTGCTTTCCGTTGCCCTTTCCTTGCCTTGCCATGCCTTGCTTTCCGTTTCCATTTCCTTGCCTTGCCGTGCAATGCCTAGACTTCTGTTGTCGTGCCTTAGCCTTGCCTTGCCTTGCCGTGCCTTGCCTTGACCTTCCCATGCCTTGCCGTTCCCTCCGTTAACCTTGCCTTGCCTAGCCGTGCCTTCCGTTGCCCTTTTCTTTCCTTGCTTTCCTTTCCTTGCCTTGCATTCCGCAACACGTTCCATGAGTTGAAGTGCATTGCATAGCCTTGCGTTTTCGTGCCTTAGCCTTGACTTGCATTGCCGTGCAGTTCCTTCCGTTACCCTTGCCTTGTCTTGACTTGCCTTGCCTTGCTTGCCGTCCGTTACCATTTCCTTGCCTTGCCGTGCATTGCCTAGCCTTGCGTTGTCGTGCCTTAGCCTTGCATTTCCTTGCCGTTCCTTACCTTCCGTTACCCATTCCTTGGCTTGCCGTGCAGTACCTAGCCTTCCGTTGTCGTGCCTTAGCCTTGTCTCCCCTTGCCTTAGGCTTGCATGGGTTGCCTTGACTTAACCTTCCCTTGACTTGCGTTGCCTTGCGTTAACCTTGCCTTGCCTTGCCGTACCTTCCGTTCCCCTTGAGTTGCCTTGCTGTGCCTTACCTTGTCTTCCGTTACCCTTGCCTTCCCTTGCTTAACCTGGCCTTGCCTTGCTTCCGTTACACTTTCCTTGCCTTGCAGTGCATTGCCTAGCCTTGTGTTGTCGTGCCTTAGCCTTGCCTTACCTGACCGTGCCTTTACTTGCGTTACCATTTCGTGCCTTGCCGTGCATTGCTTAGCCTTGCGTTGTCGTGCCTTAGCCTTGCCTTGCCTTGACGTGCCTTGCCTTGTCCTTCCATTGCCTTGCCGTGCCTTCTGTTACCCTTGCCTTGCTTTGCCTTGCCTTGCCTTGCCTTGCCTTCCCTTACCCTTTCCTTGCCTTGCTGTGCATTGTTTAGCATTGCGTTGTCGTCCCTTAGCCTTGCCTGGCCTTCCCGTGCCTTGCCTCCAGTTTCCATTTCCTTGCCTTGACGTGCATTGCCTAGACTTCCGTTGTCGTGCCTTAGCCTTGCCTTGCCTTGCCGTGCCTTGCCTTGACCTTCGCTTGCCTTGACGTTCCCTCTGTTAACCTTGCCTTGCCTAGCCGTGCCTTCCGTTGCCCTTTCCTTTCCTTGCTTTGCCTTGCATTCCGTTACACTTTCCTTGCTTTGCCGTGCATTTCCTTCCCTTACCCTTTACTTGCCTTGCCGTGCATTTCATAGCCTTGTATTGTCTTGCCTTAGCCTTGCCTTGCCTTGCCCTGCTTTGCATTCCGTTGCAATTTCCTTGACTTGCCGTGCATTGCCAAGCCTTGGGTTGTCGTGCCGTAGCCTTGCCTTGCCTTGCCGTGCCTTGCCTTTTCCTTCCCTTACCTTGCATTGCCCTGCTTTGCCTTGCCTTGCCTTCCGTTACCCTTTCATTGCCTTGCCGTGCATTGCTTAGCATTGCGTTGTCGTCCCTTACCCTTGCCTTGCCTTCCCGTGCCTTGCCTTCAGTTCCCATTTCCTTGCCTTGCCGTGCATTGCCTAGACTTCCTTTGTCGTGCCTTAGCCTTGCCTTGCCTTGCCGTGCCTTGCCTTGACCTTCTCTTGCCGTGCCGTTCCCTCCGTTAACCTTGCCTTGCCTAGCCGTGCCTTCCGTTGCCCTTTCCTTTCCTTGCTTTGCGTTGCCTTGCCTTGCATTCCGTTATACTTTCGATGACTTACAGTGCATTGCATAGCTTTGCGTTGTCGTGCCTTAGCGTTGAATTGCATTGCCGTGCAATTCCTTTCGTTACCCTTGCCTTGTCTTGACTTGACTTGCCTTCCTTGCCTTCCTTTACACTTTCCTTGGCTTGCCGTGCATTACCTAGCCTTGCGTTACCCTGCCTTAGTCTGGCCTTGCCCTGCCGTACCTTGCCTTCCGTTACCCTTTCCTTGCCTTGCCGTGCATAGCCTAGCCTTCCGTTGTCGTGGCATAGCCTTGCATTGCCTTGCCTTAGCCTACCTTGGCTTGCCTTGCATTTCCGTGCCTTCCCTTACCCTTGACTTGCCTTGCCGTACCTCCTGTTGCCCTTGCATTGCCTTGATTTGCCTTCCCTTGCCTTGCCTTCTGTTACACTTTCCTTGTTTGCCGTGCATTGCCTAGTCCCGCGTTGTCGGGCCTTAGCCTTGTCTCAACTTGCCTTAGGCTTGCATGGCTTGCCTTGATTTTAACTTCCCTTGACTTGTGATGCCTTGCCTTAGCATTCCCTTGCCTTGCCGTACCTTCCGTTCCCCTTGCCTTGAATTTGTTTGCCTTGCCTTGCCTTGCCTTCCGTTACCCTTGCCTTCACTTGCTTAACCTTGCCTTGCCTTGCTTCCGTTACACTTTCCTTGCCTTGCTGTGCAATACCTAGCCTTGCGTTGTCGTGCCTTAGCCTTGCCTTGCCGGACCGTGCCTTTCCTTGCGTTACCGTTTCCTTGCCTTGCCGTGCATTGCTTAGCTTTGCTTTGTCGTGCCTTAGCCTTGCCTTGCCTTGCCGAGCCTTGCCTTGTCCTTCCCTTGCCTTGTCGTGCCTTCCATTACCCTTGCCTTGCCTTGCTTTGCCTTGCCTTGCCTTTCCTTCCGTTACCCTTTCCTTGCCTTGCCTTAACTTTGCGTTGCCTTCCGTTGCCTTGCCTTAGCCTGGCATTGCCATACTGTTCCTTGCATTCCGTTACCCTTCCCTTGCCTTGCCGTGCATTGCCTAGCCTTGCGTTGTCGTGCCTTAGCCTTGCATTTCCTTGCCGTTCCTTACCTTCCGTTACCCTTTCCTTGCCTTGCCGTGCATTCCCTAGCCTTGCGTTGCCGTGCCTTAGCCTTGACTTGCCGTGCCGTGCCTTGCCTTCCGTTACCCTTTCCTTGCCTTCCCGTGCATTACCTAGGCTTCCGTTGTCGTGGCATAGCCTTGCCTTGCCTTGCCTTAGCCTAGCTTGGGTTGCCTTGCAGTTCCGGTCCTTCTGTTACCCTTGCATTGCCCTGTTTTGCCCTGCCTTGCCTTGACTTCTGATAGACTTTCCTTGCTTTGCCGTGCATTGCCTAGCCTTGCGTTGACGTGCCTTAGCCTTGTCTCCCCTTGCCTTAGGCTTGCATGGCTTGCCTTGACTTAAACTTCCCTTGACCTGTGATGCCTTGCCTTAGCCTTCCCTTGCCTTGCCGTACCTTCTGTTCCCCTTCCCTTGCCTTCGTTTGCCTTGCCTTGCCTTGCCTTCCGTTACCCTTGCCTTCCCTTGCTTAACCTTGCCTTGCCTTGGTTCCGTTACACTTTCCTTGCCTTGCCGTGCATTGCCTAGGCTTGCGTTGTCGTGCCTTAGCCTTGCCTTGCTGGATAGTGCCTTTCCTTGCGTTACCGTTTCCTTGCCTTGCCGTGCATTGCTTAGCCTTGCGTTGTCGTGCCTTAGCCTTGCCTTGCCTTGCCGAGCCTTGCCTTGTCCTTCCTTTGCCTTGTCGTGCGTTCCGTTACCCTTGCCTTACCTTGCTTTGCCTTGCCTTGACTTGCCTTCCGTTACCCTTTCCTTGCCTTGCCTTAACTTTGCGTTGCCTTCCGTTGCCTTGCCTTAGCCTGGCATTGCCATACTGTGCCTTGCATTCCGTTACCCTTCCCTAGCCTTGCCGTGTATAGCCTAGACTTGCGTTGCCGTGCCTTAGCCTTGCCTTGCTTGCCTTCCGTTACCATTTCCTTGCCTTGCCGTGCATTGCCTAGCCTTGAGTTGCCATGCCTTCGGCTTGCCTTGCCGTGCCGTGCCTTGCCTTCCGTTACCCATTCCTTGCCTTGCCGTGCTTTACCTAGCCTTCCGTTGTCGTGCCATAGGCTTGCCTTGCCTTGCCTTAGCCTAGCTTGGCTTGCCTTGCATTTCGGTGCCTTCTGTTACCCATGCCTTGCATTGCCATACCTTCTGTTACCCTTGCATTGCCTTGTTTTGCCTTGCCTTGTCTTGCCTTCTGTTATACTTTCCTTGCTTTGCGGTGCATTGCCAAGCCTTGCGTTGTCTTGCCTTAGCCTTGTCTCCCCTTGCCTTAGGCTTGCATGGCTTGCCTTGCCTTAACCTAGCCTTGCCTTGCCTTGCCTTGCCTTTGGCATTCCTTGCCTTGCCGTGCCTTGCCTTGTCCTTCCATTACCTTGCCGTGCCTTCCGTTACCCTTTACTTGCCTTGCCCTGCATTGCATAGCCTTGCGTGGTCGTGCCTTAGCCTTGCCTTGCCTGACCATGCCTTTCCTTGCGTTACCGTTTGCTTACCTTGCCGTGCATTGCCTAGCCTTGCGTTGCCGTGCCTTAGCCTTGCCGTGCCTTGACTTCCGTTACCCTTTCCTTGCCTTGCCGTGCATTACATAGCCTTGAATTATCTTGCCTTAGACTTGCCTTGCCTTGCCGTGCCTTGCCTTGATCTTCCCATGCCTTGCCGTTCCCTCCGTTAACCTTGCCTTGCCTAGCCGTGCCTTCCGTTGCCCTTTCCTTTCCTTGCTTTGCCTTGCTTTGCCTTGGACTCCGCAACACGTTCCATGACTTGCAGTGCATTGTATAGCCTTGCGTTGTCGTGCCTTAGCCTTGCATTGCATTGCCGTGCAGTTCCTTCCGTTCCCCTTGCCTTGTCTTGACTTGCCTTGCCTTGCTTGCCTTCCGTTACCATTTCCTTGCCTTGCCGTGCATTGCCTAGCCTTGCGTTGTCGTGCCTTAGCCTTGCATTTCCTTGCCGTTCCTTACCTTCCGTTACCCTTTCCTTGCCTTGCCGTGCATTGCCTAGCCTTGCGTTGCAGTTCCTTCGCCTTGCCTTGCCATGCCGTGCCTTGCCTTCCGTTACCCTTTCCTTGCCGTGCCGTGCATTACCTAGCCTTCCGTTGTCGTGGCATAGCCTTGCCTTGCCTTGCTTTACCCTAGGTTGGCTTGCCTTGCATTTCCGTGCCTTCTGTTACCCTTGCCTTGCCTTGCCGTACCTTCTGTTACCCTTGCATTGCCTTGTTTTGCCTTGCCATGCCTTGCCTTCTGTTATACTTTCCTTGCTTTGCGGTGCATTGTCTATCCTTGCGTTGTCGTGCCTTAGCCTTGTCTCCCCTTGCCTTAAGCTTGCATTGCTTGCCTTGACTTAACCTTCCCTTGACTTGCGTTGCCTTGCCTTAGCCTTCCCTTGCCTTGCCGTACCTTCCGTTCCCCTTGCCTTGCCTTCCTTTGCCTTGCCTTGCCTTCCGTTACCCTTGCCTTCCCTTGCTTAACCTTGCCTTCCCTTGCTTCCGTTACACTTTCCTTGCCTTGCAGTGCATTGTCTAGCCTTGTGTTGTCGTGCCTTAGCCTTGCCTTGCCTGACCGTGCCTTTCCTTGCGTTACCGTTTCTTTGCCTTGCCGTGCATTGCTTACCCTTGCGTTGTCGTGCCTTAGCCTTGCCTTGCCTTGCCTTGCCTTGCCTTGCCGTGCCTTGCTTTGACTTTCCCTTGCCTTGCCATGCGTTCCGTTACCCTTGCTTTGCCTTGCTTTGCCTTGCCTTCCCTTCCGTTACCCTTTCCTTGCCTTTGCTTAACTTTGCGTTGCCTTCGGTTGCCTTGCCTTAGCCTGGCATTGCCATGCTGTGCCTTGCATTCCGTTACCTTTCCCTTGCCTTGCCGTGCATTGCCTAGCCTTGCGTTGCATTGCCTTAGCCTTGCCTTGCCTTGCCGTGCCGTGCCTTCCATTACACTTAACTTTCCTTGCCTTAACATTGCCTAGCCTTGTGCTGTCGTGCCTTAGCCTTACCTTGCATGGCCGTGCCATGCCTTCCCTTTCCCTTGCCTTGCTGTGCCTTCCGTTTCCCTTGCCTTGCCTTGCCGTGCCTTCCGTTCCCCCTGCATTGCCTTGATTTCCCTTGGCTTGCCTTGCTTCCGTTACACTTTCCTTGCCGTGCCCTGCATTGCCTAGCCTTGCGTTGTCGTGCCTTAGCCTTACCTTGCCTTGCCGTGGCATGCCTTCCGTTACACTTGCCTTGCTGTGATTTGCCTTGCCTTCCTTTGCCTCCCGTAACGCTTTCCTTGCCTTGCCGTGCATTGCCTAGCCGTGCGTTGTCGTGCCTTCGCCTTGTCTCCCCTTGCCTTAGCCTTGCTTGGCTTGCCTTGCCTTAGCCTTGCCTTGCCTTGCCGTGCCGTTCCTTCTCATTCCCTTGCCTTGCCATGCCTTCCGTTGCCCTTAGCTTTCCTTGCATTGCCTTGCCTTGCCTTTCCTTCCGTTGCACTTTCCATGCCTTGCCGTGCATTGCCTAACCTTGCGTTGTCGTGCCTTAGCCTTGCTTTGCCTTGCCTTCCTTGCCTTCCTTTAAACTTTCCTTGCCTTTCCGTGTATTGCCGAGCTTTGCACTGTCGTGCCTTAGCCATGTCTCCCCTTGCCTTAGCCTTGCTTGGCTTGCCTTGCCTTAACCTTGCCTTCCCTTGCCTTGCATTGCCTTGCCTTAGCCTTGCCTTGCCTTGACGTGCCTTGCCTTGTCCTTCCCTTGCCTTGCTGTGCCTTCCGTTGCCTTGCCTTAGCCTTGCATTGCCTTGCCGTGCCTTGCCCTCCGTTACCCTTTCCTTGCCTTGCCTTGCCTTGCCTTCCGTTACCCTTTCCTTGCCTTACCGTGCATTGCCTAGCCTTGCATTGTCGTTCCTTAGCCCTTCTTTGCCTTGCCGTGCCTTGCCCTTTCCTTCCCTTGCCTTGCTATGCCTTCCGTTACTCTTGCCTTGCCTTGTTTTGGCTTGCCTTGCCTTACCTTCCGTTACCCTTTCCGTGAATTGCCTAGCCGTGCGTTGTCGTGCCTTAGCCTTGTCTCCCCTTGCCTTATCCTTGCATGGCTTGCCTTGCCTTAGCCTAGCCTTGCCTTGCCTTGCCTTGCCTTTGGCATTCCTTGCCTTGCCATGCCGTGCCTTGTCCTTCCCTTGCCTTGCCGTGCCTATAGTTACCCTTGCCTTCCCTTGCCGTGCCTTCCGTTAGCCTTGCCTAGCCTGGCTTTGCCTTGCCTTAGCCTTACCTTGCCTTGCCGTGCTGTGCCTTCTGTTAGCCTTTCGTTGCCTGGACGTGCATTGCCTAGCCTTGCGTTGTCGTGCCTTACCCTTGCCTTGCCTATCCGTGCCTTGCATTGCGTTACCGTTCCCTTGCGTTCCCGTGCATTGCTTAGCCTTGCCTTGCCTTGCCGTGCCTTGCCTTGTCCTTCCCTTGCCTTGCCGTGTCTACCGTTGCCCTTGCCTTGCCTTGCTTTGCCTTGCCTTGCCTTGCCTTCCGTTACCCTTTCCTTGCCTTGCCTTAACTTTGCGTTGCCTTCCGTTGCCTTGCCTTAGCCTGGCATTGCCATGCTGTGCCTTGCATTCCGTTACCCTTCCCTTGCCTTGCTTTGCATTGCCTAGCCTTACGTGGCCGTGCCTTAGCCTTGCCGTACCTCGCCGTGCCGTGCCTTCCCTTACACATTCCTTGCCTTGCCGTGCATTGCATAGCCTTGAATTGTCTTTCCTTA
Source organism: Macrotis lagotis (assembly GCF_037893015.1). Lineage (NCBI taxonomy): Eukaryota > Metazoa > Chordata > Mammalia > Peramelemorphia > Peramelidae > Macrotis > Macrotis lagotis. Next base: position 155,617 of record NW_027421929.1, read on the forward strand.
GCCTTGCCTTGCCTTGCCCTGCTTTGCTTTCCGATGCAATTTCTTTGACTTGCCGTGCATTGCCAAGCCTTGGGTTGTCGTGCCGTAGCCTTGCCTTGCCTTGCCGTGCCTTGCCTTTTCCATCCCTTACCTTGCCTTGCCCTGCTTTGCCTTGCCTTGCGTTCCGTTACCCTTTCATTGCCTTGCCGTGCATTGCTTAGCATTGGGTTGTCGTCCCTTACCCTTGCCTTGCCTTCCCGTGCCTTGCCTTCCGTTTCCATTTCCTTGCCTTGCCGTGCATTGCCTAGACTTCCTTTGTCGTGCCTTAGCCTTGCCTTGCCTTGCCGTGCCTTGCCTTGACCTTCCCTTGCCTTGCCGTTCCCTCCGTTAACCTTGCCTTGCCTAGCCGTGCCTTCCGTTGCCCTTTCCTTTCCTTGCTTTGCGTTGCCTTGCCTTGCATTCCGTTGCACTTTCCATGCCTTGCCGTGCATTGCCTAACCTTGCCTTGTCGTGCCTTAGCCTTGCTTTGCCTTGCCTTCCTTGCCTTCCTTTACCCTTTCCTTGCCTTTCCGTGTATTGCCGAGCTTTGCACTGTCGTGCCTTAGCCATGTCTCCCCTTGCCTTAGCCTTACTTGGCTTGCCTTGCCTTAACCTTGCCTTCCCTTGCCTTGCATTGCCTTGCCTTAGCCTTGCCTTGCCTTGACGTGCCTTGCCTTGTCCTTCCCTTGCCTTGCTGTGCCTTCCGTTGCCTTGCCTTAGCCTTGCATTGCCTTGCCATGCCTTGCCCTCCGTTACCCTTTCCTTTCCTTGCCTTGCGTTGCATTCCGTTACCCTTTTCTTGCCTTGCCGTGCATTGCCTAGCCTTGCATTGTCGTTCCTTAGCCTTTCTTTGCCTTGCCGTGCCTTGCATTGTCCTTCCCTTGCCTTGCCGTGCCTTCCGTTACTCTTGCCTTGCCTTGTTTTGGCTTGCCTTGCCTTACCTTCCGTTACCCTTTCCGTGAATTGCCTAGGGGTGCGTTGTCGTGCCTTAGCCTTGTCTCCCCTTGCCTTATCCTTGCATGGCTTGCCTTGCCTTAACCTAGCCTTGCATTGCCTTGCCTTGCCTTTGGCATTCCTTGCCTTGCCATGCCGTGCCTTGTCCTTCCCTTGCCTTGCCGTGCCTATAGTTACCCTTGCCTTCCCTTGCCGTGCCTTCCGTTAGCCTTGCCTAGCCTGGCTTTGCCTTGCCTTAGCCTTACCTTGCCTTGCCGTGCTGTGCCTTCCGTTAGCCTTTCGTTGCCTGGACGTGCATTGCCTAGCCTTGCGTTGTCGTGCCTTACCCTTGCCTTGCCTGTCCGTGCCTTGCATTGCGTTACCGTTCCCTTGCGTTCCCGTGCATTGCTTAGCCTTGCCTTGCCTTGCCGTGCCTTGCCTTGTCCTTCCCTTGCCTTGCCGTGCCTACCGTTGCCCTTGACTTGCCTTGGTTTGCCTTGCCTTGCCTTGCCTTCCGTTACCCTTTCCTTGCCTTGCCTTAACTTTGCGTTGCCTTCCGTTGCCTTGCCTTAGCCTGGCATTGCCATGCTGTGCCTTGCATTCCGTTACCCTTCCCTTGCCTTGCCGTGCATTGCCTAGCCTTGCATTGCCGTGCCTTAGCCTTGCCGTACCTCGCCGTGCCGTTCCTTCCCTTACACATTCCTTGCCTTGCCGTGCATTGCATATCCTTGAATTGTCTTTCCTTAGCCTTGCCTTCCCTTGCCCTGCTTTGCTTTCCGTTGCAATTTCTTTGACTTGCCGTGCATTGCCAAGCCTTGGGTTGTCGTGCCGTAGCCTTGCCTTCCCTTGCCGTGCCTTGCCTTGTCCTTCCCTTACCTTGCCTTGCCTTGCTTTGCCTTGCCTTGCCTTCCGTTACCCTTTCCTTGCCTTGCCGTGCATTGCTTAGCATTGCGTTGTCGTCCCTTAGCCTTGCCTTGCCTTCCCGTGCCTTGCCTTCCGTTTCCATTTCCTTGCCTTGCCGTGCATTGCCTAGACTTCCGTTGTCGTGCCTTAGCCTTGCCTTGCCTTGCCGTGCCTTGCCTTGACCTTCCCTTGCCTTGCCGTTCCCTCCGTTAACCTTGCCTTGCGTAGCCCTGACTTCCGTTGCCCTTTCCTTTCCTTGTTTTGCGTTGCCTTGCCTTGCATTCCGTTATACTTTCGATGACTTACAGTGCATTGCATAGCTTTGCGTTGTCGTGCCTTAGCGTTGAATTGCATTGCCGTGCAGTTCTTTCCGTTACCCTTGCCTTGTCTTGAATTTCCTTGCCTTCCTTGCCTTCCTTTACACTTTCCTTGACTTGCCTTTCATTGCCTTGCCTTGCGTTGCCCTGCCTTAGCCTGGCCTTGCCCTGCCGTGCCTCGCCTTCCGTTACCCTTTCCTTGCCTTGCCGTGCATTGCCTAGCCTTCCGTTGTCGGGGCATAGCCTTGCATTGCCTTGCCTTAGCCTACCTTGGCTTGCCTTGCGTTTCCGTGCCTTCTGTTACCCTTGCCTTGCCTTGCCGTACCTTCTGTTACCCTTGCATTGCATTGATTTGCCTTGCCTTGCCTTGCCTTCTGTTACACTTTCCTTGCTTTGCCGTGCATTGCCTAGCCTCGGGTTGTCGTGCCTTGGCCTTGTCTCCACTTGCCTTAGGCTTGCATGGCTTGCCTTAACTTCAACTTCCCTTGACTTGTGATGCCTTGCCTTAGCATTCCCTTGCCTTGCCGTACCTTCCGTTCCCCTTGCCTTGAATTGGTTTGCCTTGCCTTACCTTGCTTTCCGGTACCCTTGCCTTCACTTGCTTAACCTTGCCTTGCCTTGCTTCCGTTACACTTTCCTTGCCTTGCTGTGCAACACCTAGCCTTGCTTTGTCGTGCCTTAGCCTTGCCTTGCCGGACCGTGCCTTTCCTTGCGTTACCGTTTCCTTGCCTTGCCGTGCATTGCTTAGCTTTGTGTTGTCGTGCCTTAGCCTTGCCTTGCCTTGCCGAGCCTTGCCTTGTCCTTCCCTTGCCTTGTCGTGCCTTCCGTTACCCTTGCCTTGCCTTGCTTTGCCTTGCCTTGCCTTTCCTTCCGTTACCCTTTCCTTGCCTTGCCTTCCCGTTCCTTGCCTTCCGTTTCCATTTCCTTGCCTTGCCGTTCATTGCCTAGACTTCCGTTGTCGTGCCTTAGCCTTGACTTGCCGGACCGTGCCTTTCCTTGCGTTACCGTTTACTTGCCTTGCAGTGCATTGCTTAGCTTTACGTTGTCGTGCCTTAGCCTTGCCTTGCCTTGCCGAGCCTTGCCTTGTCCTTCCCTTGCCTTGTCGTGCCTTCCGTTACCCTTGCCTTGCCTTGCTTTGCCTTGCCTTGCCTTTCCTTCCGTTACCCTTTCCTTGCCTTGCCTTCCCGTTCCTTGCCTTCCGTTTCCATTTCCTTGCCTTGCCGTTCATTGCCTAGACTTCCGTTGCCGTGCCTTAGCCTTGCCTTGCCTTGCCGTCTCTTGCCTTGACCTTCCGTTGCCTTGCCTTTCCCTCCGTTATCCTTGCTTTGCCTAGCCGTGCCTTCCGTTGCCTTTCCTTTCCTTGCTTTGCCTTGCCTTGCCTTGCATTCCGTTACACTTTCCATGACTTGCAGTGCATTGCAAAGCTTTGCGTTGTCGTGCCTTAGCGTTGACTTGCATTGCCGTGCAGTTCCTTCCGTTACCCTTGCTTTGTCTTGACTTGCCTTGCCTTCCTTGCCTTACTTTACCCTTTCCTTGCCTTGCCTTATCTTCCATTAACGTTTCCTTGCCTTGCGGTGCATTGATTAGCCTTGCGTTGCCGTGCCTTAGCCTTGCCTTGCCGTGCCGTGCCTTGCCTTCCGTTACCCTTTCCTTGCCTTGCCGTGCATTACCTAGCCTTCCGTTGTCGTGGCATAGCCTTGCCTTGCCTTGCCGTACCTTCTGTTACCCTTGCATTGCCTTGATTTGCCTTGCCTTGCCTTGCCTTCTGTTACACTTTCCTTGCTTTGCCGTGCATTGCCTGGCCTTGCGTTGTCGTGCCTTTGCCTTGTCTCCCCTTGCCTTAGGCTTGCATGGCTTGCCTTGACTTAACCTTCCCTTGACTTGTGATGCCTTGCCTTAGCCTTCCCTTGCCTTGCCGTACCTTCCGTTCCCTTTCCCTTGCCTTCGTTTGCCTTGCCTTGCCTTGCCTTCCGTTACCCTTGCCTTCCCTTGCTTAACCTTGAATTGCCTTGCTTCCGTTACACTTTCCTTGCCTTGCAGTGCATTGCCTAGCCTTGCGTTATCGTGCCTTAGCCTTGCCTTGCCTCACCGTGCCTTTCCTTGCGTTACCGTTTCCTTGCCTTGCCGTGCATTGCTTAGCCTTGCGTTGTCGTGCCTTAGCCTTGCCTTGCCTTGCCGTGCCTTGCTTTGTCCTACCTTTGCCTTGCCGTGCCTTCCGTTTCCCTTCCCTTGCCTTGATTTCCCTTGCCTTGCCTTGCCTTCCGTTACCCTTTCCTTGCCTTTGCTTAACTTTGCGTTGCATTCCGTTGCCTTGCCTTAGCCTGGCATTGCCATGCTGTGCCTTGCATTCATTACCCTTCCCTTGCCTTGCCGTGCATTGCCTAGCCTTGCGTTGCTGGGCCTTAGCCTTGCGTTGCCTTGCCGTGTCGTGCCTTCCCTTATGCTTACCTTGCCTTGCCTTGCCTTTCCTTCCGTTTCCATTTCCTTGCCTTGCCGTGCATTGCGTAGCCTTGCGTTGTCTTGCCTTAGCTTTGCCTTGCCTTGCCGTGCTTTCCTTTCCGTTGCCCTTTCCTTGACTTGCCGTGCATTGCCAAGCCTTGGGTTGTCTTGCCTTGCCTTGCCTTGCCTTGCTTCCGTTTCCATTTCCTTGCCTTGCCGTGCATTGCCTAGACTTCCGTTGTCTTGCCTTAGCCTTGTCTTGTCTTGCCGTGCCTTGCCCTTCCTTACCCTTTCAGTGCATTGACGAGCATTACCTACATTTTTGTTGTCGTGCCATAGCCTTGCCTTAGCCTTGATGGGCTGGCCTTGCCTTGTCAGTCCTTGCCTTCCGTTACCCTTGCCTGGCCTTTCCTTGCCTTGCCTTATCTTCCGTTAACGTTTCCTTGCCTTGCGGTGCATTGGTGAGCCTTGCGATGCCTTGCCTTAGCCTTGAATTAGCCTTGCCTTACCTTGCCGTGCTTTGCATTGTCCTTCCCTTACCTTGCCGTGCCTTCCGTTACCGTTGCATTGCCTTGCTGTGCATTGCAAAGCATTGCGTTGCCTTGCCTTAGCCTTGACTTGCCTTGCCGTGCCTTGCCTTCCGTTACACTTGCCTTGCCTTGCTTTGCCTTGCCTTCCCGTTCCTTCCGTTACCCTTTCCTTGCCTTGCCTTGGATTGCCTTTCCTTGCCTTGCCTTGCCTTGCCGTGCCTTGCATTCCGTTACCATTTTCTTCCCTTGCCGTGCATTGCCTAGACTTGCGTTGTCGTGCTTTGCTTTCCGTTGCCCTTTCCTTGACTTGCCGTGCATTGCCTAGTCTTGCGTTGCTTTGCCTTAGCCTTGCCGTGCCTTGCTGTGCCGTGCCTTACCTTACGCTTTCCTTGCCTTGCCGTGCCTTTCCTTCCGTTACCCTTTCCTTGCCTTGCCGTGCCTTTCCTTCCGTTACCCTTTCCTTGCCTTGCCGTGCCTTTCCTTCCGTTACCCTTTCCTTGCCTTGCCGTGCATTGCATAGACTTGCGTTGTCTTGACTTAGCCTTCCCTTGCCGTGCTTTGCTTTCCGTTCCCCTTTCCTTAACTTGCCATGCATTGCCAAGCCGTGGGTTGTCGTGCCGTAGCCTTGCATTGCTTTGCCGTGCCTTGCCTTGTCCTTCCCTTACATTGCCTTGCCTTGCTTAGCCTTGCCTTGCCTTCCGTTACCCTTTCCTTGACTTGCCGTGCATTGCCTAGCATTGCTTTGTCGTCCCTTAGCCTTGCCTTGCCTTCCCGTGCCTTGCCTTCCGTTTCCATTTCCTTGATTTGCCGTGCATTGCCTAGACTTCCGTTGTCGTGCCTTAGCCTTGCCTTGCCTTGCCGTGCCTTGCTTTCTGTTACCATTTCCTTGCCTTCCGTGCATTCCCTAGCCTTGCCGTGCCGTGCCTTGCCTTCCGTTACCCTTTCCTTGCCTTGTCGTGCATTACCTAGCCTTCCGTTGTCGTGGCATAGCCTTGCCTTGCCTTGCCTTAGCCTAGCTTGGCTTGCCTTGCATTTCCGTGCCTTCCGTTACCCTTGCCTTTCCTTGCCTTGCCGTACCTTCTGTTACCCTTGCATTGCCTTGTTTTGCCTTGCCTTGCCTTGCCTTCTGTTACACTTTCCTAGCTTTGCCGTGCATTGCAACTAGCCTTGCGTTGTCGTGCCTTAGCCTAGTCTCCCCTTGCCTTAGGCTTGCATGGTTTGCCTTGACTTAACCTTCCCTTGACTTGCGTTGCCTTGCCTTGCCTTGCCGTACCTTCTGTTCCCCTTGCCTTGCCTTACTTTACCTTGCCTTGCCTTCGTTACCCTTGACTTTCCTTGCTTACCCTTGCCTTGCCTTGCTTCCGTTATACTTTCCTAGCCTTGCAGTGCATTGCCTAGCCTTACGTTGTCGTGCCTTAGCCTGGCCTTGCTTTGGCGTGCCGAGCTTTGTCCTTCCCTTGCCTTGCCGTGCCTTCCGTTACCCTTGCCTTGCCTTGCTTTGCCTTGCCTTGCCTTGCCTTCCGTTACCCTTTCCTTGCCTTTGCTTAACGTTGCGTTGCATTCCATTGCCTTGCCTTAGCCTGGCATTGCCATGCTGTGCCTTGCATTCCGTTACCATTCCCTCACCTTGCCGTGCATTGCCTAGCCTTGCGTTGCTGTGCCTTAGCCTTGTCTTGCCTTGCCGTGTCGTGCCTTCCCTTACGCTTTCCTTGCCTTGCCGTGCCTTTCCTTCCGTTACCCTTTCCTTGCCTTGCCATGCATTGCATAGCCTTGCTTTGTCGTCCCTTAACCTTGCCTTGCCCTCCCGTGCCTTGTCTTCCGTTTCCATTTCCTTGCCTTGCCGTGAATTGCCTAGACTTCCGTTGTCGTGCCTTAGCCTTGCCTTGCCTTGCCGTGCCTTGCCTTGACCTTCCCTTGCTTTGCCGTTCCCTCCGTTAACCTTGCCTTGCGTAGCCGTGCCTTCCGTTGCCCTTTCCTTTCCTTGCTTTGCCTTTCCTTGCCTTGCATTCCGTTACTCTTTCGATGACTTGCAGTGCATTGCATAGCCTTGCGTTGTCTTGCCTTAGCCTTGCATTGCATTGCCGTGCAGTTTCTTCCGTTACCCTTACCTTGTCTTACCTTGCGTTGCCTTCCTTGACCCTTTCCTTGCCTTGCCGTGCATTGCCTAGCCTTGCGTTGCCGTGCTTTAGCCTTGCCTTGCCCTCCTGTGCCTTGCCTTCCGTTACCATTTCCTTGCCTTGCCGTTCATTGCCTAGCCTTGCGTTGCCGTCCCTTAACCTTGCCTTGCCTTCCCGTGCCTTGCCTTCCGTTTCCATTTCCTTGCCTTGCCGTGCATTGCCTAGACTTCCGTTTTCGTGCCTTAGCCTTGCCTTGCCTTGCCGTGCCTTGCCTTGACCTTCCCTTGCTTTGCCGTTCCCTCCGTTGACCTTGCCTTGCGTAGCCGTGCCTTCCGTTTCCCTTTCCTTTCCTTGCTTTGCCTTGCCTTGCCTTGCATTCCGTTACTCTTTCCATGACTTGCAGTGCATTGCATAGCCTTGCGTTGTCGTTCCTTAGCCTTGCATTGCATTGCCGTGCAGTTCCTTCTGTTACCCTTACCTTGTCTTGCCTTGAGTTGCCTTCCTTGATTTCCTTTACCCTTTCCTTTCCTTGCCGTGCACTGCCTAGCCTGGCGTTGCCGTGCTTTAGCCTTGCCTTGCCCTGCTGTGCCTTGCCTTCCGTTACCATTTCCTTGCCTTGCCGTTCATTGCCTAGCCTTGCGTTTTCGTGCCTTAGCGTGTCATTTCCTTGCCGTTCCTTACCTTCCGTTACCCTTTCCTTGCCTTGCCGTGCATTCCGTAGCCTTGCGTTCCCGTGCTGTGCCATGCCTTCCGTTACCCTTTCCTTGCCTTGTCATACATTGTCTAGCCTTCCGTTCTGCCATAGACTTGACTTGCCTTGCCTTGCCTTAGCCTAGCTTGGCTTGCCTTGCCTTTCCGTGCCTTCCGTTACCCTTGCCTTGCCTTGCCGTACCTTCTGTTACACTTGCATTGCCTTGTTTTGCCTTGCCTTGCCTTGCCTTCTGTTACGCTTTCATTGCTTTGCCGTGCATTGCCTAGCCTTGCGTTGTCGTGCCTTAGCCTTGTCTCCCCTTGCCTTAGGCTTGCATGGCTTGCCTTGACTTAACCTTCCCTTGACTTGCGTTGCCTTGCCTTAGCCTTGCCTTGCCTTGCCGTACCTTCCGTTCCCCTTGCCTTGCCTTGCTTTGCCTTGCCTTGCGTTACACTTTCCTTGCCTTGCAGTGCAATGCCTAGCCTTGAGTTATCGTGCCTTAGCCTTGCGTTATCGTGCCTTAGCCTTGCCTTGCCTCACCGTGCCTTTCCTTGCGTTACCGTTTCCTTGCCTTGCCGTGCATTGCTTAGTCTTGCGTTGTCGTCCCTTAGCCTTGTCTTGCCTTGCCGTGCCTTGCTTTGTCCTTCCCTTGCCTTGCCGTGCCTTCCGTTTGCTTTGCCTTTCCTTGCTTTGCCTTGCCTTGCCTTGCCTTCCGTTACACGTTCCTTGCCTTTGCTTAACTTTGCGTAGCATTCCGTTGCCTTGCCTTAGCCTGGCATTGCCATGCTGTGCCTTGCATTCATTACCCTTCCCTTGCCTTGCCGTGCATTGCCTAGCCTTGCGTTGCTGTGCCTTAGCCTTGTCTTGCCTTGCCGTGCCGTGCCTTCCCTTACGATTTCCTTGACTTGCCGTGGCTTTCCTTCCGTTACCCTTTCCTTACCTTGCCGTGCATTGCATAGCCTTGCGTTGTCGTCCCTTAACCTTGCCTTGCCTTCCCGTGCCTTGCCTTCCGTTTCCATTTTCTTGCCTTGCCGTGCATTGCCTAGACTTCCGTTGTCGTGCCTTAGCCTTGCCTTGCCGTGCCTTGCCTTGACCTTCCTTTGCCTTGCTGTTCCATCCGTTAACATTGCCTTGCGTAGCCGTGCCTTCCCTTGCCCTTTCCTTTCCTTGCTTTGCCTTGCCTTGCCTTGCATTCCGTTACACTTTCGATGACTTGCAGTGCATTGCATAGCCTTGCGTTGTCTTGCCTTAGCCTTGCATTGCATTGCCGTACAGTTCCTTTCGTTACCCTTACCTTGTCTTGTCTTGCGTTGCCTTCCTTGACTTCCTTTAACCTTTCCTTTCATTGCCGTGCATTGCCTAGCCTTGCGTTGACGTGCTTTAGCCTTGCCTTGCCCTGCTGTGCCTTGCCTTCCGTTACCATTTCCTTATCTTGGCGTTCATTGCCTAGCCTTGCGTTTTCGTGCCTTAGCGTGGCATTTCCTTGCCGTTCCTTACCTTCCGTTACCCTTTTCTTGCCTTTCCGTGCATTCCGTATCCTTGCGTTACCGTGCCGTAGCCTAGCCTTGCCGTGCTGTGCCTTGCCTTCCGTTACCCTTTCCTTGCCTTGTCGTACATTGCCTAGCCTTCCGTTCTGCCATAGACTTGACTTGCCTTGCCTTGCCTTAGCCTAGCTTGGCTTGCCTTTCATTGCCGTTCCTTCCGTTACCCTTGCGTTGCCTTGCCATGCCTTCCGTTACCCTTGCCTGGCCTTGCTTTGCCTTGCCTTTCGTTACCCTTTCCTTGCATTGCCGAGCATTACCTAGACTTGCGTTGTCGTGCCATAGCCTTGCCTTGCCTTGCCTTAGCCTTGATGGGCTGGCCTTGCCTTGTCAGTCCTTGCCTTCCGTTACCCTTGCCTGGCCTTGCTTTGCCTTGCCTTTCGTTACCCTTTCCTTGCATTGCCGAGCATTACCTAGACTTGCGTTGTCGTGCCATAGCCTTGCCTTGCCTTGCCTTAGCCTTGATGGGCTGGCCTTTTCTTGTCGTGCCTTGCCTTCCGTTACCCTTGTCTTCCCTTGCTTGACTTGCCTTGCCTTGCTTTGCATTGCCTTGCCTTTCGTTGCCCTATCGTTGCCTTGCCGTGCATTGCCTAGCCTTGCGTTGACGTGCCCTAGCCTTGTCTCCCCTTGGCTTAGCCTTCCTTGGCTTGCCTTGACTTAAACTTGCCTTGCCTTGCCTTGCCGTACCTTCCGTTCCCATGGCATTGCGTTGCTTTGCCTTGCCTTGCCTTGCCTTCCGTTACCCTTGCCTTCCCGTGCTTTCCCTTGCCTTGTCTTGCTTCCGTTACACTTTCCTTGCCTTGCCGTGCCGTGCCTTCCCTTATGCTTTCCTTTCCTTGCCGTGCCTTTCCTTCCTTTACCCTTTTCTTGCCTTGCCGTGCATTGCATAGACTTGCGTTGTCTTGCCTTAGCCTTCCCTTGCCGTGCTTTGCTTTCCGTTCCCCATTCCTTGACTTGCCGTGCATTGCCAAGCCGTGGGTTGTCGTGCCGTAGTCTTGCATTGCCTTGCCGTGTCTTGCCTTGCCTTGCCGTGCCTAGCCTTCCGTTTCCATTTCCTTGCCTTGCCGTGCATTGCCTAGACTTCCGTTGTCGTGCCTTAGCCTTGCCTTACCTTGCCGTCTCTTGCCTTGACCTTCCGTTGCCTTGCCGTTCCCTCCGTTAGCCTTGCTTTGCCTAGCCGTGCCTTCCGTTGCCCTTTCCTTTCCTTGCTTTGCCTTGCCTTGCCTTGAATTCCGCAACACTTTCCATGACTTGCAGTGCATTGCATAGCCTTGCGTTGTCGTGCCTTAGCCTTGACTTGCATTGCCGTGCAGTTCCTTCCGTTACCCTTGCCTTGTCTTGACTTGCCTTGCCTTCCTTTACCCTTTCCTTGCCTTGCCGTACATTGCCTAGCCTTGCGTTGCCGTGCCTTAGCCTTGCCTTGCCTTGCCGTGCCTTGCCTTCCGTTACCATTTCCTTGCCTTGCCGTGCATTGCCTAGCCTTGCGTTGTCGTGCCTTAGCCTTGCATTTCCTTGCAGTTCCTTACCTTCTGTTACCCTTTCCTTGACTTGCCGTGCATTCCCTAGCCTTGCTTTGCCGTGCCTTAGCCTTGCCTTGCCGTGCCGTGCCTTGCCTTCTGTTACCCTTTCCTTGCCTTGCCGTGCATTCCGTAGCCTTGAGTTTTCGTGCCTTAGCGTGACATTTCCTTGCCGTTCCTTACCTTCCGTTACCCTTTCCTTGCCTTGCCGTGCATTCCCTAGCCTTGCGTTGCCGTGCCTTAGCCTTGCCTTGCCGTGCTGTGCCTTGCCTTCCGTTACCCTTTCCTTGCCTTGTCGTACATTGCCTAGCCTTCCGTTCTGCCATAGCCTTGCCTTGACTTGCCTTAGCCTAGCTTGGCTTACCTTGCATTGCCGTTCCTTACGTTACCCTTCCGTTGCCTTGCCGTGCCTTCAGTTACCCTTGCCTGGCCTTGCTTTGCCTTGCATTTCATTACCCTTTCCTTGCATTGCCGAGTATTACCTAGACTTGCGTTGTCGTGCCATAGCCTTGCCTTGCCTTGCTTTAGCCTTGATGTGCTGGCCTTGCCTTCTCAGGCCTTGCCTTCCGTTACACTTGCCTGGCCTTTCCTTGCCTTGTCTTATCTTCCGTTATCGTTTCCTTGCCTTGCCGTGCATTGCTTAGCCTTTCGTTGCCGTGCCTTAGCCTTGCGTTGCCGTGCCGTGCCTTGCCTTCCGTTACACATTCCTTGCCTTGCCGTGCATTACCTAGCCTTCCGTTGTCGTGGCATAGCCTTGCCTTGCCTTGCCTTAGCCTAGCTTGGCTTGCCTTGCATTTCCGTGCCTTTCTTTACCCTTGCCTTTCCTTGCCTTGCCGTACCTTCTGTTACCCTAGCATTTCCTTGTTTTGCCTTGCCTTGCCTTGCCTTCTGTTACACTTTCCTTGCTTTGCCGTGCATTGCAACTAGCCATGCGTTGTCGTGCCTTAGCCTTGTCTCCCCTTGCCTTAGGCTTGCATGGCTTGCCTTGACTTAACCTTCCCTTGACTTGCGTTGCCTTGCCTTAGCCTTGCCTTACCTTGCCGTACCTTCCGTTCCCCTTGCCTTGCCTTGATTTGCCTTGTCTTGCCTTCGTTACCCTTGACTTCCCTTCGTTAACCTTGCCTTGCCTTGCTTCCGTTACACTTTCCTTGCCTTGCAGTGCATTGCCTAGCCTTGCGTTGTCGTGCCTTAGCCTTGCCTTGCCTTGCCGTGCCGAGTTTTGTCCTTCCCTTGCCTTGCCGTGCCTTGCGTTACCCTTATCTTGCCTTGCTTTGCCTTGCCTTCCGTTACCCTTTCCTTGCCTTTGCTTAACGTTGCGTTGCATTCCGTTGCCTTGCCTTAGCCTGGCATTGCCATTCTGTGCCTTGCATTCCGTTAAACTTCCCTTGCCTTGCCGTGCATTGCCTAGCATTGCGTTGCTGTGCCTTAGCCTTGTCTTGCCTTGCCGTGCCGTGCCTTCCCTTACGCTTTCCTTGCCTTGCCGTGCCTTTCCTTCCGTTACCCTTTCCTTGCCTTGCCGTGCATTGCATAGCCTAGCGTTGTCGTCCCTTAACCTTGCCTTGCCTTCCCGTGCCTTGCGTTCCGTTTCCATTTCCTTGCCTTGCCGTGCATTGCCTAGACTTCCGTTGTCGGGCCTTAGCCTTGCCTTGCCTTGCCGTGCCTTGCCTTGACCTTCCCTTGCCTTGCTGTTCCCAACGTTAACCTTGCCTTGCGTTGCCGTGCCTTCCGTTTCCCTTTCCGTTCCTTGCTTTGCCTTGCCTTGCCTAGCATTCCGTTACACATTCGATGACTTGCAGTGCATTGCATAGCCTTACGTTGTCGTGCCTTAGCCTTGCATTTCATTGCCGTGTAGTTCCTTCCGTTACCCTTACCTTGTCTTAGTTTGCGTTGCCTTCCTTGACTTCCTTTAACCTTTCCTTTCCTTGCCGTGCATTGCCTAGCCTTGCGTTGCCGTGCTTTAGCCTTGCCTTGCCCTGCTGTGCCTTGCCTTCCGTTACCATTTCCTTGCCTTGCCGTTCATTGCCTAGCCTTGCGTTTTCGTGCCTTAGCGTGGCATTTCCTTGCCGTTCCTTACCTTCCGTTACCCTTCTCTTGCCTTTCCGTGCATTCCGTATCCTTGTGTTGCCGTGCCGTAGCCTAGCCTTGCCGTCCTGTGCCTTGCCTTCCGTTACCCTTTCCTTGCCTTGTCGTACATTGCCTAGCCTTCCGTTCTGCCATAGACTTGACTTGCCTTGCCTTGCCTTAGCCTAGCTTGGCTTGCCTTTCATTGCCGTTCCTTCCGTTACCCTTGCGTTGCCTTGCCATGCCTTCCGTTACCCTTGCCTGGCCTTGCTTTGCCTTGCCTTTCGTTACCCTTTCCTTGCATTGCCGAGCATTACATAGACTTGCGTTGTCGTGCCATAGCCTTGCCTTGCCTTGCCTTAGCCTTGATGGGCTGGCCTTGCCTTGTCAGTCCTTGCCTTCCGTTACCCTTGCCTGGCCTTTCCTTGCCTTGCCTTATCTTCCATTAACGTTTCCTTGCCTTGCGGTGCATTGATTAGCCTTGCGTTGCCGTGCCTTAGCCTTGCCTTGCCGTGCCGTGCCTTGCCTTCCGTTACCCTTTCCTTGCCTTGCCGTGCATTACCTGGCCTTCCGTTGTCGTGGCATAGCCTTGCCTTGCCTTGCCGTACCTTCTGTTACCCTTGCATTGCCTTGATTTGCCTTGCCTTGCCTTGCCTTCTGTTACACTTTCCTTGCTTTGCCGTGCATTGCCTGGCCTTGCGTTGTCGTGCCTTAGCCTTGCATTTCCTTGCAGTTCCTTACCTTCTGTTACCCTTTCCTTGACTTGCCGTGCATTCCCTAGCCTTGCTTTGCCGTGCCTTAGCCTTGCCTTGCCGTGCCGTGCCTTGCCTTCTGTTACCCTTTCCTTGCCTTGCCGTGCATTCCGTAGCCTTGAGTTTTCGTGCCTTAGCGTGACATTTCCTTGCCGTTCCTTACCTTCCGTTACCCTTTCCTTGCCTTGCCGTGCATTCCCTAGCCTTGCGTTGCCGTGCCTTAGCCTTGCCTTGCCGTGCTGTGCCTTGCCTTCCGTTACCCTTTCCTTGCCTTGTCGTACATTGCCTAGCCTTCCGTTCTGCCATAGCCTTGCCTTGACTTGCCTTAGCCTAGCTTGGCTTACCTTGCATTGCCGTTCCTTACGTTACCCTTCCGTTGCCTTGCCGTGCCTTCAGTTACCCTTGCCTGGCCTTGCTTTGCCTTGCATTTTATTACCCTTTCCTTGCATTGCCGAGTATTACCTAGACTTGCGTTGTCGTGCCATAGCCTTGCCTTGCCTTGCTTTAGCCTTGATGTGCTGGCCTTGCCTTCTCAGGCCTTGCCTTCCGTTACACTTGCCTGGCCTTTCCTTGCCTTGTCTTATCTTCCGTTATCGTTTCCTTGCCTTGCCGTGCATTGCTTAGCCTTTCGTTGCCGTGCCTTAGCCTTGCGTTGCCGTGCCGTGCCTTGCCTTCCGTTACACATTCCTTGCCTTGCCGTGCATTACCTAGCCTTCCGTTGTCGTGGCATAGCCTTGCCTTGCCTTGCCTTAGCCTAGCTTGGCTTGCCTTGCATTTCCGTGCCTTTCTTTACCCTTGCCTTTCCTTGCCTTGCCGTACCTTCTGTTACCCTAGCATTTCCTTGTTTTGCCTTGCCTTGCCTTGCCTTCTGTTACACTTTCCTTGCTTTGCCGTGCATTGCAACTAGCCATGCGTTGTCGTGCCTTAGCCTTGTCTCCCCTTGCCTTAGGCTTGCATGGCTTGCCTTGACTTAACCTTCCCTTGACTTGCGTTGCCTTGCCTTAGCCTTGCCTTACCTTGCCGTACCTTCCGTTCCCCTTGCCTTGCCTTGATTTGCCTTGTCTTGCCTTCGTTACCCTTGACTTCCCTTCGTTAACCTTGCCTTGCCTTGCTTCCGTTACACTTTCCTTGCCTTGCAGTGCATTGCCTAGCCTTGCGTTGTCGTGCCTTAGCCTTGCCTTGCCTTGCCGTGCCGAGTTTTGTCCTTCCCTTGCCTTGCCGTGCCTTGCGTTACCCTTATCTTGCCTTGCTTTGCCTTGCCTTCCGTTACCCTTTCCTTGCCTTTGCTTAACGTTGCGTTGCATTCCGTTGCCTTGCCTTAGCCTGGCATTGCCATTCTGTGCCTTGCATTCCGTTAAACTTCCCTTGCCTTGCCGTGCATTGCCTAGCATTGCGTTGCTGTGCCTTAGCCTTGTCTTGCCTTGCCGTGCCGTGCCTTCCCTTACGCTTTCCTTGCCTTGCCGTGCCTTTCCTTCCGTTACCCTTTCCTTGCCTTGCCGTGCATTGCATAGCCTAGCGTTGTCGTCCCTTAACCTTGCCTTGCCTTCCCGTGCCTTGCGTTCCGTTTCCATTTCCTTGCCTTGCCGTGCATTGCCTAGACTTCCGTTGTCGGGCCTTAGCCTTGCCTTGCCTTGCCGTGCCTTGCCTTGACCTTCCCTTGCCTTGCTGTTCCCAACGTTAACCTTGCCTTGCGTTGCCGTGCCTTCCGTTTCCCTTTCCTTTCCTTGCTTTGCCTTGCCTTGCCTAGCATTCCGTTACACATTCGATGACTTGCAGTGCATTGCATAGCCTTACGTTGTCGTGCCTTAGCCTTGCATTTCATTGCCGTGTAGTTCCTTCCGTTACCCTTACCTTGTCTTAGTTTGCGTTGCCTTCCTTGACTTCCTTTAACCTTTCCTTTCCTTGCCGTGCATTGCCTAGCCTTGCGTTGCCGTGCTTTAGCCTTGCCTTGCCCTGCTGTGCCTTGCCTTCCGTTACCATTTCCTTGCCTTGCCGTTCATTGCCTAGCCTTGCGTTTTCGTGCCTTAGCGTGGCATTTCCTTGCCGTTCCTTACCTTCCGTTACCCTTTTCTTGCCTTTCCGTGCATTCCGTATCCTTGTGTTGCCGTGCCGTAGCCTAGCCTTGCCGTCCTGTGCCTTGCCTTCCGTTACCCTTTCCTTGCCTTGTCGTACATTGCCTAGCCTTCCGTTCTGCCATAGACTTGACTTGCCTTGCCTTGCCTTAGCCTAGCTTGGCTTGCCTTTCATTGCCGTTCCTTCCGTTACCCTTGCGTTGCCTTGCCATGCCTTCCGTTACCCTTGCCTGGCCTTGCTTTGCCTTGCCTTTCGTTACCCTTTCCTTGCATTGCCGAGCATTACATAGACTTGCGTTGTCGTGCCATAGCCTTGCCTTGCCTTGCCTTAGCCTTGATGGGCTGGCCTTGCCTTGTCAGTCCTTGCCTTCCGTTACCCTTGCCTGGCCTTTCCTTGCCTTGCCTTATCTTCCATTAACGTTTCCTTGCCTTGCGGTGCATTGATTAGCCTTGCGTTGCCGTGCCTTAGCCTTGCCTTGCCGTGCCGTGCCTTGCCTTCCGTTACCCTTTCCTTGCCTTGCCGTGCATTACCTGGCCTTCCGTTGTCGTGGCATAGCCTTGCCTTGCCTTGCCGTACCTTCTGTTACCCTTGCATTGCCTTGATTTGCCTTGCCTTGCCTTGCCTTCTGTTACACTTTCCTTGCTTTGCCGTGCATTGCCTGGCCTTGCGTTGTCGTGCCTTTGCCTTGTCTCCCCTTGCCTTAGGCTTGCATGGCTTGCCTTGACTTAACCTTCCCTTGACTTGTGATGCCTTGCCTTATCCTTCCCTTGCCTTGCCGTACCTTCTGTTCCCTTTCCCTTGCCTTCGTTTGCCTTGCCTTGCCGTGCCTTCCGTTTCCCTTCCCTTGCCTTGATTTCCCTTGCCTTGCCTTGCCTTCCGTTACCCTTTCCTTGCCTTTGCTTAACTTTGCGTTGCATTCCGTTGCCTAGCCTTAGCCTGGCATTGCCATGCTGTGCCTTGCATTCATTACCCTTCCCTTGCCTTGCCGTGCATTGCCTAGCCTTGCGTTGCTGGGCCTTAGCCTTGCGTTGCCTTGCCGTGTCGTGCCTTCCCTTATGCTTACCTTGCCTTGCCTTGCCTTTCCTTCCGTTTCCATTTCCTTGCCTTGCCGTGCATTGCGTAGCCTTGCGTTGTCTTGCCTTAGCTTTGCCTTGCCTTGCCGTGCTTTCCTTTCCGTTGCCCTTTCCTTGACTTGCCGTGCATTGCCAAGCCTTGGGTTGTCTTGCCTTGCCTTGCCTTGCCTTGCTTCCGTTTCCATTTCCTTGCCTTGCCGTGCATTGCCTAGACTTCCGTTGTCTTGCCTTAGCCTTGTCTTGTCTTGCCGTGCCTTGCCCTTCCTTACCCTTTCAGTGCATTGACGAGCATTACCTACATTTTTGTTGTCGTGCCATAGCCTTGCCTTAGCCTTGATGGGCTGGCCTTGCCTTGTCAGTCCTTGCCTTCCGTTACCCTTGCCTGGCCTTTCCTTGCCTTGCCTTATCTTCCGTTAACGTTTCCTTGCCTTGCGGTGCATTGGTGAGCCTTGCGATGCCTTGCCTTAGCCTTGCCTTAGCCTTGCCTTACCTTGCCGTGCTTTGCATTGTCCTTCCCTTACCTTGCCGTGCCTTCCGTTACCGTTGCATTGCCTTGCTGTGCATTGCAAAGCATTGCGTTGCCTTGCCTTAGCCTTGACTTGCCTTGCCATGCCTTGCCTTCCGTTACACTTGCCTTGCCTTGCTTTGCCTTGCTTTCCCGTTCCTTCCGTTACCCTTTCCTTGCCTTGCCTTGGATTGCCTTTCCTTGCCTTGCCTTGCCTTGCCGTGCCTTGCATTCCATTACCATTTTCTTCCCTTGCCGTGCATTGCCTAGACTTGCGTTGTCGTTCTTTGCTTTCCGTTACCCTTTCCTTGACTTGCCGTGCATTGCCTAGTCTTGCGTTGCTTTGCCTTAGCCTTGCCGTGCCTTGCCGTGCCGTGCCTTCCCTTACGCTTTCCTTGCCTTGCCGTGCCTTTCCTTCCGTTACCCTTTCCTTGCCTTGCCGTGCCTTTCCTTCCGTTACCCTTTCCTTGCCTTGCCGTGCATTGCATAGACTTGCGTTGTCTTGACTTAGCCTTCCCTTGCCGTGCTTTGCTTTCCGTTCCCCTTTCATTAACTTGCCATGCATTGCCAAGCCGTGGGTTGTCGTGCCGTAGCCTTGCATTGCCTTGCCGTGCCTTGCCTTGTCCTTCCCTTACATTGCCTTGCCTTGCTTAGCCTTGCCTTGCCTTCCGTTACCCTTTCCTTGCCTTGCCGTGCATTGCTTAGCATTGCGTTGTCGTCCCTTAGCCTTGCCTTGCCTTCCCGTGCCTTGCCTTCCGTTTCCATTTCCTTGCCTTGCCGTGCATTGCCTAGACTTCCGTTGTCGTGCCTTAGCCTTGCCTTGCCTTGCCGTCGCTTGCCTTGACCTTCCGTTGCCTTGTCGTTCTCTCCGTTAGCCTTGCTTTGCCTAGGCGTGCGTTCCGTTGCTCTTTCCTTTCCATGCTTTGCCTTGCCTTGCCTTGCATTCCGTTACACTTTCGATGACTTGCAGTGCATTGCATAGCCTTGCGTTGTCGTGCCTTAGCCTTGACTTGCATTGCCGTGCAGTTCCTTCCGTTACCCTTGCCTTGTCTTGACTTGCCTTGCCTTCCTTGCCTTCCTTTACCCTTTCCTTGCCTTGCCGTGCATTGCCTAGCCTTGCGTTGCCGTGCCTTAGCCTTGCCTTGCCTTGCCTTCCGTTACCATTTCCTTGCCTTGCCGTGCATTGCCTAGCCTTGCGTTGTCGTGCCTTAGCCTTGCATTTCCTTGCCGTTCCTTACCTTCCGTTACCCTTTCCTTGCCTTGCCGTGCATTCCCTAGCCTTGCGTTGCCGTGCCTTAGCCTTGCCTTGCCGTGCCGTGCCTTGCCTTCCGTTACCCTTTCCTTGCCTTGCCGTGCATTGCCTAGCCTTCTGTTGTCGTGGCATAGCCTTGCCTTGCCTTGCCTTAGCCTAGCTTGGCTTGCCTTGCATTTCCGTGCCTTCCGTTACCCTTGCCTTTCCTTGCCTTGCCGTACCTTCTGTTACCCTTGCATTGCCTTGTTTTGCCTTGCCTTGCCTTGCCTTCTGTTACACTTTCCTAGCTTTGCCGTGCATTGCAACTAGCCTTGCGTTGTCCTGCATTAGCCTAGTCTCCCCTTGCCTTAGGCTTGCATGGTTTGCCTTGACTTAACCTTCCCTTGACTTGCGTTGCCTTGCCTTGCCTTGCCTTGCCGTACCTTCTGTTCCCCTTGCCTTGCCTTACTTTACCTTGCCTTGCCTTCGTTACCCTTGACTTTCCTTGCTTACCCTTGCCTTGCCTTGCTTCCGTTATACTTTCCTAGCCTTGCAGTGCATTGCCTAGCCTTACGTTGTCGTGCCTTAGCCTGGCCTTGCTTTGGCGTGCCGAGCTTTGTCCTTCCCTTGCCTTGCCGTGCCTTCCGTTACCCTTGCCTTGCCTTGCTTTGCCTTGCCTTGCCTTGCCTTCCGTTACCCTTTCCTTGCCTTTGCTTAACGTTGCGTTGCATTCCGTTGCCTTGCCTTAGCCTGGCATTGCCATGCTGTGCCTTGCATTCCGTTACCATTCCCTTACCTTGCCGTGCATTGCCTAGCCTTGCGTTGCTGTGCCTTAGCCTTGTCTTGCCTTGCCGTGTCGTGCCTTCCCTTACGCTTTCCTTGCCTTGCCGTGCCTTTCCTTCCGTTACCCTTTCCTTGCCTTGCCGTGCATTGCATAGCCTTGCTTTGTCGTCCCTTAACCTTGCCTTGCCCTCCCGTGCCTTGTCTTCCGTTTCCATTTCCTTGCCTTGCCGTGAATTGCCTAGACTTCCGTTGTCGTGCCTTAGCCTTGCCTTGCCTTGCCGTGCCTTGCCGTGCCTTGCCTTGACCTTCCCTTGCTTTGCCGTTCCCTCCGTTAACCTTGCCTTGCGTAGCCGTGCCTTCCGTTGCCCTTTCCTTTCCTTGCTTTGCCTTGCCTTGCCTTGCATTCCGTTACTCTTTCGATGACTTTCAGTGCATTGCATAGCCTTGCGTTGTCTTGCCTTAGCCTTGCATTGCATTGCCGTGCAGTTCCTTCCGTTACCCTTGCCTTGTCTTGCCTTGAGTTGCCTTCCTTGCCTTCCTTTACCCTTTCCTTGCCTTGCCGTGCATTGCCTAGCCTTGCGTTGCCGTGCTTTATCCTTGCCTTGCCCTGCTGTGCCTTGCCTTCCGTTACCATTTCCTTGCCTTGCCGTTCATTGCCTAGCCTTGCGTTGCCGTCTCTTAACCTTGCCTTGCCTTCCCGTGCCTTGCCTTCCGTTTCCATTTCCTTGCCTTGCCGTGCATTGCCTAGACTTCCGTTTTCGTGCCTTAGCCTTGCCTTGCCTTGCCGTGCCTTGCCTTGACCTTCCCTTGCTTTGCCGTTCCCTCCGTTGACCTTGCCTTGCGTAGCCGTGCCTTCCGTTGCCCTTTCCTTTCCTTGCTTTGCCTTGCCTTGCCTTGCATTCCGTTACTCTTTCCATGACTTGCAGTGCATTGCATAGCCTTGCGTTGTCGTGCCTTAGCCTTGCATTGCATTGCCGTGCAGTTCCTTCTGTTACCCTTACCTTGTCTTGCCTTGAGTTGCCTTCCTTGATTTCCTTTACCCTTTCCTTTCCTTGCCGTGCACTGCCTAGCCTGGCGTTGCCGTGCTTTAGCCTTGCCTTTCCCTGCTGTGCCTTGCCTTCCGTTACCATTTCCTTGCCTTGCCGTTCATTGCCTAGCCTTGCGTTTTCGTGCCTTAGCTTGTCATTTCCTTGCCGTTCCTTACCTTCCGTTACCCTTTCCTTGCCTTGCCGTGCATTCCGTAGCCTTGCGTTCCCGTGCTGTGCCATGCCTTCCGTTACCCTTTCCTTGCCTTGTCATACATTGCCTAGCCTTCCGTTCTGCCATAGACTTGACTTGCCTTGCCTTGCCTTAGCCTAGCTTGGCTTGCCTTGCCTTTCCGTGCCTTCCGTTACCCTTGCCTTGCCTTGCCTTGCCGTACCTTCTGTTACACTTGCATTGCCTTGTTTTGCCTTGCCTTGCCTTGCCTTCTGTTACGCTTTCATTGCTTTGCCGTGCATTGCCTAGCCTTGCGTTGTCGTGCCTTAGCCTTGTCTCCCCTTGCCTTAGGCTTGCATGGCTTGCCTTGACTTAACCTTCCCTTGACTTGCGTTGCCTTGCCTTAGCCTTGCCTTGCCTTGCCGTACCTTCCGTTCCCCTTGCCTTGCCTTGCTTTGCCTTGCCTTGCGTTACACTTTCCTTGCCTTGCAGTGCAATGCCTAGCCTTGAGTTATCGTGCCTTAGCCTTGCGTTATCGTGCCTTAGCCTTGCCTTGCCTCACCGTGCCTTTCCTTGCGTTACCGTTTCCTTGCCTTGCCGTGCATTGCTTAGTCTTGCGTTGTCGTCCCTTAGCCTTGTCTTGCCTTGCCGTGCCTTGCTTTGTCCTTCCCTTGCCTTGCCGTGCCTTCCGTTTGCTTTGCCTTGCCTTGCTTTGCCTTGCCTTGCCTTGCCTTCCGTTACACGTTCCTTGCCTTTGCTTAACTTTGCGTAGCATTCCGTTGCCTTGCCTTAGCCTGGCATTGCCATGCTGTGCCTTGCATTCATTACCCTTCCCTTGCCTTGCCGTGCATTGCCTAGCCTTGCGTTGCTGTGCCTTAGCCTTGTCTTGCCTTGCCGTGCCGTGCCTTCCCTTACGATTTCCTTGACTTGCCGTGGCTTTCCTTCCGTTACCCTTTCCTTACCTTGCCGTGCATTGCATAGCCTTGCGTTGTCGTCCCTTAACCTTGCCTTGCCTTACCGTGCCTTGCCTTCCGTTTCCATTTTCTTGCCTTGCCGTGCATTGCCTAGACTTCCGTTGTCGTGCCTTAGCCTTGCCTTGCCTTGCCGTGCCTTGCCTTGACCTTCCCTTGCCTTGCTGTTCCATCCGTTAACATTGCCTTGCGTAGCCGGCCTTCCCTTGCCCTTTCCTTTCCTTGCTTTGCCTTGCCTTGCCTTGCATTCCGTTACATTTCGATGACTTGCAGCGCATTGCATAGCCTTGCGTTGTCTTGCCTTAGCCTTGCATTGCATTGCCGTACAGTTCCTTTCGTTACCCTTACCTTGTCTTGCCTTGCGTTGCCTTCCTTGACTTCCTTTAACCTTTCCTTTCATTGCCGTGCATTGCCTAGCCTTGCGTTGACGTGCTTTAGCCTTGCCTTGCCCTGCTGTGCCTTGCCTTCCGTTACCATTTCCTTGCCTTGGCGTTCATTGCCTAGCCTTGCGTTTTCGTGCCTTAGCGTGGCATTTCCTTGCCGTTCCTTACCTTCCGTTACCCTTTTCTTGCCTTTCCGTGCATTCCGTATCCTTGCGTTGCCGTGCCGTAGCCTAGCCTTGCCGTGCTGTGCCTTGCCTTCCGTTACCCTTTCCTTGCCTTGTCGTACATTGCCTAGCCTTCCGTTCTGCCATAGACTTGACTTGCCTTGCCTTGCCTTAGCCTAGCTTGGCTTGCCTTTCATTGCCGTTCCTTCCGTTACCCTTGCGTTGCCTTGCCATGCCTTCCGTTACCCTTGCCTGGCCTTGCTTTGCCTTGCCTTTCGTTACCCTTTCCTTGCATTGCCGAGCATTACCTAGACTTGCGTTGTCGTGCCATAGCCTTGCCTTGCCTTGCCTTAGCCTTGATGGGCTGGCCTTTTCTTGTCGTGCCTTGCCTTCCGTTACCCTTGCCTTCCCTTGCTTGACTTGCCTTGCCTTGCTTTGCATTGCCTTGCCTTTCGTTGCCCTATCGTTGCCTTGCCGTGCATTGCCTAGCCTTGCGTTGACGTGCCCTAGCCTTGTCTCCCCTTGCCTTAGCCTTCCTTGGCTTGCCTTGACTTAAACTTGCCTTGCCTTGCCTTGCCGTACCTTCCGTTCCCATGGCATTGCGTTGCTTTGCCTTGCCTTGCCTTGCCTTCCGTTACCCTTGCCTTCCCGTGCTTTCCCTTGCCTTGTCTTGCTTCCGTTACACTTTCCTTGCCTTGCCGTGCATTGCCTAGCCTTGCGTTGCATTGCCTTAGCCTTGCCGTGCCTTGCTGTGCCGTGCCTTCCCTTATGCTTTCCTTTCCTTGCCGTGCCTTTCCTTCCTTTACCCTTTTCTTGCCTTGCCGTGCATTGCATAGACTTGCGTTGTCTTGCCTTAGCCTTCCCTTGCCGTGCTTTGCTTTCCGTTCCCCATTCCTTGACTTGCCATGCATTGCCAAGCCGTGGGTTGTCGTGCCGTAGTCTTGCATTGCCTTGCCGTGCCTTGCCTTGCCTTGCCGTGCCTAGCCTTCCGTTTCCATTTCCTTGCCTTGCCGTGCATTGCCTAGACTTCCGTTGTCGGGCCTTAGCCTTGCCTTACCTTGCCGTCTCTTGCCTTGACCTTCCGTTGCCTTGCCGTTCCCTCCGTTAGCCTTGCTTTGCCTAGCCGTGCCTTCCGTTGCCCTTTCCTTTCCTTGCTTTGCCTTGCCTTGCCTTGAATTCCGCAACACTTTCCGTGACTTGCATTGCATTGCATAGCCTTGCGTTGTCGTGCCTTAGCCTTGCCTTGCATTGCCGTGCAGTTCCTTCCGTTACCCTTGCCTTGTCTTGACTTGCCTTGCCTTCCTTTACCCTTTCCTTGCCTTGCGGTACATTGCCTAGCCTTGCGTTGCCGTGCCTTAGCCTTGCCTTGCCTTGCCGTGCCTTGCCTTCCGTTACCATTTCCTTGCCTTGCCGTGCATTGCCTAGCCTTGCGTTGTCGTGCCTTAGCCTTGCATTTCCTTGCAGTTCCTTACCTTCTGTTACCCTTTCCTTGCCTTGCCGTGCATTCCCTAGCCTTGCTTTGCCGTGCCTTAGCCTTGCCTTGCCGTGCCGTGCCTTGCCTTCCGTTACCCTTTCCTTGCCTTGCCGTGCATTCCGTAGCCTTGCGTTTTCGTGCCTTAGCGTGACATTTCCTTGCCGTTCCTTACCTTCCGTTACCCTTTCCTTGCCTTTACGTACATTGCCTAGCCTTCCGTTCTGCCATAGCCTTGCCTTGCCTTGCCTTAGCCTAGCTTGGCTTCCCTTGCATTGCAGTTCCTTCCGTTACCCTTGCGTTGCCTTGCCGTGACTTCCGTTACCCTTGCCTGGCCTTGCTTTGCCTTGCCTTGCCTTACGTTACCCTTTCCTTGCATTGCCGAGCATTACCTAGACTTGCATTGTCGTGCCATAGCCTTGCCTTGCCTTGCCTTAGCCTTGATGGCCTGGCCTTGCCTTGTCAGGCCTTGCCTTCCGTTACCCTTGCCTGGCCTTACCTTGCCTTGCCTTATCTTCCGTTAACGTTTCCTTCCCTTCCGGTGCATTGCTTAGCCTTGCGTTGCCTTGCCTTACCCTTGCCTTTCCGTGCCGTGCCTTGCCTTCCGTTCCACATTCCTTGCCTTGCCGTGCATTACCTAGCCTTCCGTTGTCGTGGCATAGACTTGCCTTGCCTTGCCTTAGCCTAGCTTGGCTTGCCTTCCATTTCGGGGCCTTCCGTTACCCTTGCCTTGCCTTGCCGTACCTTCTGTTACCTTTGCATTGCCTTGTTTTGCGTTGCCTTGCATTGCCTTCTGTTACACTTTCCTTGATTTGCCGTGCATTGCCTAGCCTTGCTTTGTCGTGCCTTAGCCTTGTCTCCCCTTGCCTTAGGCTTGCATGGCTTGCCTTGACTTAACCTTCCCTTGACTTGCGTTGCCTTGCCTTAGCCTTCCCTTGCCTTGCCGTACCTTCCGTTCCCCTTGCCTTGCCTTGGTTTGCTTTGCCTTGCCTTGCCTTCCGTTACCCTTGCCTTCCCTTGCTTAACCTTGCCTTGCCTTGCTTCCGTTACACTTTCCTTGCCTTGCCGTGCATTGCCTAGCCTTGCGTGGTCGAGCCTTAGCCTTGCCTTGCCTTGCCGTGCTTTGCTTTCCGTTGCCCTTTCCTTGACTTGCCGTGCATTGCCAAGCCTTGGGTTGTCTTGCCGTTGCCTTGCCTTGCCTTGCCGTGCCTTGCCTAGTCCTTCCCTTCCCTTGCCTTGCCTTGCTTTGCCTTGCCTTGCCTTCCGTTACCCTTTCCTTGCCTTGCCGTGCATTGCTTAGCATTGCGTTGTCGTCTCTTAACCTTGCCTTGCCTTCCCGTGCCTTGCCTTCCGTTTCCATTTCCTTGCCTTGCCGGGCATTGCCTAGACTTCCGTTGTCGTGCCTTAGCCTTGCCTTGCCTTGCCGTGCCTTGCATTTCATTACACTTTCCTTGCATTGACGAGCATTACCTATACCTGCGTTGTCGTGCCATAGCCTTGCCTTGCGTTGCCTTAGCCTTGATGGGCTGGCCTTGCCTTGTCAGGCCTTGCCTTCAGTTACCCTTGTCTGGCATTTCCTTGCCTTGCCTTATCTTCCATTAACGTTTCCTTGCCTTGCGGTGCATTGGTGAGCCTTGCGTTGCCTTGCCTTAGCCTTGCCTTGCCTTGCCGTGCATTGCCTAGCCTTGGGTTTTCGTGTCTTAGCCTTGACTTGCCTGGCCGTGCCTTGCCTTGCGTTACCCTTTCCTTGCCTTGCCGTGCATTGCCTAGCCTTGCGTTGTCGTGCCTCAGACATGCGTTGCCTTGCTGTGCCTTTCGTTGTCCTTCCCTTACCTTGCCGTGCCTTCCGTTACCCTTGCCTTCCCTTCCCATGCCTTCCGTTTCCCTTGCTTGCCTTGATTTGCCTTGCCTTCCCTTGCTTTGCCTTGCCTTGCCTTTCGTTGCCCTTTCGTTGCCTTGTCGTGCATTGCCTAGCCTTGCGTTGCCTTGCCTTAGCCTTGCATTGCCTTGCGGTGCCGTCCCTTCCGTTAACCTTGCCTTCCCTTGTTTTGCCTTGCCTTGCCTTGCTTTGCCTTGCCTTTCCTTTCGTTGCCCTTTCGTTGCCTTGCCGTGCATTGCCTCGCCTTGCGTTGTCTTGCCTTAGCATTGTCTCCCCTTGCCTTAGCCTTCCTTGGCTTGCCTTGACTGAACCTTTCCTTGCCTTGCCTTGCCGTACCTTCCGTTCCCATGGCATTGCCTTGCTTTGCCTTGCCTTGCCTTGAATTCAGTTACCCTTGCCTTCCCTTGCTTTCCCTTGCCTTGCCTTGCTTCCGTTGCATTTTCCTTGCCTTGCCGTGCATTGCCTAGCCTTTCGTTGCATTGCCTTACCCTTGCCTTGCCTTGCCTTGCCGTGCCTTCCGTTACACTTGCCTTGCCTTGCTTTCCATTGCCTTGCCTTGCCTTCCGTTATCCTTTACTTGCCTTGCCCTGCATTGCCTAGCCTGGCGTGGTTGTGCCTTAGCCTTGCCTTGCCGTGCCGTGCCTTGCCTTCCGTTACCCTTTCCTTACCTTGCCGTGCATTGCCTAGCCTTTCTTTGCCTTGCCTTACCGTGTCGTGCCTTCCGTTATCCTTGCCTTGCCTTGCTTTGCCTTGCCTTCCTTGCCTTCCGTTACCCTTTCCTTGCCTTGCCGTGCATTGCCTAGCCTTGCGTTGTCGTGCCTTAGCCTTGCCTTGCCTGACCGTGCCTTTCCTTGCGTTACCGTTTCCTTGCCTTGACGTGCATTGCCTAGTCTTGCGTTGTCGTGCGTTAGCCTTGCCTTGCCTTACCTTGCTGTGACTTGCATTGTCCATCCCTTTCCTTGCAGTGCTTTCCGTTACCCTTGCCTTTCCTTGCTTTGCTTTGCCTTGCCTTGGCTTCCGTTGCCCCTTCCTTGCCTTGCCGTGCATTGCCTAGCCTTGTGTTGCCTTGCCTTATCCTTGCCTAGACTTTCGTTGCATTGCCTTAGCCTTGCCTTGCCTTGCCGTGACGTGCTTTCCGTTACATTTGCCTTGCCTTCCTTTGTCTTGCCTTGCCTTGATTTCCGTTACCCTTGCCTTTCCTTTTCGTGCATTGCCTAGATTTGTGTTGTCGTGCCATAGCCTTGCCTTGCCTTGCCTTGCCTTAGGCTTGCTTCGCTTGTCTTGCCTTGCCGTGCCTTCCGTTAGCCTTGACTTGCCTTGCTTTGCCTTTCCTTGCCGTGCATTTCGTTAACCTTGTCTTGCCTTTTCGTGCCTTCTGTTACCCTTGCCTTGCCTTGCCATGCATTGCCTAGCCTTGCGTTGTCGTGCCTTAGTCTTGCCTTGCCGGACCGTGACTTTCCTTGCGTTACCGTTTCCTTGCCTTCGCGTGCATTGCTTAGCCTTACGTTGTCGTGCCTTAGCATTGCCTTTCATTCCCGTGCTTTGCCTTGTCCTTCCCTTGCCTTGCCGTGCCTTCCGTTACCCTTGCCTTGCCTTGCCGTACCTTCTGTTACCCTTGCATTGCCTTCTTTTGCCTTGCCTTGCCTTGCCTTCTGTTACCCTTTCCTTGCCTTGCGGTGCATTGCGTTCCATTACCCTTTTCTTGCCTTCCCGTGCATTGCCTAGCCTTGCATTGTCGTTCCTTAGCCTTTCTTTGCCTTGCCGTGCCTTGCCTTCTGTTACACTTTCCTAGCTTTGCCGTGCATTGCCTAGCCTTGCGTTGTCATGCCTTAGCATTGTCTCCCCTTGCATTAGGCTTACATGGCTTGCCTTGACTTAAACTTCCCTTGACTTACCTTGCCTTGCCTTAGCCTTTCGTTGCCTTGCCGTACCTTCCGTTCCCCTTGCCTTGTCTTGGTTTGCCTTGCCTTGCCTTCCGTTACCCTTGCCTTCCCTTGCTTAACCTTGCCTTGCCTTGCTTCCGTTACACTTTCCTTGCCTTGCCGTGCATTGCCTAGCCTTGCATTGTGGTGCCTTTGCCTTGCCTTGCCGTGCCGTGCCTTGCCTTCCGTTATCCTTTCCTTGCCTTGCCGTGCATTACCTAGACTTCCGTTGTCGTGGCATAGCCTTGCCTTGCTTTGACTTAGCCAAGCTTGGGTTGCCTTGCATTTCCGGGCCTTCTGTTACGCTTGCATTGCCTTGTTTTGCCTTGCCTTGCCTTGCCTTCTGTTACACTTTCCTTGCTTTGCCGTGCATTGCCTAGCCTTCCGTTGTCGTGGCATAGCCTTGCATTGCATTGCGTTAGCCTACCTTGCCTTGCCTTGCATTTCCGTGCCTTCCATTACCTATGCCTTGCCTTGCCGTACCTTCTGTTACCCTTGCATTGCCTTGTTTTGCCTTGCCTTGCCTTCTGTTACACTTTCCTTGCTTTGCCGTGCATTGCCTAGCCTCGCGTTGTCGTGCCTTAGCCTTGTCTCCACTTGCCTTAGGCTTGCATGGCTTGCCTTGACTTAAACTTCCCTTGACTTGTGATGCCTTGCCTTAGCATTCCCTTGCCTTGCCGTACCTTCCGTTCCCCTTGCCTTGCCTTGGTTTGCCTTGCCTTGCCTTGCCTTCAGTTACCCTTGCCTTCCATTGCTTAACCTTGCCTTGCATTGCATTCCGTTAACCTTCCCTTGCCTTGCTGTGCATTGTCTAGCCTTGCGTTGCCGTGCCTTAGCCTTGCCTTGCCTTGCCGCGCCGTGCCTTCCCTTATGCTTTCCTTGCCTTGCCTTGCCTTTCCTTCCGTTACCCTTTCCTTGCCTTGCCGTTCATTGCGTAGCCTTGCGTTTTCGTGCCTTAGCCTTGCACTTCCTTGCCGTTCCTTAACTTCCGTTACCCTTTCCTAGCCTTGCCGTGGATTCCGTAGCCTTGCGTTGCCGTGCTGTGCCTTACCTTGCCGTGCTGTGCCTTGCCTTCCGTTACCCTTTCCTTGCTTTGTCGTACATTGCCTAGCCTCCCGTTTTGCCATAGCCTTGCCTTGCCTTGCCTTAGCCTAGCTTGGTTTACCTTGCATTGCCGTTCCTTCCGTTACCCTTGCGTTGCCTTGCCGTGCCTTCCGTTACCCTTGCCTGGCCTTGCTTTGCCTTGCCTTTCGTTACCCTTTCCTTGCATTGCCGAGCATTACCTAGACTTGCGTTGTCGTGCCATAGCCTTGCCATGCCTTGCCTTAGCCTTGATGAGCTGGCCTTGCCTTGTCGTGCCTTGCCTTCCGTTAACCTTGCCTTCCCTTGCTTTGCCTTGCCTTGCCTTGCTCTTGCATTGCCTTGCCTTTCGTTGCCCTATGGTTGCCTTGCCGTGCATTTCCTAGCCTTGCGTTGTCGTGCCTTAGCCTTGTCTCCCCTTGCCTTAGCCTTCCTTGGCTTGCCTTGACTTAAACTTTCCTTACCTTGCCTTGCCGTACCTTCCGGTCCCATGGCATTGCGTTGCTTTGCCTTGCCTTGCCTTGCCTTCCGTTACCCTTGCCTTCCCTTGCTTTCCCTTGCCTTGCCTTGCTTCCGTTACACTTTCCTTGCCTTGCCGTGCATTTCCTAGCCTTGCGTTGCATTGCCTTAGCCTTGCCGTGCCGTGCCTTCCCTTACGCTTTCCTTGCCTTGCCGTGCCTTTCCTTCCGTTATCCTTTCCTTGCCTTGCCGTGCATTGCATAGACTTGCGTTGTCTTGCCTTAGCCTTCCCTTGCCGTGCTGTGCTTTCCGTTCCCCTTTCCTTGACTTGCCGTGCATTGCCACGCCGTGGGTTGTCGTGCCGTAGCCTTGCATTGCCTTGACGTGCCTTGCCTTGTCCCTCCCTTCCCTTACCTTGCCTTGCTTTGCCTTGCCTTGCCTTCCGTTACCCTTTCCTTGCTTTGCCGTGCATTTCCTAGCATTGCTTTGTCGTCCCGTAGCCTTGCTTTGCCTTCCCGTGCCTTGCCTTCCGTTTCCATTTCCTCGCCTTGCCGTGCATTGCCTAGACTTCCGTTGTCGTGCCTTAGCCTTGCCTTGCCTTGCCGTCTCTTGCCTTGACCTTCCGTTGCCTTGCCGTTCCCGCCGTTAGCCTTTCATTGCCTAGCCGTGCCTTCCGTTGCCCTTTCCTTTCCTTGCTTTGCCTTGCCTTGCCTTGCATTCCGTTACACTTTCCATGACTTGCAGTGCATTGCATAGCCTTGCGTTGTCGTGCCTTATTTGTCACTTGCATTGCCGTGCAGTTCCTTCCTTTGCCCTTGCCTTGTCTTGACTTGCCTTGACTTCCTTGCCTTCCTTTACCCTTTCCTTGCCTTGCCGTGCATTGCCTAGCCTTGCTTTGTCGTGCCTTAGCCTTGCATTTCCTTGCCGTTCCTTACCTTCCGTTACCCTTTCCTTGCCTTGCCGTGCATTCCCTAGCCTTGCGTTGCCGTGCCTTAGCCTTGCCTTGCCGTGCCGTGCCTTGCCTTCCGTTACCCTTTCCTTGCCTTGCCGTGCATTACCTAGCCTTCCGTTGTCATGGCATAGCCTTGCCTTGCCTTGCCTTAGCCTAGCTTGGCTTGCCTTGCATTTCCGTGCCTTCTTTTACCCTTGCCTTTCCTTGCCTTCCCGTACCTTCTGTTACCCTTGCATTGCCTTGTTTTGCCTTGCCTTGCCTTGCCTTGCCTTCTGTTACACTTTCCTTGCTTTGCCGTGCATTGCAACTAGCCTTGCGTTGTCGTGCCTTAGCCTTGTCTCCCCTTGCCTTAGGCTTGCATGGCTTGCCTTGACTTAACCTTCCCTTGACTTGCGTTGCCTTGCCTTAGCCTTGCCTTGCCTTGCCGTACCTTCCGTTCCCCTTGCCTTGCCTTGCTTCTCCTTGCCTTGCCTTCGTTACCCTTGACTTCCCTTGCAGTGCATTGCCTAGTCTTGCGTTGTCGTGCCTTACCTTTGCCTTGCCTGACCGTGCCTTTCCTTGCGTTACCGTTTCCCTGCCTTGCCGTGCATTGCTTAGCCTTGCGTTGTCGTGCCTTAGCCTTGCCTTGCCTTGCCGTGCCGAGCTTTGTCCTTCCCTTGCCTTGCCGTGCCTTCCGTTACCCTTGCCTTGCCTTCCTTTGCCTTGCCTTGCCTTGCCATCCGTTACCCTTTCCTTGCCTTTGCTTAACGTTGCGTTTCATTCCGTTGCCTTGCCTTAGCCTGGCATTGCCATGTTGTGCCTTGCATTCCGTTACCCTTCCCTTGCCTTGCCGTGCATTGCCTAGCCTTGCGTTGCTGTGCCTTAGCCTTGTCTTGCCTTGCCGTGCCGTGCCTTCCCTTACGCTTTCCTTGCCTTGCCGTGCCTTTCTTTCCGTTACCCTTTCCATGCCTTGCCTTGCATTGCATAGCCTTGCGTTGTCGTCCCTTAACCTTGCCTTTCCTTCCCGTGCCTTGCCTTCCGTTTCCATTTCCTTGCCTTGCCGTGCATTGCCTAGACTTCCGTTGTCGTGCCTTAGCCTTTCCTTGCCTTGCCATGCATTCCCTAGCCTTGCGTTGCCGTGCCTTAGACTTGCCTTGCCGTGCTGTGCCTTGCCTTCCGTTACCCTTTCCTTGCCTTGTCGTACATTGCGTAGCCTTCCGTTCTGCCATAGCCTTGCCTTGCCTTGCCTTAGCCTAGCTTGGCCTGCCTTGCATTGCCGTGCCTTACTTTACCCTTGCTTGGTCTTGCTTTGCCTTGCCTTGCCTTGCCTTTCGTTACCCTTTCCTTGCATTATGTAGACTTGCGTTGTCGTGCCATAGCCTTGTCTTGCCTTGCCTTAGCCTTGATTTGCTGGCCTTGAATTGTCGTGCCTTGCCTTCCGTTACCCTTGCCTGGCCTTTCCTTGCCTTGCCTTATCTTCCGTTAAAGTTTCCTTGCCTTGCGGTGCATTGCTTAGCCTTGCCTTGCCTTGCCTTAGCCTTGCCTTGCCTTGCCTTGTTTTGCATTGTCCTTCCCTTACCTTGCCGTGCCTTCCGTTACCCTTGCCTTGCTTTGCTTTGCATTGCCTTGCCTTGCCTTCCGTTACCCTTTCCTTTCCTTGCTGTGCATTGCAAAGCATTGCGTTGCCTTGCCTTAGCCTTGCCTTTCCTTGCCGTGCTTTGCCTTCCGTTACACTTGCCTTGCCTTGCTTTGCCTTGCCTTCCCGTTCCTTTCGTTACCCTTTACTTGCCTTGCCGTGCATTGCCTAGCCGTGCATTGTCGTGCCTTCTCCTTGTCTCCCCTTGCCTTAACCTTGATAGGCTTGCATTCCCTTAGCCTTGCCTTGCCTTGCCTTGACTTAGCCGTTCCTTGCCTTGCCGTACCGTGCCTTGTCCTTCCCTTGCCTTTCCGTGCCTTCCGTTACCCTTGCCTTCCCTTCCCATGCCTTCCGTTTCCCTTGCTTCCCTTGCTTTGACTTGCCTTGCCTTGCTTTGCCTTGCCTTGCATTTCGTTGCCCTTTCGTTGCCTTGTCGTGCATTGCCTAGCCTTGCGTTGCCTTGCCTTAGCCTTGCATTTCCTTGCCGTGCCTTTCCTTCCGTTACCCTTTCCTTGCTTTGCCTTGCATTGCACAGTCTTGCTTTGTCTTGACTTAGCCTAGCCTTGCCTTGCCTTGCATTCCGTTACACTTTCGATGACTTGCAGTGCATTGCATAGCCTTGCGTTGTCGTGCCTTAGCCTTGCATTGCATTGCCGTGCAGTTCCTTCCGTTACACTTGCCTTGTCTTGCCTTGCCTTGCCTTGCCTTTCCTTCCGTTACCCTTTCCTTGCCCTGCCGTGCATTGCATAGCCTTGCGTTGTCTTGCCTTAGCCTTGCATTTCCTTGCCGTGCTTTGCTTTCCGTTGCCCTTTCCTTGACTTGCCGTGCATTGCCAAGCCTTGGGTTCTCTTGCCGTAGACTTGCCTTGCCTTGCCGTGCCTTGCCTTGTCCTTCCCTTACGTTGCCTTGTCTTGCTTTGCCTTGCCTTGCCTTCCGTTACCCTTTCCTTGCCTTGCCGTGCATTGCCTAGTCTTGCGTTGCCGTGCTTTAGCCTTGCCTTGACCTGCCGTGCATTGCCTTCCGTTACCATTTACTTGCCTTGCCGTGCATTGCCTAGCCTTGCGTTTTCGTACCTTAGCCTTGAATTTCCTTGCCGTTCCTTACCTTCCGTTACCCTTTCCTTGCCTTGCCGTGCATTCCGTAGCCTTGTGTTGCCGTGCCTTAGCCTTGCCTTGCCGTGCTATGCCTTGCCTTCCGTTACCCTTTCCTTGCCTTGTCGTACTTTGCGTAGCCTTCCGTTCTGCCATAGCCTTGCCTTGCCTTGCCTTAGCCTAGATTGGCTTGCCTTGCATTGCCGTTCCTTCCGTTACCCTTACCTGGCCTTGCTTTGACTTGCCTTTCGTTACCCTTTCCTTGCATTGCCGAGCATTACCTAGACTTGCATTGTCGTGCCATAGCCTTGCTTGCCTTGCCTTAGCCTTGATGGGCTGTCCATGCCTTGCCGTGCCTTTCCTTCCGTTACCCTTTCCTTGCCTTGCCGTGCATTGCATAGCCTTCCGTTGTCGTGCCTTAGCCTTGCCTTGCCTTGCCGTGCTTTGCCTTGACCTTCCCTGGCCTTGCCGTTCCCTCCGTTAACCTTGCCTTGCCTAGCCGTGCATTCCGTTGCCCTTTCCTTTTCTTGCTTTGCCTTCCATTGCCTTGCATTCCGTTACATTTTCGATGACTTGCAGTGCATTGCATAGCCTTGCGTTGTCGTGCCTTAGCCTTGACTTGCATTGCCGTGCAGTTCCTTCCGTTACACTTGCCTTGTCTTGACTTGCCTTGCCGTGCCTTGCCTTCCCTTACCATTTTCTTCCCTTGCCGTGCATTGCCTAGCCTTGCGTTGTCGTGCCTTGTCTTGACTTGCCTTGCCTTCTGTGCCTTCCTTTACCCTTTCCTTGTCTTGCCGTGTATTGCCTAGCCTTGCGTTGGCGTGCTTTAGCCTTGCCTTGCCTTGCCGTGCCTTGCCTTCCATTACCATTTCCTTGCCTTGCCTTGCATTGCTTAGCCTTGCGTTGTCGTGCCTTAGCCTTGCATTTCCTTGCCGTTCCTTACCTTCCGTTACCCTTTCATTGCCTTGCCGTGCATTCCCTAGCCTTGCGTTTCCGTGCCTTAGCCTTGCCTTGCCGTGCCGTGCCTTGCCTTCCGTTACCCTTTCCTTTCCTTGCCGTGCATTACCTAGCCTTCCGTTGTCGTGGCATAGCCTTGCCTTGCCTTGCCTTAGCCTAGCTTGGGTTGCCTTGCATTTCCGGGCCTTCTGTAACCCTTGCATTGCCCTGTTTTGCCTTGCCTTGCCTTGACTTCTGTTACACTTTCCTTGCTTTGCCGTGCATTGCCTAGCCTTGCGTTGTCGTGCCTTAGCCTTGTCTCCCCTTGCCCTAGGCTTGCATGGCTTGCCTTGTCTTAACCTTCCCTTGACTTGCGTTGCCTTACCTTAGCCTTGCCTTGCCTTGCCGTACCTTCCCTTCCCCTTTCCTTGCCTTGCTTTGCCTTGCCTTGCCTTCCGTTACCCTTCCCTTCCCTTGCTTAGCCTTGCCTTGCCTTGCTTCCGTTACACTTTCCTTGCCTTGCAGTGCATTGGCTAGCCTTGCGTTGTCGTGCCTTAGCCTTGCCTTGCCTGAACGTGCCTTTCCTTGCGTTACCGTTTCCTTGCCTTGCCGTGCTTTCCGTTACCCTTGCCTTGCCTTGCTTTGCCTTGCCTTGCCTTGCCTTCCGTTACCCTTTCCTTGCCTTGCCGTGCATTCCGTAGCCTTGCGTTGCCGTGCCTTAGCCTTGCCTTGCCTTGCCGTGCCTTGCCTTGACCTTCCCTTGCCTTGCCGTTCCCTCCGTTAACCTTGCATTGCGTAGCCGTGCCTTCCGTTGCTCTTTCCTTTCCTTGCTTTGACTTGCCTTGCATTCCGTTACACTTTCGATGACTTGCAGTGCATTGCATATCCTTGCGTTGTCGTGCCTTAGCCTTGCATTGCATTCCCGTGCAATTCCTTCCGTTACCCTTAACGTGTCTTGCCTTGCGTTGCCTTCCTTGACTTCCTTTACCCTTTCCTTGCCTTGCCGTGCATTGCCTAGGCTTGCGTTGCCGTGCTTTAGCCTTGCCTTGCCCTACCGTGCCTTGCCTTCCGTCACCATTTACTTGCCTTGCCGTGCATTGCCTAGCCTTGCGTTTTCGTGCCTTAGCCTTGCACTTCCTTGCCGTTCCTTACCTTCCGTTAACCTTTCCTTGCCTTGCCGTGGATTCCGTAGCCTTGCGTTGCCGTGCTGTGCCTTACCTTGCCGTGCTGTGCCTTGCCTTCCGTTACCCTTTCCTTGCTTTGTCGTACATTGCCTAGCCTCCCGTTCTGCCATAGCCTTGCCTTGCCTTGCCTTAGCCTAGCTTGGTTTACCTTGCATTGCCGTTCCTTCCGTTACCCTTGCGTTGCCTTGCCGTGCCTTCCGTTACCCTTGCCTGGCCTTGATTTGCCTTGCCTTTCGTTACCCTTTCCTTGCATTGCCGAGCATTACCTAGACTTGCGTTGTCGTGCCATAGCCTGGCCTTGCCTTGCCTTAGCGTTGATGGGCTGGCCTTGCCTTGTCGTGCCTTGCCTTCCGTTAACCTTGCCTTCCCTTGCTTTGCCTTGACTTGCCTTGCTCTTGCATTGCCTTGCCTTTCGTTGCCCTATCGTTGCCTTGCCGTGCATTTCCTAGCCTTGCGTTGTCGTGCCTTAGCCTTGTCTCCCCTTGCCTTAGCCTTCCTTGGCTTGCCTTGACTTAAACTTTCCTTGCCTTGCCTTGCCGTACCTTCCGTTCCCATGGCATTGCGTTGCTTTGCTTTGCCTGGCCTTCCGTTACCCTTGCCTTCCCTTGCTTTCCCTTGCCTTGCCTTGCTTCCGTTACACTTTCCTTGCCTTGCCGTGCATTGCCTAGCCTTGCGTTGCATTGCCTTAGCCTTGCCGTGCCTTGCCGTGCCGTGCTTTCCCTTACGCTTTCCTTGCCTTGCCGTGCCTTTCCTTCCGTTACCCTTTCCTTGCCTTGCCGTACATTGCATAGACTTGCGTTGTCTTGCCTTAGCCTTCCCTTGCCGTGCTTTGCTTTCCGTTCCCCTTTCCTTGACTTACCGTGCATTGCCAAGCCGTGGGTTGCCGTGCCGTAGCCTTGCATTGCCTTGCAGTGCCTTGCCTTGTCCTTCCCTTACCTTGCCTTGCCTTGCTTTGCCTTGCCTTGCCTTCCGTTACCCTTTCATTGCCTTGCTTTGCCTTGCCTTGCCTTGCATTCCGTTACACTTTCCATGACTTGCAGTGCATTGCATAGCCTTGCGTTGTCGTGCCTTATTTGTCACTTGCATTGCCGTGCAGTTCCTTCCGTTGCCCTTGCCTTGTCTTGACTTGCCTTGACTTCCTTGCCTTCCTTTACCCTTTCCTTGCCTTGCCGTGCATTGCCTAGCCTTGCTTTGTCGTGCCTTAGCCTTGCATTTCCTTGCCGTTCCTTACCTTCCGTTACCCTTTCCTTGCCTTGCCGTGCATTCCCTAGCCTTGCGTTGCCGTGCCTTAGCCTTGCCTTACCGTGCCGTGCCTTGCCTTCCGTTACCCTTTCCTTGCCTTCCCGTGCATTACCTAGCCTTCCGTTGTCATGGCATAGCCTTGCCTTGCCTTGCCTTAGCCTAGCTTGGCGTGCCTTGCATTTCCGTGCCTTCTTTTACCCTTGCCTTTCCTTGCCTTCCCGTACCTTCTGTTACCCTTGCATTGCCTTGTTTTGCCTTGCTTTGCCTTGTCTTGCCTTCTGTTACACTTTCCTTGCCTTGCCTTAGCGTTGATGGGCTTTCCTTGCCTTGTCGTGCCTTGCCTTCCGTTAACCTTGCCTTCCCTTGCTTTGCCTTGACTTGCCTTGCTCTTGCCTTGCCTTGCCTTTCGTTGCCCTATCGTTGCCTTGCCGTGCATTTCCTAGCCTTGCGTTGTCGTGCCTTAGCCTTGTCTCCCCTTGCCTTAGCCTTCCTTGGCTTTCCTTGACTTAAACTTTCCTTGCCTTGCCTTGCCGTACCTTCCGTTCCCATGGCATTGTGTTGCTTTGCCTTGCCTTGCCTTGCCTTCCGTTACCCTTGCCTTCCCTTGCTTTCCCGTGCCTTGCCTTGCTTCCGTTACACTTTCCTTGCCTTGCCGTGCATTGCCTAGCCTTGCGTTGCATTGCCTTAGCCTTGCCATGCCTTTGCTTAACGTTGCGTTGCATTCCGTTGCCTTGCCTTAGCCTGGCATTGCCATGCTGTGCCTTGCATTCCGTTACCCTTCCCTTGCCTTGCCGTGCATTGCCTAGCCTTGCATTGCTGTGCCTTAGCCTTTTCTTGCCTTGTCGTGCCGTGCCTTCCCTTACGCTTTCCTTGCCTTGCCGTGCCTTTCCTTCCGTTACCCTCTCCTTGCCTTGCCGTGCATTGCATAGACTTGCGTGGTCTTGCCTTAGCCTGTCCTTGCCGTGCTTTGCTTTCCTTTCCCCTTTCCTTGACTTGCCGTGCATTGCCAAGCCGTCGGTTGTCGTGCCGTAGCCTTGCATTGCCTTGCAGTGCCTTGCCTTGTCCTTCCCTTCCCTTGCCTTGCCTTGCTTTGCCTTGCCTTGCCTTCCGTTACCCTTTCCTTGCTTTGCCGTGCATTGCCTAGCATTGCTTTGTCGTCCCTTAGCCTTGCCTTGCCTTCCCGTGCCTTGCCTTCCGTTTCCATTTCCTCGCCTTGCCGTGCATTGCCTAGACTTCCGTTGTCGTGCCTTAGCCTTGCCTTGCCTTGCCGTCTCTTGCCTTGACCTTCCGTTGCCTTGCCGTTCCCTCCGTTAGCCTTTCATTGCCTAGCCGTGCCTTCCGTTGCCCTTTCCTTTCCTTGCTTTGCCTTGCCTTGCCTTAGCCTAGCTTGGGTTGCCTTGCATTTCCGGGCCTTCTGTAACCCTTGCATTGCCCTGTTTTGCCTTGCCTTGCCTTGACTTCTGTTACACTTTCCTTGCTTTGCCGTGCATTGCCTAGCCTTGCGTTGTCGTGCCTTAGCCTTGTCTCCCCTTGCCCTAGGCTTGCATGGCTTGCCTTGTCTTAACCTTCCCTTGACTTGCGTTGCCTTACCTTAGCCTTGCCTTGCCTTGCCGTACCTTCCGTTCCCCTTTCCTTGCCTTGCTTTGCCTTGCCTTGCCTTCCGTTACCCTTCCCTTCCCTTGCTTAGCCTTGCCTTGCCTTGCTTCCTTTACACTTTCCTTGCCTTGCAGTGCATTGGCTAGCCTTGCGTTGTCGTGCCTTAGCCTTGCCTTGCCTGAACGTGCCTTTCCTTGCGTTACCGTTTCCTTGCCTTGCCGTGCTTTCCGTTACCCTTGCCTTGCCTTGCTTTGCCTTGCCTTGCCTTGCCTTCCGTTACCCTTTCCTTGCCTTGCCGTGCATTCCGTAGCCTTGCGTTGCCGTGCCTTAGCCTTGCCTTGCCTTACCGTGCCTTGCCTTGACCTTCCATTGCCTTGCCGTTCCCTCCGTTAACCTTGCATTGCGTAGCCGTGCCTTCCGTTGCTCTTTCCTTTCCTTGCTTTGACTTGCCTTGCATTCCGTTACACATTCGATGACTTGCAGTGCATTGCATATCCTTGCGTTGTCGTGCCTTAGCCTTGCATTGTATTGCCGTGCAATTCCTTCCGTTACCCTTAACTTGTCTTGCCTTGCGTTGCCTTCCTTGACTTCCTTTACCCTTTCCTTGCCTTGCCGTTCATTGCTTAGCCTTGCGTTGCCGTGCTTTAGCCTTGCCTTGCCCTACCGTGCCTTCCCTTCCGTCACCATTTACTTGCCTTGCCGTTCATTGCCTAGCCTTGCGTTTTCGTGCCTTAGCCTTGCACTTCCTTGCCGTTCCTTACCTTCCGTTACCCTTTCCTTGCCTTGCCGTGGACTCCGTAGCCTTGCGTTGCCGTGCTGTGCCTTACCTTGCCGTGCTGTGACTTGCCTTCCGTTACCCTTTCCTTGCTTTGTCGTACATTGCCTAGCCTCCCGTTCTGCCATAGCCTTGCCTTACCTTGCCTTAGCCTAGCTTGGTTTACCTTGCATTGCCGTTACTTCCGTTACCCTTTCGTTGCCTTGCCGTGCCTTCCGTTACCCTTGCCTGGCCTTGCTTTGCCTTGCCTTTCGTTACCCTTTCCTTGCGTTGCCGAGCATTACCTAGACTTGCGTTGTCGTGCCATAGCCTGGCCTTGCCTTGCCTTAGCGTTGATGGGCTTTCCTTGCCTTGTCGTGCCTTGCCTTCCGTTAACCTTGCCTTCCCTTGCTTTGCCTTGACTTGCCTTGCTCTTGCATTGCCTTGCCTTTCGTTGCCCTATCGTTGCCTTGCCGTGCATTTCCTAGCCTTGCGTTGTCGTGCCTTAGCCTTGTCTCCCCTTGCCTTAGCCTTCCTTGGCTTGCCTTGACTTAAACTTTCCTTGCCTTGCCTTGCCGTACCTTCCGTTCCCATGGCATTGTGTTGCTTTGCCTTGCCTTGCCTTGCCTTCCGTTACCCTTGCCTTCCCTTGCTTTCCCGTGCCTTGCCTTGCTTCCGTTACACTTTCCTTGCCTTGCCGTGCATTGCCTAGCCTTGCGTTGCATTGCCTTAGCCTTGCCATGCCTTTGCTAAACGTTGCGTTGCATTCCCTTGCCTTGCCTTAGCCTGGCATTGCCATGCTGTGCCTTGCATTCCGTTACCCTTCCCTTGCCTTGCCGTGCATTGCCTAGCCTTGCATTGCCGTGCCTTAGCCTTGTCTTGCCTTGTCGTGCCTTGCCTTCCCTTACGCTTTCCTTGCCTTGCCGTGCCTTTCCTTCCGTTACCCTTTCCTTGCCTTGCCGTGCATTGCATAGACTTGCGTGGTCTTGCCTTAGCCTGTCCTTGCCGTGCTTTGCTTTCCTTTCCCCTTTCCTTGACTTGCCGTGCATTACCAAGCCGTCGGTTGTCGTGCCTTAGCCTTGCCTTGCCTTGCCGTGCCGTCCTTTAGGTTACACTTGCCTTGCCTTCCTTTGCCTTGCCTTGCCTTGCCTTCCGTTACTCCTTCCTTGCCTTGCCGTGCATTGCCTAGCCTTGCGTTGTTGTGCCTTAGCCTTGCCTTGCTTTGCCTTGCCGTGCCTTGCCTTGTCTTTCCCTTACCTTGCCGTGCTTTCCGTTACCCTTGCCTTGCATTGCTTTTTCTTGCATTGCCTTGTCTTCCTTTACCCATTCCTTGCCTTGTCGTACATTGCCTTGCCTTCCGTTGTGGTGCATTAGCCTTGCTTGTCTTGCCTTCCCTTAACCTGGCCTTGCCTGGCATTGCCTTGCCTTAGCCTTGCCTTGCCTATCTGTACCTTGCCTTGTCCTTCCCTTACCTTGCCGTGCCTTCGGTGATCCTTGCCTTGCCTTGCTTTGCCGTGCCGTGCTTTCCGTTACACTTACCTTGCCTTGCTTTGCCTTGCCTTGCCTTCCATTACCCTTTCCTTGCCTTGCCCTGCATTGCCTAGCCTTGCGTTTTCGTGCCTTAGCCTTGCCTTGCCTTGCCGTGCCTTGCCTTCCGTTACCCTTTCCTTGCCTTGCCGTGCATTGCCTAGCCTTTCTTTCCCTTGCGTTGCCGTGTCGTGCCTTCCGTTTCCCTTGCCTTGCCTTGTTTGCCTTGCCTTCCTTGCCTTCCGTTACCCTTTCCTTGCCTTGCCGTGCATTACCTAGCCTTGCGTTATCGTGCCTTAGCCTTGCCTTCCCTGACCGTACCTTTCCTTGCGTTACCTTTTCCTTGCCTTGCCGTGCATTGCCTAGCCCTGTGTTGCCTTGCTTTAGCCTTGCCTTGCCTTGCCGTCCCGTCCTTTCCGTTACACTTGCCTTGCCGTGCTTTGCCTTGCCTTGCCATGCCTTCCGTTACCCTTTCATTGCCTTGCCCTGCATTGCCTAGCCTTTCTTTGCCTTGCCTTAGCCTTGCCTTGCCTTGCCGTGCCGTGCCTTGCCTTCCGTTACCCATTCCTTGCCTTGTTGTACATTGCCTGGCCTTCCATTGGGTTGCCATAGCCTTGCCTTGCCTGGCCTTATCCTAGCTTTTTTTACCTTGCATTGCCGTGCCTTCCGTTATCCTTGCCTTGCCTTGCTTTGCCTTGCCTTTTCTTGCCTTCCATTGCCCCTTCCTTGCCTTTCCGTGCATTTCCTAGCCTTGCGTTGCCTTGCCTTAGCCTTGACTTGCCTTGCCGTGCCTTACCTTCCGTTACACTTTCCTTGCCTTTGCGTGCATTGCCTGGGATTGCGTTAAGCTGCCTTATCTTTGCCTCCCCTTGCCTTAGGCTTGCTTGGCGTCCCTTGCCTTAACCTTGCCTAGCCTTGTGTTATTGTGCCTTAGACTTACATTGCCTTTCCGTGCCTTCCATTCCTCTTGCCTTACCTTGCCGTGCCTTCCGTTTCCCTTGCATTGCCTTTCTTTCCCTTGCCTTGCCTTGCTTCCGTTACACTTTCCTTGCCTTGCCGTGCATTGCCTAGCCTTGCGTTTCCTTGCTTTAGCCTTGCCTTGCCTTGCCTTGCCGTGCCGTGCCTTCCGTTACACTTGCGTTGCCTTGCTTTGCCTTGCCTTGCAATGCCTTCCGTTACCCTTTCCTTGCCTTGCCGTGTATTGCCTAGCCTGGCGTTGTCGTGCCTTAGCCTTGCCTTCCCTGACCGTGCCTTTCCTTGCGTTACCGTTTCCTTGCCTTGCCGTGCATTGCCTAGCCTTGCGTTGTCGTGCCTTAGCCTTGCCTTGCCTTGCCTTGCCATGACTTGCCTTGCCTTCCCTAGCCTTGCCGTGCTTTCCGTTACCCTTGCCTTGAATTGCTTTTTCTTGCATTGCCTTGTCTCCCGTTACCCATTCCTTGCCTTGTCGTACATTGCCTTGCCTTCCGTTGTGGTGCCTTAGCCTTCCTTGTCTTGCCTTCCCTTAACTTGGCCTTGCATGGCATTGCCTTGCCTTAGCCTTGCATTGCCTAGCCTTAGCCTAGATTGGCTTGCCTTGCATTGCCGTGCCTTCCGTTATCCTTGCCTTGCCTTGCTTTGCCGTGCCTTGCCTTGCCTTCCGTTGCCCTTTCCTTGCGTTGCCGTGCATTGCCTAGCCTTTTGTGGCCTTGCCTTACCCTTGGCGAGCCTTGCATTGCCTTGCTTTAGCCTTGCCTTGCCTTGCCGTGCCGTGCTTTCCGTTACAATTGCCTTGCCTTGTTTGCCTTGCCTTCCTTGCCTTCCGTTACCCTTTCCTTGCCTTGCCGTGCATTGCTTAGCCTTGCGTTGTCGTGCCTTAGCCTTGTCTTCCCTGACCGTGCCTTTCCTGACGTTACCGTTTCCTTGCCTTGACGTGCATTGCGTAGCCTTGCGTTCTCGTGCCATAGCCTTGCCTTGCCTGGCCTTAGCCTAGCTTGGTTTGCATTGCATTGCCGTGGCTTCCGTTATCCTTCCCTTGCCTTGCTTTGTCTTGCCTTGCCTTGCCTTCTGTTACCCATTCCTTGCCTTGTCGTACATTGCCTTGCCTTCCGTCGTGGTGCCATTGCCTTGCCTTGCCTGGCCTTAGCCTAGCTTTGTTTGGCTTGCATTGCCGTGCCTTCCGTTATCCTTGCATTGCCTTGCTTTGCCTTGCCTTGCCTTGCCTTCCGTTGCCCTTTCCTTGCCTTGCCGTGCATTGACTATCCTTGCGTTGCCTTTCCTTTGCAGTGCCTTGCCTTGCCGTGCCATGCCTTCCGTTAGCCTTTCGTTGCCCTGCCTTGCATTGCCTAGCATTGCGTTGCGTTCCCTTAGACTTGCCTTGCCTTCCCTTTCCGTGCCTTCCGTTTCCCTTGCCTGGCCTTGCTTTGCCTTGCATTGCCTTCCGTTACCCTTTCCTTGCCTTGCGGTGCATTGCTTAACCTTGCGTTGCCTTGCCTTAGCCTTGCCTTGCCTTGCCGTGCCTTGCCTTCCATTACACTTTCCTTGCCTTTGCGTGCATTGCCTAGCCTTGCGTTCTCCTGCCTTATCTTTGCGTCCCCTTGCCTTAGCCTTGCTTGGCGTCCCTTGCCTTAACCTTGCCTAGACTTGTGTTATTGTGTCTTAGCCTTACCTTGCCTGGCCGTGCCTTGCCTTGTCCTTCATTTGCCTTGCTGTGCCTTCCTTTCCCGTTGCCTTACCTTGCCGTGCCTTCCGTTCCCCTTGCATTGCCTTGCTTTCCCTTACCTTGCCTTGCTTCCGTTACACTTTCGGTGCCTTGAAGTGCATTGCCTCGCCTTGCGTTGCCTTGATTTAGCCTTGCCTTGCCTTGCCGTGCCGTGCCTTCCGTTACACTTGCGTTGCCTTGCTTTGCCTTGCCTTGCAATGCCTTCCTTTACCTTTCTTTGCCTTGGCCTGCATTGCCTAGCCTTGCGTTTTCGT
The DNA here is from genome assembly GCF_037893015.1 of Macrotis lagotis. Taxonomy (NCBI): domain Eukaryota; kingdom Metazoa; phylum Chordata; class Mammalia; order Peramelemorphia; family Peramelidae; genus Macrotis; species Macrotis lagotis. The sequence goes on from NW_027421929.1 coordinate 198,476, forward strand.
GCCTTAGCCTTGCCTTGCCTTGCCGTGCCTTGCCTTCCGTTACCCTTTCCTTGCCTTGCCGTGCATTGTCTAGCCTTTCTTTGGCTTGCATTGCCTTGCTTTGCCTTCCCTTGACATCCCGTGCCTTGCGTTACCCTTGCCTTGCCTTACTTTGCCTTGCCTTGCCTTGCCTTCTGTTGCCCCTTTCCTTGCCTTGCCGTGCATTGCCTAGCCTTTCTTTCCCTTGCCTTACCGTGTCGTGCCTTCCGTTACCCTTGCCTTGCCTTGTTTGCCTTTCCTTCCTTGCCTTCCGTTACCCTTTGCTTGCCTTGCCGTGCAATGCCTAGCCTTGCGTTGTCGTGCTTTAGCCTTGCCTTCCCTGACCGTGCCTTTCTGGCGTTACCGTTTCCTTGCCTTGCCGTGCATTGCCTAGCCTTGCGTTACCTTGCCTTAGCCTTGCCTTCCCTTGCCGTGCCGTCCTTTCCGTTACACTTACCTTGCCTTGCTTTGCCTTGCCTTGCCTTGCCTTCCGTTACCCATTCCTTGCCTTGCCCTGCATTGCCTAGCCTTTCTTTGCCTTGCCTTAGCCTTGCCTTGCCTTCCCGTGCCGTACCTTCCGTTACCCTTGCCTTGCCTTGCGTTGCCTGGCCTTCCTTGCCTTCCGTTACTCCTTCCTTGCCTTGCCGTGCATTGCCTAGCCTTGCGTTGTTGTGCCTTAGCCTTGCCTTGCCTTGCCTTGCCGTGCCTTGCCTTGTCTTTCCCTTACCTTGCCGTGCTTTCCGTTACCCTTGCTCTGCATTGCTTTTTCTTGCCTTGCCTTGTCTTCCGGTACCCATTCCTTGCCTTGTCGTACATTGCCTTGCCTTCCGTTGTGGTGCCTTAGCCTTGCTTGTCTTGCCTTCGCTTAACCTGGCCTTGCATGGCATTGCCTTGCCTTAGCCTTGCCTTGCCTATCCGTTCCTTGCCTTGTCCTTCCCTTCCCTTTCCTTGCCTTCCGTTACCCTTTCCTTGCCTTGCCCTGCATGGCCTAGCCTTGCGTTGTCGTGCCTTAGCCTTGCCTTGCCTTGCCGTGCCTTGCATTCCGTTACCCTTTCCTTGCCTTGCCGTGCATTGCCTAGCCTTTCTTTCCCTTGCGTTGCCGTGTCGTGCCTTCCGTTACCCTTGCCTTGCCTTGTTTGCCTTGCCTTCCTTGCCTTCCCTTACCCTTTCCTTGCCTTGCCGTGCAATGCCTAGCCTTGCGTTATCGTGCCTTAGCCTTGCCTTCCCTGACCGTGCCTTTCCTTGCGTTACCTTTTCCTTGCCTTCCCGTGCATTGCCTAGCCTTGTGTTGCCTTGCTTTAGCCTTGCCTTGCCTTGCCATGCCGTCCTTTCCGTTACACTTGCCTTGCCTGGCTTTGCCTTGCCTTGCCTTGCCTTCCGTTACCCTTTCATTGCCTTGCCCTGCATTGCCTAGCCTTGCGTTGCCTTGCCTTAGCCGTGCCTTGCCTTGCCGTGCCATGCCTTCCGTTAACCTTTCGTTGCCTTGCCTTGCATTGCCTAGCATTGCATTGCCTTGCCTTAGCCTTGCCTTGCCTTCGCTTCCCGTGCCTTCCGTTTCCCTTGCCTGGCCTTGCTTTGCCTTGCATTGCCTTCCGTTACCCTTTCCTTGCCTTGCGGTACATTGCTTACCCTTGCGTTGCCTTGCCTTAGCCTTGACTTGCCTTGCCGTGCCTTACCTTCCGTTACACTTTCCTTGCCTTTGCGTGCATTGCCTAGGATTGCGTTCTCCTGCCTTATCTTTGCCTCCCCTTGCCTTAGACTTGCTTGGCGTCCCTTGCCTTAACCTTGCCTAGCCTTGTGTTATTGTGCCTTAGCCTTAGCTTGCCTTTCCGTGCCTTCCATTCCCCTTGCCTTACCTTGCCGTGCCGTCCGTTTCCCTTGCATTGCCTTTCTTTCCCTTGCCTTACCTTGCTTCCGTTACATTTTCCTTGCCTTGCCGTCCATTGCCTAGCCTTGTGTTTCCTTGCTTTGGCCTTGCCTTGCCTTGCCATGCCGTGCCTTCCGTTATCCTTGCCTTGCCTTGCTTTGCCTTGCCTTGCAATGCCTTCCGTTACCCTTTCCTTGCCTTGCCCTGCATTGCCTAGCCTTGCGTTTTCGTGCCTTAGCCTTGCCTTGCTTTGCCGTGCCTTGCCTTCCGTTACCCTTTCCTTGCCTTTCTGTGCATTGCCTAGCCTTGTGTTGCCTTATCTTATCCTTGCCTAGCCTTGCGTTGCCTTGCTTTGCCTTGCCTTGCCTTCCATTACCCTTTCCTTGCCTTGCCGTTCATTGCTTAGCCTTGCGTTGTCGTGCCTTAGCCTTGTCTTCCCTGACCGTGCCTTTCCTGACGTTACCGTTTCCTTGCCTTGACGTGCATTGCCTAGCCTTGCGTTGTCGTGCCATAGCCTTGCCTTGCCTAGCCTTAGCCTAGCTTGGTTTGCATTGCATTGCCGTGGCTTCCGTTATCCTTGCCTTGCCTTGCTTTGTCTTGCCTTGCCTTGCCTTCTGTTACCCATTCCTTGCCTTGTCGTACATTGCCTTGCCTTCCGTCGTGGTGCCATTGCCTTGCCTTGCCTGGCCTTAGCCTAGCTTTGCTTGGCTTGCATTGCCGTGCCTTCCGTTATCCTTGCATTGCCTTGCTTTGCCTTGCCTTCCCTTGCCTTCCGTTGCCCTTTCCTTGCCCTGCCTTGCATTGCCTAGCATTGCGTTGCGTTCCCTTAGACTTGCCTTGCCTTCCCTTTCCGTGCCTTCCGTTTCCCTTGCCTGGCCTTGCTTTGCCTTGCATTGCCTTCCGTTACGCTTTCCTTGCCTTGCGGTGCATTGCTTAACCTTGCGTTGCCTTGCCTTAGCCTTGCCTTGCCTTGCCGTGCCTTGCCTTCCATTACACTTTCCTTGACTTTGCGTGCATTGCCTAGCCTTGCGTTCTCCTGCCTTATCTTTGCGTCCCCTTGCCTTAGCCTTGCTTGGCGTCCCTTGCCTTAACCTTGCCTAGACTTGTGTTATTGTGTCTTAGCCTTACCTTGCCTGGCCGTGCCTTGCCTTGTCCTTCATTTGCCTTGCTGTGCCTTCCTTTCCCGTTGCCTTACCTTGCCGTGCCTTCCGTTCCCCTTGCATTGCCTTGCTTTCCCTTACCTTGCCTTGCTTCCGTTACACTTTCGGTGCCTTGAAGTGCATTGCCTCGCCTTGCGTTGCCTTGATTTAGCCTTGCCTTGCCTTGCCGTGCCGTGCCTTCCGTTACACTTGCGTTGCCTTGCTTTGCCTTGCCTTGCAATGCCTTCCTTTACCTTTCTTTGCCTTGGCCTGCATTGCCTAGCCTTGCGTTTTCGTGCCTTAGCCTTGCCTTGCCTTGCCGTGCCTTGCCTTCCGTTACCCTTTCCTTGCCTTGCCGTGCATTGTCTAGCCTTTCTTTGGCTTGCATTGCCTTGCTTTGCCTTCCCTTGACATCCCGTGCCTTGCGTTACCATTTCCTTGCCTTACTTTGCCTTGCCTTGCCTTGCCTTCTGTTGCCCCTTTCCTTGCCTTGCCGTGCATTGCCTAGCCTTTCTTTCCCTTGCCTTACCGTGTCGTGCCTTCCGTTACCCTTGCCTTGCCTTGTTTGCCTTTCCTTCCTTGCCTTCCGTTACCCTTTGCTTGCCTTGCCGTGCAATGCCTAGCCTTGCGTTGTCGTGCTTTAGCCTTGCCTTCCCTGACCGTGCCTTTCTGGCGTTACCGTTTCCTTGCCTTGCCGTGCATTGCCTAGCCTTGCGTTACCTTGCCTTAGCCTTGCCTTCCCTTGCCGTGCCGTCCTTTCCGTTACACTTACCTTGCCTTGCTTTGCCTTGCCTTGCCTTGCCTTCCGTTACCCATTCCTTGCCTTGCCCTGCATTGCCTAGCCTTTCTTTGCCTTGCCTTAGCCTTGCCTTGCCTTCCCGTGCCGTACCTTCCGTTACCCTTGCCTTGCCTTGCTTTGCCTGGCCTTCCTTGCCTTCCGTTACTCCTTCCTTGCCTTGCCGTGCATTGCCTAGACTTGCGTTGTCGTGCCTTAGCCTTGCCTTTCCTTGCCTTGCCGTTCCTTGCCTAGTCCTTCCCTTACCTTGCGTTCCTTTCGTTACCCTTGCATTTCCTTGCTTTGCCTTGCCTTCCCTTGCCTTCTGTTGCCCCTTCCTTGCCTTACAGTGCATTGCCTATCCTTGTGTTGTCTTTCCTTATCCTTGCCTTGCCTTGCCGTGCCATGCCTTCCGTTAGCCTTTCATTGCCTTGCCGTGCATTGCCTAGCCTTGCGTTTTCCTGCCTTAGCCTTGCCTTGCCTTGCCGTGCCTTGACTTCCGTTTCCCTTTCCTTGCCTTGTCGTACATTGCCTAGCCTTCCGTTGTGCTATAGCCTTGCCTTGACTTGCCTTAGCCTAGATTGACTTGCCTTGCATTGCCGTGCCTTCCGTTACACTTGCGTTGCCTTGCTTTGCCTTGCCTTGCAATGCCTTCCGTTACCCTTTCCTTGCCTTGTCCTGCATTGCCTATCCTCGCGTTTTCTTGCCTTAGCCTTGCCTTGCCGTGCCTTGCCTTCCGTTCCCCTTTCTTTGCCTTGCCGTGCATTGCCTAGCCTTTCTTTCACTTTGCTTGCCGTGCCGTGCCTTCCGATACCCTTGCCTTTCCTTGTTTGCCTTGCCTTCCTTGCCTTCCGTTACCCTTTCCTTGCCTTGCCGTGAGTTGCCTAGCCTTGCGTTGTCTTACCTTAGCCTTGCCTTGCCTTGCCTTGCCATGCCTTGCCTTGGCTTTCCATTACCTTGCCGTGCCTTCAGTTACCCTTGCCTTGCATTGCTTTTTCTTGCCTTGCCTTGTTTTCCGTTACCCATTCCTTGCGTTGTCGTACATTGCCTTGCCTTCCGTTGTGGTGCCTTAGCCTTGCTTGTCTTGAATTCCCTTATCCTGTCCTTGCATGGCATTGCCTTGCGTTAGCCTTGCCTTGCCTTCCCTTAGCCTAGCTTGGCTTGCCTTGCATTGCCGTGCCTTCCGTTATCCTTGCCTTGCCTTGCTTTCCCTTGCCTTGCCTTGCTTCCTTTATACTTTCCTTGCATTGCCGTGCCTTGCCTAGCCTTGCATTGGCTTGCTTTAGCCTTGCCTTGCCTTGCCGTGCCGTGCCTTCCGTTACACCTGCGTTGCCTTGCTTTGCCTTGCCTTGCAATGCCTTCCGTTACCCTTTCCTTGCCTTGCCCTGCATTGCCTAGCCTTGCGTTTTCGTGCCTTAGCCTTGCCTTGCTTTGCCGTGCCTTGCCTTCCGTTACCCTTTCCTTGCCTTTCTGTGCATTGCCTAGCCTTGTGTTGCCTTATCTTATCCTTGCCTAGCCTTGCGTTGCCTTGCCTTAGCCTTGCCTTGCCTTGCCGTGCCGTGGTTTCCGTTGCACTTGCCTTGCATTGCTTTGTCTTGCCTTGCCTTGCCTTCCGTTACCCTTTCCTTGCCTTGCCCTGCATTGCCTAGCCATGCGTTGTCGTGCCTTAGCCTTGCCTTGCCTTGCCGTGCCTTGCCTTCCGTTACACTTTCCTTGCCTTGGCGTGCATTGCCTAGGCTTGCGTTCTCGTGCCTTAGCTTTCCCTCTCCTTGCCTTAACCTTGATTGGCGTCCCTTGCCTTACCTTGCCTGGCAGTGCCTTGCCTTGTCCTTCCCTTGCCTTGCCGTGCCTTCCATTCCCCTTGCCTTACCTTGCCATACCTTCCGTTCCCCTTTCATTGCATTGTTTTCCCTTGCATTGCCTTGCTTCCGTTACACTTTCCTTGCCTTGCCTTAGCCTTGCCTTGCCATGCCGTGCCGTGCTTTCCGTTACACTTGCGTTGCCTTGCTTTGCCTTGCCTTGCCTTGCCTTCCGTTACCTTTACTTGCCTTACCCTGCATTTCCCAGTCTTGCGTTGTCGTGCCTTATCCTTGCCTTGACTTGTAGTGCCTTGCCTTCCGTTTCCATTTCCTTGCCTTGCCGTGCATTGCCTAGCATTTATTTGCCTTGCCTTAGCCTTGCCTTACCTTGCCGTGCCGTACCTTCCGTTACCCTTGCCTTGCCTTGCTTTGCCTTGCCTTCCTTGCCTTCCGTTAACCCTTCCTTGCGTTGCCGTGCATTGCCTAGCCTTGCGTTGTCGTGCCTTAGCCTTGCCTTCCCTGGCCGAGCCTTTCCTTGCGTTACCGTTTCCGTGCCTTGCCGTGCATTGCCTAGCCTTGCGTTGCCTTGCCTTAGCCTTGCCTTGCCTTGCCGTGCCTTCCCTTCCCCTTGCCTTGCCTTCCGTTACCCTTGCCTTCCCTTGCTTGACCTTGCCTTGCATTGCTTCCGTTACCCTTTCCTTGCCTTGCCGTTCATTGCCTAACCTTGCGTTGCTTTGCCTTAGCATTGCCTTGCCTTGCCGTGCCGTGACTTCCGTTACACTTGCCTTGCCTTGCTTTGCCTTGCCTTGCCTAGCTTTCCGTTACCCTTTCTTTGCCTTGCCCTGCATTGCCTAGCCTTCCTTTGCCTTGCCTTAGCCTTGCCTTGCCTTTCCTAGCCTTGCCTTCAGTTACACTTGCCTTGCCTTGCATTGCCTTCCCTTAACCTGGCTTTGCATGGCATAGCCTTGCCTTGCCTTGCCTTTGCCTAGCTTGGCTTGCCTTGCATTGCCGTGCCTTCCGTTATCCTTGCCTTGACTTGATATGCCTTCCCTTGCCTTCCTTTGCCCTTTCCTTGCCTTGCCGTGCATTGCCTAGCCTTGTGTTGCCTTGCATTATCCTTGCCTAGCCTTGCATTGCCTTCCTTAGCCTTGCCTTGCCTTGCCGTGCCGTGCTTTCCGTTATACTTGCCTTGCCTTGCTTGGCATTGCCTTGCCTTGCCTTCCGTTACCGTTCCCTTGCCTTACCCTGCATTGCCTATCCTTGCATTTTCGTGCCTTAGCCTTGCCTTGCCTTGCCGTGCCTTGCTTTCCGTTGCCCTTTCCTTGCGTTGCCGTGCATTGCCTAGCCTTGTGTTGCCTTGCCTTATCCTTGCTGAGCCTTGCGTTGCCTTGCCTTAGCCTTGCCTTGCCTTGCCGTGCCGTGCTTTCCGTTACAATTGCCTTGCCTTGTTTGCCTTGCCTTCCTTGCCTTCCGTTACCCTTTCCTTGCCTTGCCGTGAATTGCCTAGCCTTGCGTTGTCGTGCCTTAGCCTTGCCTTCCCTGACCGTGCCTTTCCCTGCGTTACCGTTTCCTTGCCTTGAGGTGCATTGCGTAGCCTTGCTGTTGTCGTGCCTTAGCCTTGCCTTGCCTTGCCTCGTAGTTCCTTGCCTTGTCCTTCCCTTACCTTGCGTTCCTTCCGTTACCTTTGCCTTGCCTTGCTTTGTCTTGCCTTGCCTTGCCTTCCGTTACCAATTCCTTGCCTTGTCGTACATTGCCTTGCCTTCCGTTGTGGTGCCTTAGCCTTGCTTGCCTTGCCTACACTTAACCTGGCGTTAGCCTAGCTTGGTTTGCCTTGCATTGCCGTGCCTTCCGTTATCCTTGCCTTGCCTTACTTTGCCTTGCCTTGCCTTGCCTTGCCTTCCGTAACCCATTCCTTGCCTTGCCCTGCATTGCCTAGCCTTTCTTTGCCTTGCCTTAGCCTTACCTTGCCTTGCCGTGCCGTACCTTCCGTTACCCTTGCCTTGCCTTGCTTTGCCTGGCCTTCCTTGCCTTCCTTCACTCCATCCTTGTCTTGCCGTGCATTGCTTAGCCTTGCGTTGTTGTGCCTTAGCCTTGCCTTGCCTTGCCGTGCCTTGCCTTGTCTTTCCCTTACCTTGCTGTGCTTTCCGTTACCCTTGCCTCGCATTGCTTTTTCTTGCCATGCCTTGTCTTCCGGTACCCATTCCTTGCCTTGTCGTACATTGCCTTGCCTTCCGTTGTGGTGCCTTAGCCTTGCTTGTCTTGCCTTCCCTTAACCTGGCCTTGCATGGCATTGCCTTTCCTTAGCCTTGCCTTGCCTATCCGTTCCTTGCCTTGTCCTTCCCTTACCTTGACGTGCCTTCCGTTATCCTTGCCTTGCCTTGCTTTGCCTTCCCTTTCCTTGCCTTCCGTTACCCTTTCCTTGCCTTGCCCTGAATTGCCGAGCCTTGCGTTGTCGTTCCTTAGCCTTTCCTTGCCTGACCGTGCCTTTCCTTCCGTTACCGTTTCCTTGCCTTGACGTGCATTGCCTAGCCTTGCGTTGTCATTCCTTAGCCTTGCCTTGCCTTGCCTTGCCGTTCCTTGCCTTGTCCTTCCCTTACCTTGCCGTTGCTTCCGTTAGCCTTGCCTTGCCTTGTCGTTCATTGGCTGGCCTTCCGTTGTGTTGCCATAGCCTTGCCTTGCCTGGCCTTAGCCTAGCTTTTTTGCCTTGCATTGCTGTGCATTCCGTTATCCTTGCCTTGCCTTGCTTTCCCTTGCCTTGCCTTGCCTTCCCTTGCCCTTTCCTTGCCTTGCCGTGCATTGACTAGCCTTGTGTTGCCTTGCCTTAGCCGTGCCTTGCCTTGCCGTGCCATGCCTTCCGATAGCCTTTCGTTGCCTTGCCTTGCATTGCCAAGCATTGCATTGCCTTGCCTTAGCCTTGCCTTGCCTTCGCTTCCCGTGCCTTCCGTTTCCCTTGCCTGGCCTTGCTTTGCCTTGCATTGCCTTCCTTTACCCTTTCCTTGCCTTGCGGTGCATTATTTATCCTTGCGTTGCCTTGCCTTAGCCTTGACTTGCCTTGCCGTGCCTTGCCTTCCGTTACACTTTCCTTGACTTTGCGTGCATTGCCTAGGATTGCGTTCTCCTGCTTTATCTTTGCCTCCCCTTGCCTTAGCCTTGCTTGGCGTCACTTGCCTTAACCTTGCCTAGCCTTGTGTTATTGTGCCTTACCCTTACCTTGCCTTTCCGTGCCTTCCATTCCCCTTGCCTTACCTTGCCGTGCCTTCCGTTTCCCTTGCATTGCCTTGATTTCCCTTGCCTTGACTTGCTTCCGTTACTCTTTCCTTGCCTTGCCGTGCATTGACTAGCCTTGCGTTGCATTTTTTGCCTTGCCTTGCAATGCCTTCCGTTACCCTTTCCTTGCCTTGCCGTGTATTTCCTAGCTTAGCGTTGTCGTGCCTTAGCCTTGCATTGCCTGACCGTGCCTTTCCTTGCGTTACCGTTTCCTTGCGTTGCCGTGCATTGCCTAGCCTTGCATTGTCGTGCCTTAGCCTTGCCTTGCCATGCCTTACCTTGGCTATCCCTTACCTTGGCGTGCCTTCCGTTACTCTTGCCTTGCATTGCTTTTTCTTGCCTTGCGTTGTCTTCCGTGACCCATTCCGTGCCTTGTCGTACATTGCCTTGCCTTCCGTTGTGGTGCCTTAGCCTTGCTTGTCTTGCCTTCCCTTAACCTGCACTTGCATGGCATAGCCTTGCCTTAGCCTTGCCTTGCCTTGCCTTAGCCTATCTTGGCTTGCCTTGCATTGCCGTGCCTTCCGTTATCCTTGCCTTGCCTTCCTTTGCATTGCCTTGCCTTGCCTTCCGTTAGCCTTTCGTTTTCTTGCCTTGCATGGACTAGTATTGCCTTGCCTTGCCTTAGCCATGCCTTGCCTTCCCTCCCCGTGCCTTTCGTTACCCTTTCCTGGCCTTGCTTTGCCTTGCATTGCCTTCCGTTACCCTTTCCTAGCCCGGCCGTGCATTGCCTTGCCTTCCGTTGTGGTGCCAAAGCCGTGCCTTGCCTTGCCTCAGCCTAGCTTGGCTTGCCTTGCATTGCCGTGCCTTCCGTTACCCTTGCTTTGCCTTGCTTTGCCTTGCCTTGCCTTGCCTTCCGTTGCCCCTTCCTTGCCTTTCCGTGCATTGCCTAGCCTTGTGTTGCCTTGCCTTATCCTTGCCTAGCCTTGCGTTGCCTTGCCTTTGCCTTGCCTTGCCTTGCCGTGCCGTGCTTTCCGTTACACTTGTCTTGCTTTGCTTTGCCTTGCCTTGCCTTCCATTACCCTTTCCTTGCCTTGCCCTGTATTGCCTAGCCTTGCGTTGTCGTGCCTTAGCCTTGCCTTGCCTTGCCGTGCCTTGCCTTCCGTTACACTTTCCTTGCCTTCGCGTGCATTGCCTAGCCTTGCGTTCTCGTGCCTTAGCTTTGCCTCTCCTTGCCTTAGCCTTGATTGGCGTCCCTTGCCTTAACCTTACCTAGCCTTGTGTTATCGTGCCTTAGCCTTACCTTGCCTGGCAGTGCCTTGCCTTGTCCTTCCCTTGCCTTGCCGTGCCTTCCATTCCCCTTGCCATACATTGCCATGCCTTCCGTTCCCCTTGCATTGTACTGCTTTCCCTTGCCTTGCCTTGCTTCCGTTACACTTTCCTTGCCTTGCCGTGCATTGCCTAGCCTGGCGTTGCCTTGCCTTAGCCTTCCCTTGCTATGCCGTGCCGTGCTTTCCGTTACACTTGAATTGCCTTGCTTTGCCTTGCCTTGCCTTTCTTTCCGTTACCCTTTCCTTGCCTTGCCCTGCATTGCCTAGCCTTGCGTTGTCATGCCTTAGACTTGCCTTGACTTGCCGTGCCTTGCCTAGCCTTTCTTTGCCTTGCCTGAGCCTTGCCTTGCCTTGCCTTTGTCCTGCCTTGGTTGCCTTCCGTTACCCATTCCTTGCCTTGTCGTACATTGCATTGCCTTCCGTTGTGGTGCCATAGCCTTGCCTTGCCTGGCCTTAGCCTAGCTTAGTTTGCCTTGCATTGCCGTGCCTTCCGTTATCCTTGCCTTGCCTTGCTTTGCCTTCCCTTGTCTTGCCTTATGTTACGCTTTCCTTGCCTTGCCCTGCATTGCCTAGCCTTACGTTTTCGTGCCTTAGCCTTGCCTTGCCTTGCCGTGCCTTGCCTTCCGTTACCCTTTGCTTGCCTTTCCGTGCATTGCCTAGCCTTCCTTTCCCTTGCCTTGCCGTGTCGTGCCTTCCTTTACCCTTGCCTTGCCTTGTTTGCCTTGCCCTCCTTGCCTTCCGTTACCCTTTCATTGCCTTGCCGTGCAATGCCTAGCCTTGCGTTGTCGTGCCTTAACCTTGCCTTCCCTGACCGTGCCTTTCCTTGCGTTACCGTTTCCTTGCCTTACCGTGCATTGCCTAGACTTGCGTTGCCTTGCCTTAGCCTTGCCTTGCCTTGCCGTGCCGTCCTTTAGGTTAAACTTGCCTTGCCTTCCTTTGCCTTGCCTTGCCTTGCCTTCCGTTACTCCTTCCTTGCCTTGCCGTGCATTGCCTAGCCTTGCGTTGTTGTGCCTTAGCCTTGCCTTGCTTTGCCTTGCCGTGCATTGCCTTGTCTTTCCCTTACCTTGCCGTGCTTTCCGTTACCCTTGCCTTGCATTGCTTTTTCTTGCATTGCCTTGTCTTCCTTTACCCATTCCTTGCCTTGTCGTACATTGCCTTGCCTTCCGTTGTGGTGCATTAGCCTTGCTTGTCTTGCCTTCCCTTAACCTGGCCTTGCCTGGCATTGCCTTGCCTTAGCCTTGCCTTGCCTATCTGTACCTTGCCTTGTCCTTCCCTTACCTTGCCGTGCCTTCCGTGATCCTTGCCTTGCCTTGCTTTGCCGTGCCGTGCTTTCCGTTACACTTGCCTTGCCTTGCTTTGCCTTGCCTTGCCTTCCATTACCCTTTCCTTGCCTTGCCCTGCATTGCCTAGCCTTGCGTTTTCGTGCCTTAGCCTTGCCTTGCCTTGCCATGCCTTGCATTCCGTTACCCTTTCCTTGCCTTGCCGTGCATTGCCTAGCCTTTCTTTCCCTTGCGTTGCCGTGTCGTGCCTTCCGTTTCCCTTGCCTTGCCTTGTTTGCCTTGCCTTCCTTGCCTTCCGTTACCCTTTCCTTGCCTTGCCTTGCATTACCTAGCCTTTCGTTATCGTGCCTTAGCCTTGCCTTCCCTGAGCGTACCTTTCCTTGCGTTACCTTTTCCTTGCCTTGCCGTGCATTGCCTAGCCCTGTGTTGCCTTGCTTTAGCCTTGCCTTGCCTTGCCGTCCCGTCCTTTCCGTTACACTTGCCTTGCCGTGCTTTGCCTTGCCTTGCCATGCCTTCCGTTACCCTTTCATTGCCTTGCCCTGCATTGCCTAGCCTTTCTTTGCCTTGCCTTAGCCTTGCCTTGCCTTGCCGTGCCGTGCCTTGCCTTCCGTTACCCATTCCTTGCCTTGTTGTACATTGCCTGGCCTTCCATTGGGTTGCCATAGCCTTGCCTTGCCTGGCCTTATCCTAGCTTTTTTTACCTTGCATTGCCGTGCCTTCCGTTATCCTTGCCTTGCCTTGCTTTGCCTTGCCTTTTCTTGCCTTCCATTGCCCCTTCCTTGCCTTTCCGTGCATTGCCTAGCCTTGCGTTGCCTTGCCTTAGCCTTGACTTGCCTTGCCGTGCCTTACCTTCCGTTACACTTTCCTTGCCTTTGCGTGCATTGCCTGGGATTGCGTTAAGCTGCCTTATCTTTGCCTCCCCTTGCCTTAGGCTTGCTTGGCGTCCCTTGCCTTAACCTTGCCTAGCCTTGTGTTATTGTGCCTTAGACTTACATTGCCTTTCGTGCCTTCCATTCCCCTTGCCTTACCTTGCCGTGCCTTCCGTTTCCCTTGCATTGCCTTTCTTTCCCTTGCCTTGCCTTGCTTCCGTTACACTTTCCTTGCCTTGCCGTGCATTGCCTAGCCTTGCGTTTCCTTGCTTTAGCCTTGCCTTGCCTTGCCTTGCCGTGCCGTGCCTTCCGTTACACTTGCGTTGCCTTGCTTTGCCTTGCCTTGCAATGCCTTCCGTTACCCTTTCCTTGCCTTGCCGTGTATTGCCTAGCCTGGCGTTGTCGTGCCTTAGCCTTGCCTTCCCTGACCGTGCCTTTCCTTGCGTTACCGTTTCCTTGCCTTGCCGTGCATTGCCTAGCCTTGCGTTGTCGTGCCTTAGCATTGCCTTGCCTTGCCTTGCCATGACTTGCCTTGCCTTCCCTTGCCTTGCCGTGCTTTCCGTTACCCTTGCCTTGAATTGCTTTTTCTTGCCTTGCCTTGTCTCCCGTTACCCATTCCTTGCCTTGTCGTACATTGCCTTGACTTCCGTTGTGGTGCGTTAGCCTTCCTTGTCTTGCCTTCCCTTAACTTGGCCTTGCATGGCATTGCCTTGCCTTAGCCTTGCATGGCCTAGCCTTAGCCTAGATTGGCTTGCCTTGCATTGCCGTGCCTTCCGTTATCCTTGCATTGCCTTGCTTTGCCTTGCCTTGCCTTCCGTTGCCCTTTCCTTGCGTTGCCGTGCATTGCCTAGCCTTTTGTTGCCTTGCCTTACCCTTGGCGAGCCTTGCATTGCCTTGCTTTAGCCTTGCCTTGCCTTGCCGTGCCGTGCTTTCCGTTACAATTGCCTTGCCTTGTTTGCCTTGCCTTCCTTGCCTTCCGTTACCCTTTCCTTGCCTTGCCGTGCATTGCTTAGCCTTGCGTTGTCGTGCCTTAGCCTTGTCCTCCCTGACCGTGCCTTTCCTGACGTTACCGTTTCCTTGCCTTGACGTACATTGCCTAGCCTTGCGTTCTCGTGCCATAGCCTTGCCTTGCCTGGCCTTAGCCTAGCTTGGTTTGCATTGCATTGCCGTGGCTTCCGTTATCCTTGCCTTGCCTTGCTTTGTCTTGCCTTGCCTTGCCTTCTGTTACCCATTCCTTGCCTTGTCGTACATTGCCTTGCCTTCCGTCGTGGTGCCATTGCCTTGCCTTGCCTGGCCTTAGCCTAGCTTTGTTTGGCTTGCATTGCCGTGCCTTCCGTTATCCTTGCATTGCCTTGCTTTGCCTTGCCTTGCCTTGCCTTCCGTTGCCCTTTCCTTGCCTTGCCGTGCATTGACTATCCTTGCGTTGCCTTGCCTTTGCAGTGCCTTGCCTTGCCGTGCCATGCCTTCCGTTAGCCTTTCGTTGCCCTGCCTTGCATTGCCTAGCATTGCGTTGCGTTCCCTTAGACTTGCCTTGCCTTCCCTTTCCGTGCCTTCCGTTTCCCTTGCCTGGCCTTGCTTTGCCTTGCATTGCCTTCCGTTACCCTTTCCTTGCCTTGCGGTGCATTGCTTAACCTTGCGTTGCCTTGCCTTAGCCTTGCCTTGCCTTGCCGTGCCTTGCCTTCCATTACACTTTCCTTGCCTTTGCGTGCATTGCCTAGCCTTGCGTTCTCCTGCCTTATCTTTGCGTCCCCTTGCCTTAGCCTTGCTTGGCGTCCCTTGCCTTAACCTTGCCTAGACTTGTGTTATTGTGCCTTAGCCTTACCTTGCCTGGCCGTGCCTTGCCTTGTCCTTCATTTGCCTTGCTGTGCCTTCCTTTCCCGTTGCCTTACCTTGCCGTGCCTTCCGTTCCCCTTGCATTGCCTTGCTTTCCCTTACCTTGCCTTGCTTCCGTTACACTTTCGGTGCCTTGAAGTGCATTGCCTCGCCTTGCGTTGCCTTGATTTAGCCTTGCCTTGCCTTGCCGTGCCGTGCCTTCCGTTACACTTGCGTTGCCTTGCTTTGCCTTGCCTTGCAATGCCTTCCTTTACCTTTCTTTGCCTTGGCCTGCATTGCCTAGCCTTGCGTTTTCGTGCCTTAGCCTTGCCTTGCCTTGCCGTGCCTTGCCTTCCGTTACCCTTTCCTTGCCTTGCCGTGCATTGTCTAGCCTTTCTTTGGCTTGCATTGCCTTGCTTTGCCTTCCCTTGACATCCCGTGCCTTGCGTTACCCTTGCCTTGCCTTACTTTGCCTTGCCTTGCCTTGCCTTCTGTTGCCCCTTTCCTTGCCTTGCCGTGCATTGCCTAGCCTTTCTTTCCCTTGCCTTACCGTGTCGTGCCTTCCGTTACCCTTGCCTTGCCTTGTTTGCCTTTCCTTCCTTGCCTTCCGTTACCCTTTGCTTGCCTTGCCGTGCAATGCCTAGCCTTGCGTTGTCGTGCTTTAGCCTTGCCTTCCCTGACCGTGCCTTTCTGGCGTTACCGTTTCCTTGCCTTGCCGTGCATTGCCTAGCCTTGCGTTACCTTGCCTTAGCCTTGCCTTCCCTTGCCGTGCCGTCCTTTCCGTTACACTTACCTTGCCTTGCTTTGCCTTGCCTTGCCTTGCCTTCCGTTACCCATTCCTTGCCTTGCCCTGCATTGCCTAGCCTTTCTTTGCCTTGCCTTAGCCTTGCCTTGCCTTCCCGTGCCGTACCTTCCGTTACCCTTGCCTTGCCTTGCTTTGCCTGGCCTTCCTTGCCTTCCGTTACTCCTTCCTTGCCTTGCCGTGCATTGCCTAGCCTTGCGTTGTTGTGCCTTAGCCTTGCCTTGCCTTGCCTTGCCGTGCCTTGCCTTGTCTTTCCCTTACCTTGCCGTGCTTTCCGTTACCCTTGCTCTGCATTGCTTTTTCTTGCCTTGCCTTGTCTTCCGGTACCCATTCCTTGCCTTGTCGTACATTGCCTTGCCTTCCGTTGTGGTGCCTTAGCCTTGCTTGTCTTGCCTTCGCTTAACCTGGCCTTGCATGGCATTGCCTTGCCTTAGCCTTGCCTTGCCTATCCGTTCCTTGCCTTGTCCTTCCCTTCCCTTTCCTTGCCTTCCGTTACCCTTTCCTTGCCTTGCCCTGCATTGCCTAGCCTTGCGTTGTCGTGCCTTAGCCTTGCCTTGCCTTGCCGTGCCTTGCCTTCCGTTACCCTTTCCTTGCCTTGCCGTGCATTGCCTAGCCTTTCTTTCCCTTGCGTTGCCGTGTCGTGCCTTCCGTTACCCTTGCCTTGCCTTGTTTGCCTTGCCTTCCTTGCCTTCCGTTACCCTTTCCTTGCCTTGCCGTGCATTACCTAGCCTTGCGTTATCGTGCCTTAGCCTTGCCTTCCCTGACCGTACCTTTCCTTGCGTTACCTTTTCCTTGCCTTGCCGTGCATTGCCTAGCCCTGTGTTGCCTTGCTTTAGCCTTGCCTTGCCTTGCCGTCCCGTCCTTTCCGTTACACTTGCCTTGCCGTGCTTTGCCTTGCCTTGCCATGCCTTCCGTTACCCTTTCATTGCCTTGCCCTGCATTGCCTAGCCTTTCTTTGCCTTGCCTTAGCCTTGCCTTGCCTTGCCGTGCCGTGCCTTGCCTTCCGTTACCCATTCCTTGCCTTGTTGTACATTGCCTGGCCTTCCATTGGGTTGCCATAGCCTTGCCTTGCCTGGCGTTATCCTAGCTTTTTTTACCTTGCATTGCCGTGCCTTCCGTTATCCTTGCCTTGCCTTGCTTTGCCTTGCCTTTTCTTGCCTTCCATTGCCCCTTCCTTGCCTTTCCGTGCATTGCCTAGCCTTGCGTTGCCTTGCCTTAGCCTTGACTTGCCTTGCCGTGCCTTACCTTCCGTTACACTTTCCTTGCCTTTGAGTGCATTGCCTGGGATTGCGTTAAGCTGCCTTATCTTTGCCTCCCCTTGCCTTAGGCTTGCTTGGCGTCCCTTGCCTTAACCTTGCCTAGCCTTGTGTTATTGTGCCTTAGACTGACATTGCCTTTCCGTGCCTTCCATTCCCCTTGCCTTACCTTGCCTTGCCTTCCGTTCCCCTTGCATTGCCTTGCTTTCCCTTACCTTGCCTTGCTTCCGTTACACTTTCGGTGCCTTGAAGTGCATTGCCTCGCCTTGCGTTGCCTTGATTTAGCCTTGCCTTGCCTTGCCGTGCCGTGCCTTCCGTTACACTTGCGTTGCCTTGCTTTGCCTTGCCTTGCAATGCCTTCCTTTACCTTTCTTTGCCTTGGCCTGCATTGCCTAGCCTTGCGTTTTCGTGCCTTAGCCTTGCCTTGCCTTGCCGTGCCTTGCCTTCCGTTACCCTTTCCTTGCCTTGCCGTGCATTGTCTAGCCTTTCTTTGGCTTGCATTGCCTTGCTTTGCCTTCCCTTGACATCCCGTGCCTTGCGTTACCCTTGCCTTGCCTTACTTTGCCTTGCCTTGCCTTGCCTTCTGTTGCCCCTTTCCTTGCCTTGCCGTGCATTGCCTAGCCTTTCTTTCCCTTGCCTTACCGTGTCGTGCCTTCCGTTACCCTTGCCTTGCCTTGTTTGCCTTTCCTTCCTTGCCTTCCGTTACCCTTTGCTTGCCTTGCCGTGCAATGCCTAGCCTTGCGTTGTCGTGCTTTAGCCTTGCCTTCCCTGACCGTGCCTTTCTGGCGTTACCGTTTCCTTGCCTTGCCGTGCATTGCCTAGCCTTGCGTTACCTTGCCTTAGCCTTGCCTTCCCTTGCCGTGCCGTCCTTTCCGTTACACTTACCTTGCCTTGCTTTGCCTTGCCTTGCCTTGCCTTCCGTTACCCATTCCTTGCCTTGCCCTGCATTGCCTAGCCTTTCTTTGCCTTGCCTTAGCCTTGCCTTGCCTTCCCGTGCCGTACCTTCCGTTACCCTTGCCTTGCCTTGCTTTGCCTGGCCTTCCTTGCCTTCCGTTACTCCTTCCTTGCCTTGCCGTGCATTGCCTAGCCTTGCGTTGTTGTGCCTTAGCCTTGCCTTGCCTTGCCTTGCCGTGCCTTGCCTTGTCTTTCCCTTACCTTGCCGTGCTTTCCGTTACCCTTGCTCTGCATTGCTTTTTCTTGCCTTGCCTTGTCTTCCGGTACCCATTCCTTGCCTTGTCGTACATTGCCTTGCCTTCCGTTGTGGTGCCTTAGCCTTGCTTGTCTTGCCTTCGCTTAACCTGGCCTTGCATGGCATTGCCTTGCCTTAGCCTTGCCTTGCCTATCCGTTCCTTGCCTTGTCCTTCCCTTCCCTTTCCTTGCCTTCCGTTACCCTTTCCTTGCCTTGCCCTGCATTGCCTAGCCTTGCGTTGTCGTGCCTTAGCCTTGCCTTGCCTTGCCGTGCCTTGCCTTCCGTTACCCTTTCCTTGCCTTGCCGTGCATTGCCTAGCCTTTCTTTCCCTTGCGTTGCCGTGTCGTGCCTTCCGTTTCCCTTGCCTTGCCTTGTTTGCCTTGCCTTCCTTGCCTTCCGTTACCCTTTCCTTGCCTTGCCGTGCATTACCTAGCCTTGCGTTATCGTGCCTTAGCCTTGCCTTCCCTGACCGTACCTTTCCTTGCGTTACCTTTTCCTTGCCTTGCCGTGCATTGCCTAGCCCTGTGTTGCCTTGCTTTAGCCTTGCCTTGCCTTGCCGTCCCGTCCTTTCCGTTACACTTGCCTTGCCGTGCTTTGCCTTGCCTTGCCATGCCTTCCGTTACCCTTTCATTGCCTTGCCCTGCATTGCCTAGCCTTTCTTTGCCTTGCCTTAGCCTTGCCTTGCCTTGCCGTGCCGTGCCTTGCCTTCCGTTACCCATTCCTTGCCTTGTTGTACATTGCCTGGCCTTCCATTGGGTTGCCATAGCCTTGCCTTGCCTGGCCTTATCCTAGCTTTTTTTACCTTGCATTGCCGTGCCTTCCGTTATCCTTGCCTTGCCTTGCTTTGCCTTGCCTTTTCTTGCCTTCCATTGCCCCTTCCTTGCCTTTCCGTGCATTGCCTAGCCTTGCGTTGCCTTGCCTTAGCCTTGACTTGCCTTGCCGTGCCTTACCTTCCGTTACACTTTCCTTGCCTTTGCGTGCATTGCCTGGGATTGCGTTAAGCTGCCTTATCTTTGCCTCCCCTTGCCTTAGGCTTGCTTGGCGTCCCTTGCCTTAACCTTGCCTAGCCTTGTGTTATTGTGCCTTAGACTTACATTGCCTTTCGTGCCTTCCATTCCCCTTGCCTTACCTTGCCGTGCCTTCCGTTTCCCTTGCATTGCCTTTCTTTCCCTTGCCTTGCCTTGCTACCGTTACACTTTCCTTGCCTTGCCGTGCATTGCCTAGCCTTGCGTTGTCGTGCCTTATCCTTGCCTTGCCTTTGCTTGCCATGCCTTACCTTGGCTTTCCATTACCTTGCCGTGCCTTCCGTTACCCTTGCCTTGCATTGCTTTTTCTTGCCTTGCCTTGTCTACCGTTACCCATTCCTTGCCTCGTAATACATTGCCTTGCCTTCCGTTGTGGTGCCTTAGCCTTGCTTGTCTTGCCTTCCCTTAACCTGGCCTTGCATGGCATTGCCTTGCCTTAGCCTTGCATTGCCTAGCCTTAGCCTAGATTGGCTTGCCTTGCATTGCCGTGCCTTCCGTTATCCTTGCCTTGCCTTGCTTTCCCTTCCCTTGCCTTGATTCTGTTATACTTTCCTTGCCTTGCCGTGCATTGCCTAGCCTTGCATTGCCTTGCTTTAGCCTTGCCTTTCCTTGCCGTGACGTGCCTTCCGTTACACTTGCCTTGCCATGCTTTGCCTTGCCTTGCCTTGCCTTCCGTTGCCCTTTCCTTGCCTTTCCGTGCATTGACTAGCCTTGCGTTGCCTTGCCCTAGCCGTGCCTTGTCTTTGGCGTGCCATGCCTTCCGTTAGCCGTTCGTTGCCTTGCCTTGCATTGCCTTGTATTGCGTTGCCTTGACTTAGCCTTGCCTTGCTTTCGCTTCCCGTGCCTTCCGTTTCCATTGCCTGGCCTTGTTTGCCTTGCCTTCCTTGCCTTCCGTTACCCTTTCCTTGCCTTGCCGTGCATTGCTTAGCCTTGCGTTGTCGTGCCTTAGCCTTGTCTTCCCTGACCGTGCCTTTCCTGACGTTACCGTTTCCTTGCCTTGACGTGCATTGCCTAGCCTTGCGTTGTCGTGCCATAGCCTTGCCTTGCCTGGCCTTAGCCTAGCTTGGTTTGCATTGCATTGCCGTGGCTTCCGTTATCCTTGCCTTGCCTTGCTTTGTCTTGCCTTGCCTTGCCTTCTGTTACC
This sequence comes from Macrotis lagotis, assembly GCF_037893015.1. Classification (NCBI taxonomy): domain Eukaryota; kingdom Metazoa; phylum Chordata; class Mammalia; order Peramelemorphia; family Peramelidae; genus Macrotis; species Macrotis lagotis. Next base: position 217,986 of record NW_027421929.1, read on the forward strand.
CATTCCTTGCCTTGTCGTACATTGCCTTACCTTCCGTCGTGGTGCCATTGCCTTGCCTTGCCTGGCCTTAGCCTAGCTTTGTTTGGCTTGCATTGCCGTGCCTTCCGTTATCCTTGCATTGCCTTGCTTTGCCTTGCCTTGCCTTGCCTTGCCTTCCGTTGCCCTTTCCTTGCCTTGCCGTGTATAGACTATCCTTGCGTTGCCTTGCCTTTGCAGAGCCTTGCCTTGCAGTGCCATGCCTTCCGTTAGCCTTTCGTTGCCCTGCCTTGCATTGCCTAGCATTGCGTTGCGTTCCCTTAGACTTGCCTTGCCTTCCCTTTCCGTGCCTTCCGTTTCCCTTGCCTGGCCTTGCTTTGCCTTGCATTGCCTTCCGTTACCCTTTCCTTGCCTTGCGGTGCATTGCTTAACCTTGCGTTGCCTTGCCTTAGCCTTGCCTTGCCTTGCCGTGCCTTGCCTTCCATTACACTTTCCTTGCCTTTGCGTGCATTGCCTAGCCTTGCGTTCTCCTGCCTTATCTTTGCGTCCCCTTGCCTTAGCCTTGCTTGGCGTCCCTTGCCTTAACCTTGCCTAGACTTGTGTTATTGTGTCTTAGCCTTACCTTGCCTGGCCGTGCCTTGCCTTGTCCTTCATTTGCCTTGCTGTGCCTTCCTTTCCCGTTGCCTTACCTTGCTGTGCCTTCCGTTCCCCTTGCATTGCCTTGCTTTCCCTTACCTTGCCTTGCTTCCGTTACACTTTCGATGCCTTGAAGTGCATTGCCTCGCCTTGCGTTGCCTTGATTTAGCCTTGCCTTGCCTTGCCGTGCCGTGCCTTCCGTTACACTTGCGTTGCCTTGCTTTGCCTTGCCTTGCAATGCCTTCCGTTACCCTTTCTTTGCCTTTCCTTGCATTGCCTAGCCTTGCGTTTTCCTGCCTTAGCCTTGCCTTGCCTTGCCGTGCCGTGCCTTGCCTTCCGTTACCCTTTCCTTGCCTTGCCGTGCATTGTCTAGCCTTTCTTTGGCTTGCATTGCCTTGCTTTGCCTTCCCTTGACATCCCGTGCCTTGCGTTACCCTTGCCTTGCCTTACTTTGCCTTGCCTTGCCTTGCCTTCTGTTGCCCCTTCCTTGCCTTGCAGTGCATTGCCTAGCCTTGTGATGCCTTACCTTATCCTTGCCTTGACTTGCCTTGCCATGCCTTCCGTTAGCATTTCATTGCCTTGCCTTGCATTGCCTAGCCTTGCGTTGTCATGCCGTAGCCTTACCTTGCCTGGCCGTGCCTTGCCTTGTGTTACCCTTTCCTTGCCTTGCCGTGCATTGCCTATCTTTGCGTTGTCGTGCCTTAGCCTTGCCTTGCCTTTCCTTTCCTTGCTTGTCTACCCTTGCCTTGCCGTGCCTTGGGTTACCCTTGCCTTGCCTTGCTTTGCATTTCCTTGCCTTGCCTTCCGTTACCCTTTCCTTGCCTTGTCCTACATTGCCTAGCCTTCTGTTGTGCCATAGCCTTGCCTTGACTTGCCTTAGCCTAGCTTGGCTTGCCTTGCATTGCCGTGCCTTCCGTTACCCTTGCCTTACCTTGCTTTGCCTTGCCTTTACTTGCCTTCCGTTACCCTTGCCTGGCCTTGCTTTGCCTTGCCTTGCCTTCCGTTAACGTTTCCTTGCCTTGCGGTGCATTGCTTAGCCTTGCGTTGTCCTGCCTTAGCCTTGCCTTGCCTGACCGTGCCTTTCCTTGCGCTACCGTTTCATTGCCTTGCCGTTTATTGCCTAGCATTGCGTTGCCTTGCCTTAGCCGTGCCTTGCCTTGCAGTGCCATGCCGTCCGTTAGCCTTCGGTTGCCTTGCCTTGCATTGCCTAGCATTGCGTTGCCTTACCTTAGCCTTGCCTTGCCTTCCCTTCCCGTGCCTTCCGTTTCCCTTGACTGGCCTTGCTTTGCCTTGCATTGCCTTCCTTTACCCTTTCCTTGCCTTGCGGTGCATTGCTTAGCCTTGCGTTGCCTTGCCTTAGCCTTGCGTTGCCTTGCCGTGCCTTGCCTTCCATTACACTTTCCTTGCCTTTTCGTGCATTGCCTAGCCTTGCGTTCTCCTGCCTTATCTTTGCGTCCCGTTGCCTTAGCCTTGCTTGGTGTCCCTTGCCTTAACCTTGCCTAGACTTGTGTTATTGTGCCTTAGACTTCCCTTGCCTTGCCGTGCCTTGCCTTGTCCTTCCCTTCCTTGCCGTGCCTTCCATTCACCTTGCCTTACGTTGCCGTGCCTTCCATTCCCCTTGCATTGCCTTGCTTTCCCTTACCTTGCCTTGCTTTCGTTACACTTTCGGTGCCTTGAAATGCATTGCCTAGCCTTGCGTTGCCTTGATTTAGCCTTGCCTTGCAATGCCTTCCGTTACCCTTTCCTTGCCTTGTCCTGCATTGCCTAGCCTTGCGTTTTCGTGCCTTAGCGTTGCCTTGCCTTCCGTTACCCTTTCCTTGCCTTGCCGTGCATTGCCTAGCCTTTCTTTCACTTGGCTTGCCGTGGCGTGCCTTCCGTTACCCTTGCCTTGCCTTGTTTGCCTTGCCTTCCTTGCCTTCTGTTACCCTTTCCTTGCCTTGCCGTGCTTTGCCTAGCCTTGCGTTGTCGTGCCTTAGCCTTGGCTTGCCTTGCCTTGCTTTGCCTTGCCTTGCCTTGCGTTCCGTTACCCTTGCCTTGCCTTGCCCTGCATTGCCTAGCCTTTCTTTGCCTTGCATTGCCTTGCCTTAGCCTTGCCTTGCCTTGCCGTGCCGTGCTTTCCGTTACCCTTGCCTTGCCTTGCTTTGCCTTGCCTTGCCTTGCCTTCCGTTACCCATTCCTTGCCTTGTCGTACATTGCCTATCCTTCCGTTGTAGTGCCATAGCCTTGCCTTGCCTGGCCTTAGACTAGCTTGGTTTGCCTTGCATTGCCGTGCCTTCCGTTATCATTGCCTTGCCATGCTTTGCCTTGCCTTGCCTTGCCTTCCGTTGCCCTTTCCTTGCCTTGCCGTGCATTGACTAGACTTGCGTTGCCTTGCCTTAGCCGTGACTTGCCTTTGGCGTGCCATGCCTTCCGTTAGCCTTTCGTTGCCTTCCTTGCATTGCCTAGCATTTCGTTGCCTTGCCTTAGCCTTGCCGAGCCATCCGTTACACTTTCCTTGCTTTACCGTACATTGCCTAGCCTTGCGTTGCAGTGCCTTAGCCTTGTCTCCACTTGCCTTAGCCTTGCTTGGCTTGCCTTGCCTTAACTTTGCCTTGCCTTGCGTTGCCTTACCTTAGCTTTTCATTGCCTTGCCATACGTTCCGTTCCCGTTGCCTTGCCGTGCATTGCCTAACCTTGTGTTTCCTTGCCTTATCCTTCCCTAGCCTTGCGTTGCCTTGCCTTAGCCTTGCCTAGCCTTGCCGTGCCGTGCTTTCCGTTACACTTGCCTTGCTTTGCTTTGCCTTGCCTTGCCTTGCCTTCCGTTACCCTTTCCTTACCTGGCCCTTCATTGCCTAGCCTTGCGTTGTCCTGCCTTAGCTTTGCATCCCCTTGCCTTAGCCTTGATTGGCGTCCCTTGCCTTAACCTTGCCTAGCCTTATGTTATCGTGCCTTAGCCTTACCTTGCCTTTCAGTGCCTTGCCTTGTCCTTCCCTTTCCTTGCCGTGCCTTCCATGCCCCTTGCCTTACCTTGCCATGCCTTTCTTTCCCCTTGCATTGCATTGCGTTCCCTTGCCTTGCCTTGCTTCCGTTACCGTTTCCTTGCCTTGCCCTGCATTGCCTAGCCTTGCGTTGTCGTGCCTTAGCCTTGCCTTGCCTGACCGTGCCTTTCCTTGCGTTACCGTTTCCTTGCCTTGTCGTACATTGCCTTGCCTTCCGTTGTGGTGCCATAGCCTTGCCTTGCCTTGCCTTAGCCTAGCTTGGCTTGCCATGCATTGCCGTGCCTTCCGTTACCCTTGCCTTGCCTTGCTTTGCCTTGCCTTGCCTTGCCTTCCGTTGCCCTTTCCTTGCCTTGCCGTGCATTGCCTAGCCTTTTGTGGCCTTGCCTTACCCTTCGCGAGCTTTGCCTTGACTTGCCGTGCCTTGCCTTTCGTTACCCTTTCCTTGCCTTGTCCTGCATTACTTAGCCTTTCTTTGCCTAGCCTTTCTTTGCCTTGCCTTGCCGTGTCGTGCCCTCGCGTTACCCTTGCCTTGCCTTGCTTTGCCTTGCCTTCCTTTCCTTCCATTACCTTTTCCTTGCCTTGCCGTGCATTGCCTAGCCTTGCGTTGTCGTGCCTTAGCCTTGCCTTGCCTTGCCTTGCCGTGCCTTGCCTTGTCTTTGCCTTGCCTTGCCGTGCTTTCCGTTACCCTTGCCTTGCCTTGCTTTTTCTTGCCTTGCCTTGCCTTCCGTTACCCATTCCTTGCCTTGTCGTACATTGCCTTGCCTTCGGTTGTGGTTCCTTAGCCTTGCTTGTCTTGCCTTCCCTTAACCTGGCCTTGCATGGCATTGCCTTGCCTTAGCCTTGCCTTGCCTTGCCTTAGCCTAACTTGGCTTGCATTGCATTGTCGTGCCTTCCGTTATCCTTGCCTTGCCTTGCTTTGCCTTGCCTTGCCTTGCCTTCCGTTGCCCTTTCCTTGCCTTGCCGTGCATTGCCTAGCCTTGCGTTGCCTTGCCTTAGCCGTGCCTTGCCTTGCCGTGCCATGCCTTCCGTTAGCCTTTCGTTGCCTTGCCTTGCATTGCCTAGTATTGCCTTGCCTTGCCTTCCCTTCCCGTGAGTTTCGTTATCATTGGATGGCCTTGCTTTGCCTTGCATTGCCTTCCGTTACCCTTTCCTTGCCCTGCCGTGCATTGCCTTGCCTTCTGTTGTGGTGCCAAAGCCTTGCCTTGCCTTGCCTTAGCCTCGCTTTGCTTGCCTTGTATTGCCGTGCCTTCCGTTACCCTTGCCTTGCTTTGCTTTGCCTTGCCTTGCATTGCCTTCCATTGCCCCTTCCTTGCCTTTCCGTGCATTGCCTAGCCTTGCGTTGCCTTGCCTTAGCCTTGCCTTGCCTTCCCTTTCCGTGCCTTCCGTTTCCCTTGCCTGGCCTTGCTTTGCCTTGCATTGCCTTCCGTTACTCCTTCCTTGCCTTGCGGTGCATTGTTTAACCTTGCGTTGCCTTGCCGTGCCTTGCCTTGCCTTGCCGTGCCTTGCCTTCCATTACACTTTCCTTGCCTTTGCGTGCATTGCCTAGCCTTGAGTTCTCCCGCCTTATCTTTGCGTCCCCTTGCCTTAGCCTTGCTTGGCGTCCCGTGCCGTAACCTTGGCTAGACTTCTGTTATTGTGCCTTAGCCTTACCTTGCCTGGCCGTGCCTTGCCTTGTCCTTCCTTTGCCTTGCCGTGGCTTCCATTCACCTTGCCTTGCCTTGCCGTGCCTTCCGTTCCCCTTGCATTGCCTTGCTTTCCCTTAACTTGCCTTGCTTCCGTTACACTTTCGGTGCCTTGAAGTGCATTGCCTAGCCTTGAGTTGCCTTGATTTATCCTTGCCTTGCCTTGCCGTGCCGTGCCTTCCGTTACACTTGCGTTGCCTTGCTTTGCTTTGCCTTGCAATGCCTTCCGTTACCCTTTCCTTGCCTTGTCCTGCATTGCCTAGCCTTGCGTTTTCGTGCCTTAGCCTTGCCTTGCCGTGCCTTGCCTTCCGTTACCCTTTCCTTGCCTTGCCGTGCATTGCCTAGCCTTTCTTTCCCTTGGCTTCCGGTGTCGTTCCTTCAGTTACCCTTGCCTTGCCTTGTTTGCCTTGCCTTCCTTGCCTTCCTTTCTCTTTCCTTGCCTTGCCGTGCTTTGCGTAGCCTTGCGTTGTCGTGCCTTATCCTTGCCTTGCCTTGCCTTGCCATGCCTTGCCTTGGCTTTCCATTACCTTGCCGTGCCTTCCGTTACCCTTGCCTTGCATTGCTTTTTCTTGCCTTGCCTTGTCTTCCGTTACCCATTCCTTGCCTTGTAATACATTGCCTTGCCTTCCGTTGTGGTGCCTTAGCCTTTCTTGTCTTACCTTCCCTTAACCTGGCCTTGCATGGCATTGCCTTGCCTTAGCCTTGCCTTGCCTTGCCTTAGCCTAGCTTGGCTTGCATTGCATTTCCGTGCCTTCCGTTATCCTTCCTTGCCTTGCTTTCCCTTGCCTTGCCTTGATTCCGTTATACTTTCCTTGCCTTCCCGTGCATTGCCTAGCCTTGCATTGCCTTGCTTTAGCCTTGACTTTCCTTGCCGTGCCGTGCCTTCCGTTACACTTGCGTTGCCTTGCTTTGCCTTGCCTTGCAATGCCTTCCGTTACCCTTTCCTTACCTTTCCCTGCATTGCCTAGGCTTGCGTTGTCGTGCCTTATCCTTGCCTTGCCTTGCCTTGCCATGCCTTACCTTGGCTTTCCATTACCTTGCCGTGCCTTCCTTTACCCTTGCCTTGCATTGCTTTTTCTTGCCTTGCCTTGTCTTCCGTTACCCATTCCTTGCCTCGTAATACATTGCCTTGCCTTCCGTTGTGGTGCCTTAGCCTTGCTTGTCTTGCCTTCCCTTAACCTGGCCTTGCATGGCATTGCCTTGCCTTAGCCTTGCCTTGCCTTGCCTTAGCCTAGCTTGGCTTGCCTTGCATTGCCGTGCATTCCGTTATCCTTGCCTTGCCTTGCTTTCCCTTGCCTTGCCTTGATTCTGTTATACTTTCCTTGCCTTGCCGTACATTGCCTAGCCTTGCATTGCCTTGCTTTAGCCTTGCCTTTCCTTGCCGTGATGTGCCTTCCGTTACACTTGCCTTGCCATGCTTTGCCTTGCCTTGCCTTGCCTTCCGTTGCCCTTTCCTTGCCTTTCCGTGCATTGACTAGCCTTGCGTTGCCTTGCCCTAGCCGTGCCTTGTCTTTGGCGTGCCATGCCTTCCGTTAGCCGTTCGTTGCCTTGCCTTGCATTGCCTTGTATTGCGTTGCCTTGACTTAGCCTTGCCTTGCTTTCGCTTCCCGTGCCTTCCGTTTCCATTGCCTGGCCTTGCTTTGCTTTGCATTGCCTTCCGTTACCCTTTCCTTGCCTTGCGGTGTATTGCTTACCCTTGCGTTGCGTTGCCTTAGCCTTGCCTTGCCTGACCGTGCCTTTCCTTGCATTACCGTTTCCTTGCCTAGAGGTGCATTGCGTAGCCTTGCGGTTGTCGTGCCTTAGCCTTGCCTTGCCTTGCCTTGCCGTTCCTTGCCTTGTCCTTCCCTTACCTTGCGTTCCTTCCATTACCCTTGCCTTGCCTTGCTTTGTCTTGCCTTGCCTTGCCTTCCGTTACCCATTCCTTGCCTTGTCGTACATTGCCTGGCCATCCGTTGTGGTGCCATAGCCTTGCCTTGCCTGGCCTTAGCCTAGCTTGGTTTGCCTTGCATTGCCGTGCCTTCCGTTATCCTTGCCTTGCCATGCTTTGCCTTGCCTTGCCTTGCCTTCCGTTGCCCTTTCCTTGCCTTTCCGTGCATTGACTAGCCTTGCGTTGCCTTGCCCTAGCCGTGCCTTGTCTTTGGCGTGCCATGCCTTCCGATAGCCTTTCGTTGCCTTGCCTTGCATTGACTAGCATTGCCTTGCCTTGACTTAGCCTTGCCTTGCCTTCGCTTCCCGTGCCTTCCGTTTCCATTGCCTGGCCTTGCTTTGCTTTGCATTGCCTTCCGTTACCCTTTCCTTGCCTTGCGGTGTATTGCTTACCCTTGCGTTGCCTTGCCTTAGCCTTGCCTTGCCTTGCCGTGCCTTGCCTTCCGTTACACTTTCGTTGACTTTGCGTGCATTGCCTAGCCGTTCGTTCTCCTGCCTTATCATTGCCTCCCCTTGCCTTAGCCTTGCTTGGCCTCCCTTGCCTTAACCTTGCCTAGCCTTGTGTTATTGTGCCTTAGCCTTACCTTGCCTGGCCGTGCCTTGCCTTGTCCTTCCCTTGCCTTCCCCTGCCTTCCATTCCCCTTGCCTTACCATGCCGTGCCTTCCGTTTCCCTTGCATTGCCTTGCTTTCCCTCGCCTTGCCTTGATTCCGTTATACTTTCCTTGCCTTGCCGTGCATTGCCTAGCCTTGCATTGCCTTGCTTTAGCCTTGCCTTGCCTTGCCGTGCCATGCCTTCCGTTAGCCTTTCATTGCCTTGCCTTGCATTGCCTAGCCTTGCGATGTCGTGCCGTAGCCTTACCTTGCCTGGCCGTGCCTTGCCTTGAGTTACCCTTTCCTTGCCTTGCCGTGCATTGCCTAGGTTTGCATTGTTGTGCCTTAGCCTTGCCTTGACTTTCCTTTGCCTTGCTTGTCTACCCTTGCCTTGCCGTGCCTTGCGTTACCCTTGCCTTGCCTTGCTTTACATTTCCTTGCCTTGCCTTCCGTTACCCTTTCCTTGCCTTGTCGTACATTGCCTAGCGTTCCGTTGTGCCATAGCCTTGCCTTGACTTGCCTTTGCCTAGCTTGGATTGCCTTGCATTGCCGTGCCTTCCGTTACCCTTGCTTGCCTTGCTTTGCCTTGCCTTGCCTTGCCTTCCGTTACCCTTTCCTTGCAATGCGCTGCATTACCGAGACTTGCGTTGTCGTGCCATAGCCTTGCCTTCCCTTGCCTTAGCCTTGATTGACTGGCCATGCCTTGCTGTGCCTTGCCTTCCGTTACCTTTGCCTGGCCTTGGTTTGCCTTGCCTTGCCTTCCGTTAACGTTTCCTTGCCTTGCGGTACATTGCTTAGCCTTACGTTGTACCTTAGCCTTGCATTGCCTGACCGTGCCTTTACTTGCGCTACCGTTTCGTTGCCTTGCCGTGTATTGCCTGGCCTTGCGTTGTCGTTCCTTAGCCTTGTCTTGCCTTGACTTGCCGTGCCTTGCCTTGTCCTTCCCTTACCTTGCCGTGCCTTCCGTTACCCTTGTCTTGCCTTGCTTTGTCTTGCCTTGCCTTGCTTTCCGTTACCCATTCCTTCCCTTGTCGTACATTGCCTTGCCTTCCGTTGTGGTGCCATAGCCTTGCCTTGTCTTGCCTTAGTCTAGCTTGGTTTGCCTTGCATTTCAGTGCCTTCCGTTACCCTTGCGCTGCCTTGCATTGCCTTGCCTTGCCTTGCATTCCGTTGCCCTTTCTTTGCCTTGCCGTGCATTGCCTCGCCTTGCGTTGCCGTGATTTAGCCTTGCCTTGCCTTGCCGTGCCGTGCCTTCCGTTACACTTGCGTTGCATTGCTTTGCCTTGCCTTGCAATGCCTTCCGTTACCCTTTCCTTGCCTTGTCCTGCATTGCCTAGCCTTGCGTTTTCGTGCCTTAGCGTTGCCTTGCCTTCCGTTACCCTTTCCTTGCCTTGCCGTGCATTGCCTAGCCTTTCTTTCACTTGGCTTGCCGTGGCGTGCCTTCCGTTACCCTTGCCTTGCCTTGTTTGCCTTGCCTTCCTTGCCTTCTGTTACCCTTTCCTTGCCTTGCCGTGCTTTGCCTAGCCTTGCGTTGTCGTGCCTTAGCCTTGGCTTGCCTTGCCTTGCTTTGCCTTGCCTTGCCTTGCGTTCCGTTACCCTTGCCTTGCCTTGCCCTGCATTGCCTAGCCTTTCTTTGCCTTGCATTGCCTTGCCTTAGCCTTGCCTTGCCTTGCCGTGCCGGGCTTTCCGTTACCCTTGCCTTGCCTTGCTTTGTCTTGCCTTGCCTTGCCTTCCGTTACCCATTCCTTGCCTTGTCGTACATTGCCTATCCTTCCGTTGTAGTGCCATAGCCTTGCCTTGCCTGGCCTTAGACTAGCTTGGTTTGCCTTGCATTGCCGTGCCTTCCGTTATCATTGCCTTGCCATGCTTTGCCTTGCCTTGCCTTGCCTTCCGTTGCCCTTTCCTTGCCTTGCCGTGCATTGACTAGACTTGCGTTGCCTTGCCTTAGCCGTGACTTGCCTTTGGCGTGCCATGCCTTCCGTTAGCCTTTCGTTGCCTTCCTTGCATTGCCTAGCATTTCGTTGCCTTGCCTTAGCCTTGCCGAGCCATCCGTTACACTTTCCTTGCTTTACCGTACATTGCCTAGCCTTGCGTTGCAGTGCCTTAGCCTTGTCTCCACTTGCCTTAGCCTTGCTTGGCTTGCCTTGCCTTAACTTTGCCTTGCCTTGCGTTGCCTTACCTTAGCTTTTCATTGCCTTGCCATACGTTCCGTTCCCGTTGCCTTGCCGTGCATTGCCTAACCTTGTGTTTCCTTGCCTTATCCTTCCCTAGCCTTGCGTTGCCTTGCCTTAGCCTTGCCTAGCCTTGCCGTGCCGTGCTTTCCGTTACACTTGCCTTGCTTTGCTTTGCCTTGCCTTGCCTTGCCTTCCGTTACCCTTTCCTTACCTGGCCCTTCATTGCCTAGCCTTGCGTTGTCCTGCCTTAGCTTTGCATCCCCTTGCCTTAGCCTTGATTGGCGTCCCTTGCCTTAACCTTGCCTAGCCTTATGTTATCGTGCCTTAGCCTTACCTTGCCTTTCAGTGCCTTGCCTTGTCCTTCCCTTTCCTTGCCGTGCCTTCCATGCCCCTTGCCTTACCTTGCCATGCCTTTCTTTCCCCTTGCATTGCATTGCGTTCCCTTGCCTTGCCTTGCTTCCGTTACCGTTTCCTTGCCTTGCCCTGCATTGCCTAGCCTTGCGTTGTCGTGCCTTAGCCTTGCCTTGCCTGACCGTGCCTTACCCTGCGTTACCGTTTCCTTGCGTTGTCGTACATTGCCTTGCCTTCCGTTGTGGTGCCATAGCCTTGCCTTGCCTTGACTTAGCCTAGCTTGGCTGCCATGCATTGCCGTGCCTTCCGTTACCCTTGCCTTGCCTTGCTTTGCCTTCCCTTGCCTTGCCTTCCGTTGCCCCTTCCTTGCCTTGCCGTGCTTTGCCTAGCCTTGCATTGTCGTGCCATAGCTTTGCCTTGACTTGCCGTGCCTTGCCTTTCGTTACCCTTTCCTTGCCTTGTCCTGCATTACTTAGCCTTTCTTTGCCTAGCCTTTCTTTGCCTTGCCTTGCCGTGTCGTGCCCTCGGTTACCCTTGCCTTGCCTTGCTTTGCCTTGCCTTCCTTTCCTTCCATTACCTTTTCCTTGCCTTGCCGTGCATTGCCTAGCCTTGCGTTGTCGTGCCTTAGCCTTGCCTTGCCTTGCCTTGCCGTGCCTTGCCTTGTCTTTCCCTTACCTTGCCGTGATTTCCGTTACCCTTGCCTTGCATTGCTTTTTCTTGCCTTGCGTTGTCTTCCGTTACCCATTCCTTGCCTTGTCGTACATTGCCTTGCCTTTGGTTGTGGTTCCTTAGCCTTGCTTGTCTTGCCTTCCCTTAACCTGGCCTTGCATGGCATTGCCTTGCCTTAGCCTTGCCTTGCCTTGCCTTAGCCTGACTTGGCTTGCATTGCATTGTCGTGCCTTCCGTTATCCTTGCCTTGCCTTGCTTTGCCTTGCCTTGCCTTGCCTTCCGTTGCCCTTTCCTTGCCTTGCCGTGCATTGCCTAGCCTTGCGTTGCCTTGCCTTAGCCGTGCCTTGCCTTGCCGTGCCATGCCTTCCGTTAGCCTTTCGTTGCCTTCCCTTGCATTGCCTAGTATTGCCTTGCCTTGCCTTCCCTTCCCGTGAGTTTCGTTATCATTGGATGGCCTTGCTTTGCCTTGCATTGCCTTCCGTTACCCTTTCCTTGCCCTGCCGTGCATTGCCTTGCCTTCTGTTGTGGTGCCAAAGCCTTGCCTTGCCTTGCCTTAGCCTCGCTTTGCTTGCCTTGTATTGCCGTGCCTTCCGTTACCCTTGCCTTGCTTTGCTTTGCCTTGCCTTGCATTGCCTTCCATTGCCCCTTCCTTGCCTTTCCGTGCATTGCCTAGCATTGCGTTGCCTTGCCTTAGCCTTGCCTTTCCTTCCCTTCCCGTGCCTTCCGTTTCCCTTGCCTGGCCTTGCTTTGCCTTTCATTGCCTTCCGTTACGCTTTCCTTGCCTTGTGGTGCATTGCTTAGCCTTTCGTTGCCTTGCCTAAGCCTTGCCTTGCCTTGCCGTACCTTGCCTTCCATTACACTTTCCTTGCCTTTGCGTACATTGCCTAGCCTTGAGTTCTCCCGCCTTATCTTTGCGTCCCCTTGCCTTAGCCTTGCTTGGCGTCCCGTGCCGTAACCTTGGCTAGACTTCTGTTATTGTGCCTTAGCCTTACCTTGCCTGGCCGTGCCTTGCCTTGTCCTTCCTTTGCCTTGCCGTGGCTTCCATTCACCTTGCCTTGCCTTGCCGTGCCTTCCGTTCCCCTTGCATTGCCTTGCTTTCCCTTAACTTGCCTTGCTTCCGTTACACTTTCGGTGCCTTGAAGTGCATTGCCTAGCCTTGAGTTGCCTTGATTTATCCTTGCCTTGCCTTGCCGTGCCGTGCCTTCCGTTACACTTGCGTTGCCTTGCTTTGCTTTGCCTTGCAATGCCTTCCGTTACCCTTTCCTTGCCTTGTCCTGCATTGCCTAGCCTTGCGTTTTCGTGCCTTAGCCTTGCCTTGCCGTGCCTTGCCTTCCGTTACCCTTTCCTTGCCTTGCCGTGCATTGCCTAGCCTTTCTTTCCCTTGGCTTCCGGTGTCGTTCCTTCAGTTACCCTTGCCTTGCCTTGTTTGCCTTGCCTTCCTTGCCTTCCTTTCTCTTTCCTTGCCTTGCCGTGCTTTGCGTAGCCTTGCGTTGTCGTGCCTTATCCTTGCCTTGCCTTGCCTTGCCATGCCTTGCCTTGGCTTTCCATTACCTTGCCGTGCCTTCCGTTACCCTTGCCTTGCATTGCTTTTTCTTGCCTTGCCTTGTCTTCCGTTACCCATTCCTTGCCTTGTAATACATTGCCTTGCCTTCCGTTGTGGTGCCTTAGCCTTTCTTGTCTTACCTTCCCTTAACCTGGCCTTGCATGGCATTGCCTTGCCTTAGCCTTGCCTTGCCTTGCCTTAGCCTAGCTTGGCTTGCGTTGCATTTCCGTGCCTTCCGTTATCCTTCCTTGCCTTGCTTTCCCTTGCCTTGCCTTGATTCCGTTATACTTTCCTTGCCTTCCCGTGCATTGCCTAGCCTTGCATTGCCTTGCTTTAGCCTTGACTTTCCTTGCCGTGCCGTGCCTTCCGTTACACTTGCGTTGCCTTGCTTTGCCTTGCCTTGCAATGCCTTCCGTTACCCTTTCCTTACCTTTCCCTGCATTGCCTAGGCTTGCGTTGTCGTGCCTTATCCTTGCCTTGCCTTGCCTTGCCATGCCTTACCTTGGCTTTCCATTACCTTGCCGTGCCTTCCTTTACCCTTGCCTTGCATTGCTTTTTCTTGCCTTGCCTTGTCTTCCGTTACCCATTCCTTGCCTCGTAATACATTGCCTTGCCTTCCGTTGTGGTGCCTTAGCCTTGCTTGTCTTGCCTTCCCTTAACCTGGCCTTGCATGGCATTGCCTTGCCTTAGCCTTGCCTTGCCTTGCCTTAGCCTAGCTTGGCTTGCCTTGCATTGCCGTGCATTCCGTTATCCTTGCCTTGCCTTGCTTTCCCTTGCCTTGCCTTGATTCTGTTATACTTTCCTTGCCTTGCCGTACATTGCCTAGCCTTGCATTGCCTTGCTTTAGCCTTGCCTTTCCTTGCCGTGATGTGCCTTCCGTTACACTTGCCTTGCCATGCTTTGCCTTGCCTTGCCTTGCCTTCCGTTGCCCTTTCCTTGCCTTTCCGTGCATTGACTAGCCTTGCGTTGCCTTGCCCTAGCCGTGCCTTGTCTTTGGCGTGCCATGCCTTCCGTTAGCCGTTCGTTGCCTTGCCTTGCATTGCCTTGTATTGCGTTGCCTTGACTTAGCCTTGCCTTGCTTTCGCTTCCCGTGCCTTCCGTTTCCATTGCCTGGCCTTGCTTTGCTTTGCATTGCCTTCCGTTACCCTTTCCTTGCCTTGCGGTGTATTGCTTACCCTTGCGTTGCGTTGCCTTAGCCTTGCCTTGCCTGACCGTGCCTTTCCTTGCATTACCGTTTCCTTGCCTAGAGGTGCATTGCGTAGCCTTGCGGTTGTCGTGCCTTAGCCTTGCCTTGCCTTGCCTTGCCGTTCCTTGCCTTGTCCTTCCCTTACCTTGCGTTCCTTCCATTACCCTTGCCTTGCCTTGCTTTGTCTTGCCTTGCCTTGCCTTCCGTTACCCATTCCTTGCCTTGTCGTACATTGCCTGGCCATCCGTTGTGGTGCCATAGCCTTGCCTTGCCTGGCCTTAGCCTAGCTTGGTTTGCCTTGCATTGCCGTGCCTTCCGTTATCCTTGCCTTGCCATGCTTTGCCTTGCCTTGCCTTGCCTTCCGTTGCCCTTTCCTTGCCTTTCCGTGCATTGACTAGCCTTGCGTTGCCTTGCCCTAGCCGTGCCTTGTCTTTGGCGTGCCATGCCTTCCGATAGCCTTTCGTTGCCTTGCCTTGCATTGACTAGCATTGCCTTGCCTTGACTTAGCCTTGCCTTGCCTTCGCTTCCCGTGCCTTCCGTTTCCATTGCCTGGCCTTGCTTTGCTTTGCATTGCCTTCCGTTACCCTTTCCTTGCCTTGCGGTGTATTGCTTACCCTTGCGTTGCCTTGCCTTAGCCTTGCCTTGCCTTGCCGTGCCTTGCCTTCCGTTACACTTTCGTTGACTTTGCGTGCATTGCCTAGCCGTTCGTTCTCCTGCCTTATCATTGCCTCCCCTTGCCTTAGCCTTGCTTGGCCTCCCTTGCCTTAACCTTGCCTAGCCTTGTGTTATTGTGCCTTAGCCTTACCTTGCCTGGCCGTGCCTTGCCTTGTCCTTCCCTTGCCTTCCCCTGCCTTCCATTCCCCTTGCCTTACCATGCCGTGCCTTCCGTTTCCCTTGCATTGCCTTGCTTTCCCTCGCCTTGCCTTGATTCCGTTATACTTTCCTTGCCTTGCCGTGCATTGCCTAGCCTTGCATTGCCTTGCTTTAGCCTTGCCTTGCCTTGCCGTGCCATGCCTTCCGTTAGCCTTTCATTGCCTTGCCTTGCATTGCCTAGCCTTGCGATGTCGTGCCGTAGCCTTACCTTGCCTGGCCGTGCCTTGCCTTGAGTTACCCTTTCCTTGCCTTGCCGTGCATTGCCTAGGTTTGCATTGTTGTGCCTTAGCCTTGCCTTGACTTTCCTTTGCCTTGCTTGTCTACCCTTGCCTTGCCGTGCCTTGCGTTACCCTTGCCTTGCCTTGCTTTACATTTCCTTGCCTTGCCTTCCGTTACCCTTTCCTTGCCTTGTCGTACATTGCCTAGCGTTCCGTTGTGCCCTAGCCTTGCCTTGACTTGCCTTTGCCTAGCTTGGATTGCCTTGCATTGCCGTGCCTTCCGTTACCCTTGCTTGCCTTGCTTTGCCTTGCCTTGCCTTGCCTTCCGTTACCCTTTCCTTGCAATGCGCTGCATTACCGAGACTTGCGTTGTCGTGCCATAGCCTTGCCTTCCCTTGCCTTAGCCTTGATTGACTGGCCATGCCTTGCTGTGCCTTGCCTTCCGTTACCTTTGCCTGGCCTTGGTTTGCCTTGCCTTGCCTTCCGTTAACGTTTCCTTGCCTTGCGGTACATTGCTTAGCCTTACGTTGTACCTTAGCCTTGCATTGCCTGACCGTGCCTTTACTTGCGCTACCGTTTCGTTGCCTTGCCGTGTATTGCCTGGCCTTGCGTTGTCGTTCCTTAGCCTTGTCTTGCCTTGACTTGCCGTGCCTTGCCTTGTCCTTCCCTTACCGTGCCGTGCCTTCCGTTACCCTTGTCTTGCCTTGCTTTGTCTTGCCTTGCCTTGCTTTCCGTTACCCATTCCTTCCCTTGTCGTACATTGCCTTGCCTTCCGTTGTGGTGCCATAGCCTTGCCTTGTCTTGCCTTAGTCTAGCTTGGTTTGCCTTGCATTTCAGTACCTTCCGTTACCCTTGCGCTGCCTTGCATTGCCTTGCCTTGCCTTGCATTCCGTTGCCCTTTCTTTGCCTTGCCGTGCATTGCCTCGCCTTGCGTTGCCGTGATTTAGCCTTGCCTTGCCTTGCCGTGCCGTGCCTTCCGTTACACTTGCGTTGCATTGCTTTGCCTTGCCTTGCAATGCCTTCCGTTACCCGTTCCTTGCCTTGCCTTGCATTGCCTAGCCTTGCGTTTTCGTGCCTTAGCCTTGCCTTGCCTTGCCGTGCCTTGCCTTCCGTTACCCTTTCCTTGCCTTGCCGTGCACTGCCTAGCCTTTCTTTGCCTTGCCTTGCCTTGCTTTGCTTTCCCTTGACATACTGTGCCTTCCGTTACCCTTGCCTTGCCTTACTTTGCCTTGCCTTGCCTTCTGTTGCCCCTTCCTTGCCTTTTAGTGCATTGCCTAGCCTTGTGATGCCTTACCTTATCCTTGCCTTGCCTTGCCTTGCCATGCCTTCCGTTAGCCTTTCATTGCCTTGCCTTGCATTGCCTAGCATTGCGTTGCCTTGCCTTAGCCTTGCCCTGCCTTTCCTTCCCTTGCCTTCCGTTACCCTTGACTGGCCTTCCGTTGCCTTGCATTGCCTTCCGTTACCCTTTCCTTGCCTTGCTGTGCATTGCTTAGCCTTGCGTTGCCTTGCCTTAGACTTGCCTTGCCTTGCCGTGCCTTGCCTTCCGTTACACTTTCCTTGCCTTTGGTACATTGCCTAGCCTTGCGTTCTCCTGCCTCATGCCTTGCCGTGCCTTGCCTTCCGTTACACTTTCCTTGCCTTTGGTACATTGCCTAGCCTTGCGTTCTCCTGCCTCATCTTTGCCTCCCCTTGCCTTAGCCTTGCTTGGCGTCCCTTGCCTTAACCTTGCCTAGCCTTGTGTCATCGTACCTTAGCCTTCCCTTGCCTTGTCGTGCCTTATCTTGTCCTTCCCTTGCCTTGCCGTGCCTTCCATTCCCCTTGCCTTACATTGCCGTGGCTTCCGTTCCCCTTCCATTGCCTCGCTTTCCCTTGCTTTACTTTGCTTCCGTTACACTTTTGTTGCCTTGCCGTGCATTGCCTAGCCTTGCGTTACCTTGCTTTACCTTTGCCTTGCCTTGCCGTGCCGTGCCTTCCGTTACACTTGCCTTGCCTTCCTTTGCCTTGCCTTGCAATGCCTTCCGTTACCCTTTCCTTGCCGTGCCGTGAATTGCCTAGCCTAGCCTTGTCATGCCTTAGCCTAGCTTGGCTGCCTTGCATTGCCGTGCCTTCCGTTACCCTTGCCTTGCTTTGCATTGCATTCCCTTGCCTTGCCTTCCGTTGCCCCTTCTTTGCCTTGTCGTGCTTTGCCTAGCCTTGCATTGTCGTGCCATAGCTTTGACTTGACTTGACGTGCCTTGCCTTTCGTTACCCTTTCCTTGCCTTGCCCTGCATTTCCTAGCCTTTCTTTGCCTAGCCTTTCTTTGCCTTGCCTTGCCGTGTCGTTCCTTCCGTTACCCTTGCCTTGCCTTGCTTTGCCTTGCCTTCCATTCCTTTCAATACCTTTTCCTTGCCTTGCCGTGCATTGCCTAGCCTTGCGTTGTCGTGCCTTAGCCTTGCCTTGCCTTGCCTTGCCGTGCCTTGCCTTGTCCTTCCCTTACCTTGCCGTACCTTCCGTTACCCTTGCCTTGCCTTGCTTTGTCTTGCCTTGCCTTGTCTTCCGATACCCATTCCTTGCCTTGTCCTACATTGCCTTGCCTTCCGTTGTGGTGCCATAGCCTTGCCTTGCCTGGCCTTAGTCTAGCTTGGTTTGCCTTGCAGTTTCGTGCCTTCCGTTATCCTTGCCTTGTCTTGCTTTGCCTTGCCTTGCCTTGCCTTCCGTTGCCCTTTCCTTGCCTTGCCGTGTATTGATTAGCCTTGCGTTGCCTTGCCTTAGCCTTGCCTTGCCTCGCCGTGCCATGCCTTCCGTTAGCCTTTCGTTGCCTTGCCTTGCATTGCCTAGCATTGCGTTCCCTTGCCTTAGCCTTGCCTTGCCTTCCCATCCCGTGCCTTCCTTTTCCCTTGCCTGGCCTTGCTTTGCCTTGCATTGCCTTCCGTTACCCTTTCCTTGCCTTGCGGTGCATTGCTTAGCCTTGCGTTGCTTTCCCTTAGCCTTACCTTGCCTTGCCGTGCCGTGCTTTCCGTTACAGTTTCCTTGCCTTGCTTTGCCTTGCCCTGCCTTGCCTTCCGTTACCCTTTCCTTGCCTTGCCCTGCATTGCATAGCCTTGCGTTGTCGTGCCTTAGCCTTGCCTTTACTTGCCGTTCATTGCCTTCCGTTACCCTTTCCTTGCCTTGCATTGCCTAGCCGTTCTTTGCCTTGCCTTAGCCTTGCCTTGCCTTGCCGTGCCGTGCCTTCCGTTACTCTTGCCTTGCATTGCTTTGCCTTGCCTTCCTTCCCTTCCGTTACCCTTGCCTAGCCTTGCGTTGCCTTGCCTTAGCCTTGCCTTGCCTTGCCATGCCATAGCTTCCGTTAGCCTTTCGTTGCCTTGCCTTGCATTGCCTATCCTTGCGTTGTCGTGCCTTAGCCTTGCCTTGCCTTGGGCCTTGCCTTGTCCTTACCTTACCTTGCCGTGCCGTCCGTTACCCTTGCCTTGCCTTGCTTTGTCTTGCCTTGCCTTGCCTTCCGTTACTCTTTCCTTGCCTTGTCGTACATTGCCTAGCCTTCCGTTGTCGTGCCATAGCCTTGCCTTGCCTTGCCTTAGCCTAGCTTGGATTGCTTGGCATTGTCGTGCCTTCCCTTACGCTTGCCTTGCCTTGCCGGGACTTCCGTTACCCTTGCCTTGCCTTGCTTTGCCTTGCCTTGCCTTGCCTTCCGTTACCCTTGCCTTCCCTTGCTTTGCCTGGCCTTGCCTTGCCTTCCGTTACCCTTTCCTTCCATTGCCGTGCATTACCTAGCCTTGCCTTGCCTTGCCTTAGCCTTGTTTGCCTGGCCTTGCCTTGCCGTGCCTTGCATTCCGGTACCCTTACCTGGCCTAGCTTTGCCTTGCATTGCCTTCCGTTACCCTTTCCTTGACTTGCGGTGCATTGCTTAGCCTTGAGTTGCCTTGCCTTGTCGTGCCTTGCATTGTCCTTCGCATACCTTGCCGTGCCTTCCGTTACCCTTGCCTTGCCTTCCTTTGTCTTGCCTTGCCTTGCCTTCCTTTACCCATTCCTTGCCTTGTCGTACATTGCCTTGCCTTCCGTTGTGGTGCCATAGCCTTGCCTTGCCTTGCCTAGCCTTGCGTTGTCGTGCCGTAGCCTTACCTTGTCTGGCCGTGCCTTGCCTTGTGTTACCCTTTCCTTGCCTTGCCGTGCATTGCCTATCTTTGCGTTGTCGTGCCTTAGCCGTGCCTTGCCTTGCCTTTCCTTTGACTTGCTTGTCTACCCTTGCCTTGCCGTGCCTTGGGTTACCCTTGCCTTGCCTTGCTTTGCATTTCCTTGCCTTGCCTTCCGTTACCCTTTCCTTGCCTTGTCGTACATTGCCTAGCCTTCCGTTGTGCCATAGCCTTGCCTTGACTTGCCTTAGCCTAGCTTTGCTTGCCTTGCATTGCCGTGCCTTCCGTTACCCTTGCCTTACCTTGCTTTGCCTTGCCTTTACTTGCCTTCCGTTTCCCTTGCCTGGCCTTGCTTTGCCTTGCCTTGCCTTGCCTTGCTTTGCCTTCCCTGACATACCGTGCCTTCCGTTACCCTTGCCTTGCCTTACTTTACCTTGCCTTGCCTTGCCTTCTGTTGCCCCTTCCTTGACTTGCAGTGCATTGCCTAGCCTTGTGTTGCCTTACCATATCCTTTCCTTGCCTTGCCTTGCCATGCCTTCCGTTAGCCTTTCATTGCCTTGCCTTGCATTTCCTAGCCTTGCGTTTTCGTGCTGTAGCCTTACCTTCCCTGGCCGTGCCTTGCCTTGTGTTACCCTTTCCTTGCCTTGCCGTGCATAGCCTATCTTTGCGTTGTCGTGCCATAGACTTGCCTTGCCTTTCCTTTGCCTTGCTTGTCTACCCTTGCCTTGCCTTGCTGTGCATTTCCTTGCCTTGCCTTCCGTTACCCTTTCCTTGCCTTGTTGTACATTGCCTAGCCTTCCGTTGTGCCATAGCCTTGCCTTGATTGCCCTAGCCTAGCTTGGCTTGCCTTGCATTCCCGTGCCTTCCATTACCCTTGCCTTACCTTGCTTTGCCTTGCCTTTCCTTGCCATCCGTTACCCTTGCCTTCCCTTGCTTTTTGCCTTGCCTTGCCTTGCCTTCAGTTACCCTTTCCTTGCAATGCCCTGCATTACCTAGACTTGCGTTGTCGTGCCATAGCTTTGCCTTCCCTTGCCTTAGCCTTGATTGGCTGGCCATGCCTTGCCGTGCCTTGCCTTCCGTTACCGTTGCCTGGTTCTTGCTTTGCCTTGCCTTGCCTTCCGTTAACATTTCCTTGCCTTGCTTTGCATTGCCTAGCCTTGCGTTGTCATGACTTAGCCTTGCCTTGCCTTGCTGGGCCTTGCCTTGTCCTTACCTTACCTTGCCGTTCCTTCCGTTCCACTTGCCTAGCCTTGTTTTGCCTTGCCTTGCCTTGCCTTCCGTTACCCTTGCCTTGCCTTGCTTTGCCTTGCCTTGCCTTGCCTTCCGTTACACTTTCCTTGCTTTGCCGTGCATTGCCTAGCTTTGCGTTGTAGTGCCTTAGCCTTGTCTCCACTTGCCTTAGCCTTGCTTGGCTTGCCTTGCCTTAAACTGGCCTTGCCTTGTGTTGCCTTACCTTAGCTTTGCCTTTCCTTGCCGTACCTTCCGTTCCCCTTGCCTTGCTGTGCATTGCCTAGCCTTGTGTTTCCTTGCCTTATCCTTCCCTAGCCTTGCGTTACCTTCCCTTAGCCTTGCCTTGCCTTGCCGTGCCGTGCTTTCCGTTACACTTGCCTTGCTTTGCCTTGCCTTGCCTTGCCTTGCCTTCCGCTACCCTTTCCCTACCTGGCCCTGCATTGCCTAGCCTTGCGTTGTCCTGCCTTAGCTTTGCATCCCCTTGCCTTAGCCTTGATTGGCGTCCCTTGCCTTAAACTTGCCTAGCCTTGTGTTATTGTGCCTTAGCCTTACCTTGCCTGGACGTGCCTTGCCTTGTCCTTCCCTTGCCTTCCCCTGCCTTCCATTCCCCTTGCCTTACCTTGCCGTGCCTTCCGTTTCCCTTCATTGCCTTGCTTTCCCTTGCCTTGCCTTGATTCCGTTATACTTTCCTTGCCTTGCCGTGCATTGCCTAGCCTTGCATTGCCTTGCTTTAGCCTTGCCTTGCCTTGCCGTGCCATGCCTTCCGTTAGCCTTTCATTGCCTTGCCTTGCATTGCCTAGCCTTGCGATGTCGTGCCGTAGCCTTACCTTGCCTGGCCGTGCCTTGCCTTGAGTTACCCTTTCCTTGCCTTGCCGTGCATTGCCTAGGTTTGCATTGTTGTGCCTTAGCCTTGCCTTGACTTTCCTTTGCCTTGCTTGTCTACCCTTGCCTTGCCGTGCCTTGCGTTACCCTTGCCTTGCCTTGCTTTACATTTCCTTGCCTTGCCTTCCGTTACCCTTTCCTTGCCTTGTCGTACATTGCCTAGCGTTCCGTTGTGCCCTAGCCTTGCCTTGACTTGCCTTTGCCTAGCTTGGATTGCCTTACATTGCCGTGCCTTCCGTTACCCTTGCTTGCCTTGCTTTGCCTTGCCTTGCCTTGCCTTCCGTTACCCTTTCCTTGCAATGCGCTGCATTACCGAGACTTGCGTTGTCGTGCCATAGCCTTGCATTCCCTTGCCTTAGCCTTGATTGACTGGCCATGCCTTGCTGTGCCTTGCCTTCCGTTACCCTTGCCTGGCCTTGGTTTGCCTTGCCTTGCCTTCCGTTAACGTTTCCTTGCCTTGCGGTACATTGCTTAGCCTTACGTTGTACCTTAGCCTTGCATTGCCTGACCGTGCCTTTACTTGCGCTACCGTTTCGTTGCCTTGCCGTGTATTGCCTGGCCTTGCGTTGTCGTTCCTTAGCCTTGTCTTGCCTTGACTTGCCGTGCCTTGCCTTGTCCTTCCCTTACCTTGCCGTGCCTTCCGTTACCCTTGTCTTGCCTTGCTTTGTCTTGCCGGGCCTTGCCTTCCGTTACCCATCCCTTTCCTTGTCGTACATTGCCTTGCCTTCCGTTGTGGTGCCATAGCCTTGCCTTGTCTTGCCTTAGTCTAGCTTGGTTTGCCTTGCATTTCAGTGCCTTCCGTTACCCTTGCGCTGCCTTGCATTGCCTTGCCTTGCCTTGCATTCCGTTGCCCTTTCTTTGCCTTGCCGTGCATTGCCTCGCCTTGCGTTGCCGTGATTTAGCCTTGCCTTGCCTTGCCGTGCCGTGCCTTCCGTTACACTTGCGTTGCATTGCTTTGCCTTGCCTTGCAATGCCTTCCGTTACCCGTTCCTTGCCTTTCCTTGCATTGCCTAGCCTTGCGTTTTCGTGCCTTAGCCTTGCCTTGCCTTGCCGTGCCTTGCCTTCCGTTACCCTTTCCTTGCCTTGCCGTGCACTGCCTAGCCTTTCTTTCCCTTGCCTTGCTTTGCTTTCCCTTGACATACCGTGCCTTCCGTTACCCTTGCCTTGCCTTACTTTGCCTTGCCTTGCCTTCTGTTGCCCCTTCCTTGCCTTTTAGTGCATTGCCTAGCCTTGTGATGCCTTACCTTATCCTTGCCTTGCCTTGCCTTGCCATGCCTTCCGTTGCCTTTCATTGCCTTGCCTTGCATTGCCTAGCATTGCGTTGCCTTGCCTTAGCCTTGCCCTGCCTTTCCTTCCCTTGCCTTCCGTTACCCTTGACTGGCCTTCCTTTGCCTTGCCTTGCCTTCCGTTACTCTTTCCTTGCCTTGCTGTGCATTGCTTAGCCTTGCGTTGCCTTGCCTTAGACTTGCCTTGCCTTGCCGTGCCTTGCCTTCCGTTACACTTTCCTTGCCTTTGGTACATTGCCTAGCCTTGCGTTCTCCTGCCTCATCTTTGCCTCCCCTTGCCTTAGCCTTGCTTGGCGTCCCTTGCCTTAACCTTGCCTTGCCTTGTGCATTGCCTTAGCCTTAGACTTGCCTTGTCGTGCCTTTCCTTCCCTTGCCTTGCCGTGCCTTCCATTCCCCTTGCCTTGCATTGCCGTGCCTTCCGTTCCCCTTCCTTGCCTTGCTTTCCCTTGCCTTGCTTTGCTTCCGTTACACTTTCCTTGCCTTGCCGTGCATTGCCTAGCCTTGCGTTGCCTTGCTTTAGCCTTGCCTTGCCTTGCCGTGCCGTGCCTTCCGTTACACTTGCCTTGCCTTCCTTTGCCTTGCCTTGCAATGCCTTCCGTTACCCTTTCCTTGCCGTGCCTTGAATTGCCTAGCCTAGCGTTGTCATGCCTTAGCCTAGCTTGGCTGCCTTGCATTGCCGTGCCTTCCGTTACCCTTGCCTTGCTTTGCATTGCATTCCCTTGCCTTGCCTTCCGTTGCCCCTTCTTTGCCTTGCCTTGCATTGCCTAGCCTTGCGTTTTCGTGCCTTAGCCTTGCCTTGCCTTGCCGTGCCTTGCCTTCCGTTACCCTTTCCTTGCCTTGCCGTGCACTGCCTAGCCTTTCTTTGCCTTGCCTTGCCTTGCTTTGCTTTCCCTTGACATACTGTGCCTTCCGTTACCCTTGCCTTGCCTTACTTTGCCTTGCCTTGCCTTCTGTTGCCCCTTCCTTGCCTTTTAGTGCATTGCCTAGCCTTGTGATGCCTTACCTTATCCTTGCCTTGCCTTGCCTTGCCATGCCTTCCGTTAGCCTTTCATTGCCTTGCCTTGCATTGCCTAGCCTTGCGTTGTCGTGCCGTAGCCTTACTTTGCCTGGCCCTGCCTTGCCTTGTGTTACCCTTTCCTTGCCTTGCCGTGCATTGCCTATCTTTGCGTTGTCGTGCCTTAGCCTTGCCTTGCCTTTCCTTTGCCTTGCTTTTCTACCCTTGCCTTGCTGTGCCTTCCGTTACCCTTTCCTTGCCTTGTCGTACATTGCCTAGCCTTCTGTTGTGCCATAGCCTTGCCTTGACTTGCCTTAGCCTAGCTTGGCTTGCCTTGCATTGCCGTGCCTTCCGCTACCCTTGCCTTACCTTGCATTGCCTTGCCTTTACTTGCCTTCCGTTACCCTTGCCTGGCCTTGCTTTGCCTTGCCTTGCCTTCCGTTAACGTTTCCTTGCCTTGCGGTGCATTGCTTAGCCTTGCGTTGTCCTGCCTTAGCCTTGCCTTGCCTGACCGTGCCTTTCCTTGCGCTACCGTTTCATTACCTTGCCGTTTATTGCCTAGCCGTGCGTTGCCTTGCCTTAGCCGTGCTTTGCCTTGCAGTGCCATGCCGTCCGTTAGCCTTCGGTTGCCTTGCCTTGCATTGCCTAGCATTGCGTTGCCTTGCCTTAGCCTTGCCTTGCCTTCCCTTCCCGTGCCTTCCGTTTCCCTTGCCTGGCCTTGCTTTGCCTTGCATTGCCTTCCGTTACCCTTTCCTTGCCTTGCGGTGCATTGCTTACCCTTGCGTTGCCTTGCCTTAGCCTTGCGTTGCCTTGCCGTGCCTTGCCTTCCATTACACTTTCCTTGCCTTTTCGTGCATTGCCTAGCCTTGCGTTCTCCTGCCTTATCTTTGCGTCCCGTTGCCTTAGCCTTGCTTGGCGTCCCTTGCCTTAACCTTGCCTAGACTTGTGTTATTGTGCCTTAGCCTTCCCTTGCCTTGCCGTGCCTTGCCTTGTCCTTCCCTTGCCTTGCCGTGCCTTCCATTCACCTTGCCTTACGTTGCCGTGCCTTCCGTTCCCTTTGCATTGCCTTGCTTTCCCTTACCTTGCCTTGCTTTCGTTACACTTTCGGTGCCTTGAAATCCATTGCCTAGCCTTGCGTTGCCTTTATTTAGCCTTGCCTTGCAATGCCTTCCGTTACCCTTTCCTTGCCTTGTCCTGCATTGCATAGCTTTGCGTTTTCGTGCCTTAGCCTTGCCTTGCCTTGCCGTGCCTTGCCTTCCGTTACCCTTTCCTTGCCTTGCCGTTCATTGCCTAGCCTTGTGTTTCCTTGCCTTATCCTTCCCTAGCCTTGCGTTGCCTTGCCTTTGCCTTGCCTTGCCTTGCCGTGCCGTGCTTTCCGTTACACTTGCCTTGCATTGCTTTGCCTTGCCTTGCCTTGCCTTCCGTTACCCTTTCCTTGCCTGGCTCTGCATTGCCTAGCCTTGCGTTGTCCTGCCTTAGCTTTGCATCCCCTTGCCTTAGCCTTGAATGGCGTCCCTTGCCTTAACCTTGCCTAGCCTTATGTTATCGTGCCTTAGCCTTACCTTGCCTGGCAGTGCCTTGCCTTGTCCTTCCCTTTCCTTGCCGTGCCTTCCATTCCCCTTGCCTTACCTTGCCATGCCTTTCGTTCCGCTTGCATTGCATTGCTTTCCCTTGCCTTGCCTTGCTTCCGTTACCGTTTCCTTGCCTTGCCCTGCATTGCCTAGCCTTGCGTTGTCGTGCCTTAGCCTTTCCTTGCGTGACCGTGCCTTTCCTTGCCTTACCGTTTCCTTGCCTTGAGGTGCATTGCCTAGCCTTGCGTTGTCGTGCCTTAGCCTTGCCTTGCCTTGCCTTGTCGTTCCTTGCCTTGTCCTTCCCTTACCTTGCGTTCCTTCCTTTACCCTTGCCTTGCCTTGCTTTGTCTTGCCTTGCTTGCCTTCCGTTACCCATTCCTTGCCTTGTCGTACATTGCCTGGCATTCCGTTGTGGTGCCATCGCCTTGCCTTGCCTGGCCTTAGCCTACCTTGGTTTGCCTTGCATTGCCGTGCCTTCCGTTACACTTTCCTTGCCTTGCCGTGCATTGCCTAGCCTTGCGTTGTCGTGCCTTAGCCTTGACTTGCCTTGCCGTGCCTTGCCTTCCGTTACCCTTTCCTTGCCTTGCCGTGCAATGCCTAGCCTTTCTTTGCCTTGCCTTAGGCTTGCCTTGCATTGCCGTGCCGTGGCTTCCGTTACCCTTGACTTGCTTCCTTTGCCTTGCTTTCATTGCCTTCCGTTACCCTTGCCTTGGCTTCCGGTTCTCTTTCCTTGCCTTGTCGTGCATTGCCTAGCCTTGCGTTGCCTTGCCATAGCCGTGCCTTGCTTGCCGTGCCATGCCTTCCGTTAGCCTTTCGTTGCCTTGCCTTGCATTGCCTAGCATTGCGTTGCCTTGCCTTAGCCTTGCCCTGCCTTTCCTTCCCTTGCCTTCCGTTACCCTTGACTGGCCTTCCTTTGCCTTGCATTGCCTTCCGTTACCCTTTCCTTGCCTTGCTGTGCATTGCTTAGCCTTGCGTTGCCTTGCCTTAGACTTGCCTTGCCTTGCCGTGCCTTGCCTTCCGTTACACTTTCCTTGCCTTTGGTACATTGCCTAGCCTTGCGTTCTCCTGCCTCATCTTTGCCTCCCCTTGCCTTAGCCTTGCTTGGCGTCCCTTGCCTTAACCTTGCCTAGCCTTGTGTCATCGTACCTTAGCCTTCCCTTGCCTTGTCTTGCCTTATCTTGTCCTTCCCTTGCCTTGCCGTGCCTTCCATTCCCCTTGCCTTACATTGCCGTGGCTTCCGTTCCCCTTCCATTGCCTCGCGTTCCCTTGCTTTACTTTGCTTCCGTTACACTTTTGTTGCCTTGCCGTGCATTGCCTAGCCTTGCGTTGACTTGCTTTACCTTTGCCTTGCCTTGCCGTGCCGTGCCTTCCGTTACACTTGCCTTGCCTTCCTTTGCCTTGCCTTGCAATGCCTTCCGTTACCCTTTCCTTGCCGTGCCTTGAATTGCCTAGCCTAGCGTTGTCATGCCTTAGCCTAGCTTGGCTGCCTTGCATTGCCGTGCCTTCCGTTACCCTTGCCTTGCCTTGCATTGCCTTCCCTTGCCTTGCCTTCCGTTGCCCCTTCTTTGCCTTGTCGTGCTTTGCCTAGCCTTGCATTGTCGTGCCATAGCTTTGCCTTGACTTGACGTGCCTTGCCTTTCGTTACCCTTTCCTTGCCTTGCCCTGCATTGCCTAGCCTTTCTTTGCCTAGCCTTTCTTTGCCTTGCCTTGCCGTGTCGTGCCTTCCGTTACCCTTGACTTGCCTTGCTTTGCCTTGCCTTCCATTCCTTCCAATACCTTTTCCTTGCCTTGCCGTGCATTGCCTAGCCTTGCGTTGTCGTGCCTTAGCCTTGCCTTGCCTTGCCTTGCCGTGCCTTGCCTTGTCCTTCCCTTACCTTGCCGTACCTTCCGTTACCCTTGCCTTGCCTTGCTTTGTCTTGCCTTGCCTTGTCTTCCGATACCCATTCCTTGCCTTGTCCTACATTGCCTTGCCTTGGGTTGTGGTGCCATAGCCTTGCCTTGCCTGGCCTTAGTCTAGCTTGGTTTGCCTTGCAGTTTCGTGCCTTCCGTTATCCTTGCCTTGTCTTGCTTTGCCTTGCCTTGCCTTGCCTTCCGTTGCCCTTTCCTTGCCTTGCCGTGTATTGATTAGCCTTGCGTTGCCTTGCCTTAGCCTTGCCTTGCCTCGCCGTGCCATGCCTTCCGTTAGCCTTTCGTTGCCTTGCCTTGCATTGCCTAGCATTGCGTTCCCTTGCCTTAGCCTTGCCTTGCCTTCCCATCCCGTGCCTTCCTTTTCCCTTGCCTGGCCTTGCTTTGCCTTGCATTGCCTTCCGTTACCCTTTCCTTGCCTTGCGGTGCATTGCTTAGCCTTGCGTTGCTTTGCCTTAGCCTTACCTTGCCTTGCCGTGCCGTGCTTTCCGTTACAGTTTCCTTGCCTTGCTTTGCCTTGCCCTGCCTTGCCTTCCGTTACCCTTTCCTTGCCTTGCCCTGCATTGCATAGCCTTGCGTTGTCGTGCCTTAGCCTTGCCTTTACTTGCCGTTCATTGCCTTCCGTTACCCTTTCCTTGCCTTGCATTGCCTAGCCGTTCTTTGCCTTGCCTTAGCCTTGCCTTGCCTTGCCGTGCCGTGCCTTCCGTTACCCTTGCCTTGCATTGCTTTGCCTTGCCTTCCTTCCCTTCCGTTACCCTTGCCTAGCCTTGCGTTGCCTTGCCTTAGCCTTGCCTTGCCTTGCCATGCCATGGCTTCCGTTAGCCTTTCGTTGCCTTGCCTTGCATTGCCTATCCTTGCGTTGTCGTGCCTTAGCCTTGCCTTGCCTTGCTGGGCCTTGCCTTGTCCGTACCTTTCCTTGCCGTGCCGTCCGTTACCCTTGCCTTGCCTTGCTTTGTCTTGCCTTGCCTTGCCTTCCGTTACTCTTTCCTTGCCTTGTCGTACATTGCCTAGCCTTCCGTTGTCGTGCCATAGCCTTGCCTTGCCTTGCCTTAGCCTAGCTTGGATTGCTTGGCATTGTCGTGCCTTCCCTTACGCTTGCCTGGCCTTGCCGGGACTTCCGTTACCCTTGCCTTGCCTTGCTTTGCCTTCCCTTGCCTTGCCTTCCGTTGCCCTTGCCTTCCCTTGCTTTGCCTTGCCTTGCCTTTCCTTCCGATACCCGTTCCTTGCATTGCCGAGCATTACCTAGCCTTGCATTGCCTTGCCTTAGCCTTGCTTGCCTGGCCTTGCTTTGCCTTGCCTTGCATTCCGGTACCCTTACCTGGCCTAGCTTTGCCTTGCATTGCCTTCCGTTACCCTTTCCTTGACTTGCGGTGCATTGCCTAGCCTTGAGTTGCCTTGCCTTGTCGTGCCTTGCATTGTCCTTCGCATACCTTGCCGTGCCTTCCGTTACCCTTGCCTTGCCTTCCTTTGTCTTGCCTTGCCTTGCCTTCCTTTACCCATTCCTTGCCTTGTCGTACATTGCCTTGCCTTCCGTTGTGGTGCCATAGCCGTGCCTTGCCTTGCCTTTCTTTTGCCTTGCTTGTCTACCCTTGCCTTGCCGTGCCTTGGGTTACCCTGGCCTTGCCTTGCTTTGCATTTCCTTGCCTTGCCTTCCGTTACCCTTTCCTTGCCTTGTCGTACATTGCCTAGCCTTCCGTTGTGCCATAGCCTTGCCTTGACTTGCCTTAGCCTAGCTTTGCTTGCCTTGCATTGCCATGCCTTCCGTTACCCTTGCCTTACCTTGCTTTGCCTTGCCATTACTTGCCTTCCGTTTCCCTTGCCTGGCCTTGCTTTGCCTTGCCTTGCCTTGCCTTGCTTTGCCTTCCCTTGACATACCGTGCCTTCCGTTACCCTTGCCTTGCCTTACTTTACCTTGCCTTGCCTTGCCTTTTGTTGCCCCTTCCTTGACTTGCAGTGCATTGCCTAGCCTTGTGTTGCCTTACCATATCCTTTCCTTGCCTTGCCTTGCCATGCCTTCCGTTAGCCTTTCATTGCCTTGCCTTGCATTTCCTAGCCTTGCGTTTTCGTGCTGTAGCCTTACCTTGCCTGGCCGTGCCTTGCCTTGTGTTACCCTTTCCTTGCCTTGCCGTGCATAGCCTATCTTTGCGTTGTCGTGCCATAGCCTTGCCTTGCCTTTCCTTTGCCTTGCTTGTCTACCCTTGCCTTGCCTTGCTGTGCATTTCCTTGCCTTGCCTTCCGTTACCCTTTCCTTGCCTTGTTGTACATTGCCTAGCCTTCCGTTGTGCCATAGACTTGCCTTGATTGCCCTTGCCTAGCTTGGCTTGCCTTGCATTCCCGTGCCTTCCATTACCCTTGCCTTACCTTGCTTTGCCTTGCCTTTCCTTGCCATCCGTTACCCTTGCCTTCCCTTGCTTTGCCTTGCCTTGCCTTGCCTTCAGTTACCCTTTCCTTGCAATGCCCTGCATTACCTAGACTTGCGTTGTCGTGCCATAGCTTTGCCTTCCCTTGCCTTAGCCTTGATTGGCTGGCCATGCCTTGCCGTGCCTTGCCTTCCGTTACCGTTGCCTGGTTCTTGCTTTGCCTTGCCTTGCCTTCCGTTAACATTTCCTTGCCTTGCTTTGCATTGCCTAGCCTTGCGTTGTCATGCCTTAGCCTTGCCTTGCCTTGCTGGGCCTTGCCTTGTCCTTACCTTACCTTGCCGTGCCTTCCGTTCCCCTTTCCTAGCCTTGTTTTGCCTTGCCTTGCCTTGCCTTCCGTTACCCTTGCCTTGCCTTGCTTTGCCTTGCCTTGCCTTGCCTTCCGTTACACTTTCCTTGCTTTGCCGTGCATTGCCTAGCTTTGTGTTGTAGTGCCTTAACCTTGTCTCCACTTGCCTTAGCCTTGCTTGGCTTGCCTTGCCTTAAACTGGCCTTGCCTTGTGTTGCCTTACCTTAGCTTTGCCTTTCCTTGCCGTACCTTCCGTTCCCCTTGCCTTGCTGTGCATTGCCTAGCCTTGTGTTTCCTTGCCTTATCCTTCCCTAGCCTTGCGTTACCTTCCCTTAGCCTTGCCTTGCCTTGCCGTGCCGTGCTTTCCGTTACACTTGCCTTGCCTTGCTTTGCCTTGCCTTGCCTTGCCTTGCCTTCCGCTACCCTTTCCCTAACTGGCCCTGCATTGCCTAGACTTGCGTTGTCCTGCCTTAGCTTTGCATCCCCTTGCCTTAGCCTTGATTGGCGTCCCTTGCCTTAACCTTGCCTAGCCTTGTGTTATCATTCCTTAGCCTTACCTTGCCTGGCAGTGCCTTGCCTTGTCCTTCCCTTTCCTTGCCGTGCCTTCCATTCCCCTTGTCTTACCTTGTCATGCCTTTCGTTCCCCTTGCATTGCATTGCTTTCCCTTGGCTTGCCTTGCTTCCGTTACCCTTTCCTTGCCTTGCCCTGCATTGCCTAGCCTTGCGTTGTCGTGCCTTAGCCTTTCCTTGCCTGAACGTGCCTTTCCTTGCGTTACCGTTTCCTTGCCTTGAGGTGCATTGCCTAGAATTGCGTTGTCGTGCCTTAGCCTTGCCTTTCCTTGCCTTGCCGTTCCTTGCCTTGTCCTTCCCTTACCTTGCGTTCATTCCGTTACCCTTGCATTTCCTTGCTTTGCCTTGCCTTGCCTTGCCTTCTCTTGCCCCTTCCTTGCCTTACAGTGCATTGTCTAGCCTTGCGTTGTCTTGCCTTATCCTTGCCTTGCCTTGCCGTGCCATGCCTTCCGTTAGCCTTTCATTGCCTTGCCGTGCATTGCCTAGCCTTGCGTTTTCGTGCCTTAGCCTTGCCTTGCCTTGCCGTGCCTTTCCTTTTGTTACCCTTTCCTTGCCTTGTCGTACATTGCCTAGCCTTCCGTTGTGCCATAGCCTTGCCTTGACTTGCCTTAGCCTAGATTGACTTGCCTTGCATTGCCGTGCCTTCCGTTAACCTTGCCTTACCTTGCTTTGCCTTGCCTTGCCTTGCCTTCCGTTACCCTTTCCTTGCAATGCGCTGCATTACCAAGACTTGTGTTGTCGTGCCATAGCCTTGCCTTCCCTTGCCTTAGCCTTGATTGACTGGCCATGCCTTGCTGTGCCTTGCCTTACTTTAACCTTGCCTTGCCTTGCTTTGCCTTGCCTTGCCTTCCGTTTACGTTTCCTTGCCTTGCGGTACATTGCTTAGCCTTGCGTTCTACTGTCTTATCTTTGCGTCCCCTTGCCTTAGCCTTGCTTGGCGTCCCTTGCCTTAACCTTGCCTAGACTTGTGTTATTGTGCCTTCGCCTTACCTTGCCTGGCCATGCCTTGCCTTGTCCATCCCTTGCCTTGCCGTGCCTTCCATTCACCTTGCCTTGCCTTGCCGTGCCTACCGTTCCCCTTGCATTGCCTTGCTTTCCCTTACCTTGCCTAGCTTCCGTTACACTTTCGGTGCCTTGAAGTGCATTGCCTAGCCTTGCGTTGCCTTGATTTAGCCTTGCCTTGCCTTGCCGTGCCGTGCCTTCCGTTACACTTGCCTTGCCTTGCTTTCCCTTGCATTGCAATGCCTTCCGTTACCCTTTCCTTGCCTTGTCCTGCATTGCCTAGCCTTGCGTTTCCGTGCCTTAGCCTTGCCTTGCCTTCCCGTGCCTTGCCTTCCGTTACCCTTTCCTTGCCTTGCCGTGCATTGCCTAGCCTTTCTTTGCCTTCTGTTGCCTTGCCTTAGCCTAGCCTTGCCTTGCCGTGCCAAGCTTTCCGTTACCCTTGCCTTGCCTTTCTTTGCCTTGCCTTGCTATGCCTTCCGTTACCCTTTACTTGCGTTGCCCTGCATTGCCTAGCCTTGCGTTGTCGTGCCTTAGCCTTTCCTTGCCTGACCGTGCCTTTCCTTGCGTTACCGTTTCCTTGCCTTGAGGTGCATTGCGTAGCCTTGCGGTTGTCGTGCCTTAGCCTTGCCTTGCCTTGCCTTGTCGTTCCTTGCCTTGTCCTTCCCTTACCTTGCGTTCCTTCCGTTACCTTTGCCTTGCCTTTCTTTGTCTTGCCTTGCCTTGCCTTCCGTTACCCATTCCTTGCCTTGTCGTACATTGCCTGGCCTTCCGTTGTGGTGCCATAGCCTTGCCTTGCCTGGCCTTAGGCTAGCTTGGTTTGCCTTGCATTGCCGTGCCTTCCGTTATCCTTGCCTTGCCATGATTTGCCTTGCTTTGCTTTGCCTTCCGTTGCCCTTTCCCTGCCTTGCCGTGCATTGACTAGCCTTGCGTTGCCTTGCCTTAGCCGTGCCTTGCCTTTGGCGTGCCATGCCTTCCGTTAGCCGTTCGTTCCCTTGCCTTGCATTGCCTAGCATTGCGTTGCTTTGCCTTAGCCTTGCCTTGCCTTCGCTTCCCTTGCCTTCCGTTTCCCTTGCCTGGCCTTGCTTTGTTTTGCATTGCCTTCCGTTACCCTTTCCTTGCCTTGCGGTGCATTGCTTACCCTTACGTTGCCTTGCCTTAGCCTTGCCTTGCCTTGCCGTGCTTTGCCTTCCGTTTCACTTTCCTTGCCTTCGCGTGCATTGCCTAGCCGTTCGTTCTCCTGCCTTATCTTTGCCTCCCCTTGCCTTAGCCTTGCTTGGCGTCCCTTGCCTTAACCTTGCCTAGCCTTGTGTTATCGTGCCTTAGCCTTACCTTTCCTGGCCGTGGCTTTCCTTGTCCTTCCCTTGCCTTGCTGTGCCTTCCATTCCCCTTGCCTTACCTTGCCGTGCCTTCCGTTACACTTTCCTTGCTTTACCGTGCATTGCCTAGCCTTGCGTTGCAGTGCCTTAGCCTTGTCTCCACTTGCCTTAAACTTGCCTTAAACTTGCCTTGCCTTGCGTTGCCTTACCTTAGCGTTGCCTTGCCTTGCCGTACCTTCCGTTCCCCTTGCCTTGCCGTGCATTGCCTAGCCTTGTGTTTCCTTGCCTTATCCTTCCCTAGCCTTGCGTTGCCATGCCTTAGCCTTGCCTTGCCTTGCCGTGCCGTGCTTTCCGTTACACTTGCATTGCCTTGCTTTGCCTTGCCTTGCCTTGCCTTCCGCTACCCTTTCCCTACCTGGCCCTGCATTGCCTAGCCTTGCGTTGTCCTGCCTTAGCTTTGCATCCCCTTGCCATAGCCTTGATTGGCGTCCCTTGCCTTAACCTTGCCTAGCCTTGTGTTATCGTGCCTTAGCCTTTCCTTGCCTGACCGTGCCTTTCCTTGTCCTTCCCTTTCCTTGCCGTGCCTTCCATTTCCCTTGCCTTACCTTGTCATGCCTTTCGTTCCCCTTGCATTGCATTGCTTTCCCTTGCCTTGCCTTGCTTCCGTTACCCTTTCCTTGCCTTGCCCTGCATTGCCTAGCCTTGCGTTGTCGTACCTTAGCCTTTCCTTGCCTGACCGTGCCTTTCCTTGCGTTACCGTTTCCTTGCCTTGAGGTGCATTGCCTAGACTTGCGTTGTCGTGCCTTAGCCTTGCCTTTCCTTGCCTTGCCGTTCCTTACCTTGTCCTTCCCTTACCTTGCGTTCCTTCCGTTACCCTTGCATTTCCTTGCTTTGCCTTGCCTTGCCTTGCCTTCTGTTGCCTCTTCCTTGCCTTACAGTGCATTGCCTAGCCTTGTGTTGTCTTGCCTTATCCTTGCCTTGCCGTGCCATGCCTTCCGTTAGCCTTTCATTGCCTTGCCGTGCATTGCCTTCCATTTCCCTTTCCTTGCCTTGTCGTACATTGCCTGGCCTTCCGTTGTGCCATAGCCTTGCCTTGACTTGCCTTAGCCTAGATTGACTTGCCTTGCATTGCCGTGCCTTCCGTTACCCTTGCCTTACCTTGCTTTTCCTTGCCTTGCCTTGCCTTCCGTTACCCTTTCCTTGCAATGCGCTGCATTACCTAGACTTGTGTTGTCGTGCCATAGCCTTGCCTTCCCTTGCCTTAGCCTTGATTGACTGGCCATGCCTTGCTGTGCCTTGCCTTACTTTACCCTTGCCTTGCCTTGCTTTGCCTTGCCTTGCCTTCCGTTTACGTTTCCTTGCCTTGCGGTACATTGCTTAGCCTTGCGTTCTACTGTCTTATCTTTGCGTCCCCTTGCCTTAGCCTTGCTTGGCGTCCCTTGCCTTAACCTTGCCTAGACTTGTGTTATTGTGCCTTCGCCTTACCTTGCCTGGCCGTGCCTTGCCTTGTCCTTCCCTTGCCTTGCCGTGCCTTCCATTCACCTTGCCTTGCCTTGCCGTGCCTACCGTTCCCCTTGCATTGCCTTGCTTTCCCATACCTTGCCTAGCTTCCGTTACACTTTCGGTGCCTTGAAGTGCATTGCCTAGCCTTGCGTTGCCTTGATTTAGCCTTGCCTTGCCTTGCCGTGCCGTGCCTTCCGTTACACTTGCCTTGCCTTGCTTTCCCTTGCATTGCAATGCCTTCCGTTACCCTTTCCTTGCCTTGTCCTGCATTGCCTAGCCTTGCGTTTTCGTGCCTTAGCCTTGCCTTGCCTTGCCTTCCCGTGCCTTGCCTTCCGTTACCCTTTCCTTGCCTTGCCGTGCATTGCCTAGCCATTCTTTGCCTTCTGTTGCCTTGCCTTAGCCTAGCCTTGCCTTGCCGTGCCAAGCTTTCCGTTACCCTTGCCTTGCCTTTCTTTGCCTTGCCTTGCTATGCCTTCCGTTACCCTTTACTTGCGTTGCCCTGCATTGCCTAGGCTTGCGTTGTCGTGCCTTAGCCTTTCCTTGCCTGACCGTGCCTTTCCTTGCGTTACCGTTTCCTTGCCTTGAGGTGCATTGCGTAGCCTTGCGGTTGTCGTGCCTTAGCCTTGCCTTGCCTTGCCTTGTCGTTCCTTGCCTTGTCCTTCCCTTACCTTGCGTTCCTTCCGTTACCTTTGCCTTGCCTTGCTTTGTCTTGCCTTGCCTTGCCTTCCGTTACCCATTCCTTGCCTTGTCGTACATTGCCTGGCCTTCCGTTGTGGTGCCATAGCGTTGCCTTGCCTGGCCTTAGCCTAGCTTGGTTTGCCTTGCATTGCCGTGCCTTCCGTTATCCTTGCCTTGCCATGCTTTGCCTTGCTTTGCCTTGCCTTCCGTTGCCCTTTCCTTGCCTTGCCGTGCATTGACTAGCCTTGCGTTGCCTTGCCTTAGCCGTGCCTTGCCTTTGGCGTGCCATGCCTTCCGTTAGCCGTTCGTTCTCCTGCCTTATCTTTGCCTCCCCTTGCCTTAGCCTTGCTTGGCGTCCCTTGCCTTAACCTTGCCTAGCCTTGTGTTATCGTGCCTTAGCCTTACCTTTCCTGGCCGTGGCTTTCCTTGTCCTTCCCTTGCCTTGCCGTGCCTTCCATTCCCCTTGCCTTACCTTGCCGTGCCTTCCGTTACACTTTCCTTGCTTTACCGTGCATTGCCTAGCCTTGCGTTGCAGTGCCTTAGCCTTGTCTCCACTTGCCTTAGACTTGCCTTAACCTTGCCTTGCCTTGCGTTGCCTTACCTTAGCTTTGCCTTGCCTTGCCGTACCTTCCGTTCCCCTAGCCTTGCCGTGCATTGCCTAGCCTTGTGTTTCCTTGCCTTATCCTTCCCTAGCCTTGCGTTGCCATGCCTTAGCCTTGCCTTGCCTTGCCGTGCCGTGCTTTCCGTTACACTTGCATTGCCTTGCTTTGCCTTGCCTTGCCTTGCCTTGCCTTCCGCTACCCTTTCCCTACCTGGCCCTGCATTGCCTAGCCTTGCGTTGTCCTGCCTTAGCTTTGCATCCCCTTGCCATAGCCTTGATTGGCGTCCCTTGCCTTCACCTTGCCTAGCCTTGTGTTATCGTGCCTTAGCCTTACCTTGCCTGGCAGTGCCTTGCCTTGTCCTTCCCTTTCCTTGCCGTGCCTTCCATTCCCCTTGCCTTACCTTGTCATGCCTTTCGTTCCCCTTGCATTGCATTGCTTTCCCTTGGCTTGCCTTGCTTCCGTTACACTTTACTTGCCTTGCCCAGCATTGCCTAGCCTTGCGTTGTCGTACCTTAGCCTTTCCTTGCCTGACCGTGCCTTTCCTTGCGTTACCGTTTCCTTGCCTTGAGGTGCATTGCCTAGACTTGCGTTGTCGTGCCTTAGCCTTGCCTTTCCTTGCCTTGCCGTTCCTTACCTTGTCCTTCCCTTACCTTGCGTTCCTTCCGTTACCCTTGCATTTCCTTGCTTTGCCTTGCCTTGCCTTGCCTTCTGTTGCCTCTACCTTGCCTTACAGTGCATTGCCTAGCCTTGTGTTGTCTTGCCTTATCCTTGCCTTGCCGTGCCATGCCTTCCGTTAGCCTTTCATTGCCTTGCCGTGCATTGCCTTCCGTTTCCCTTTCCTTGCCTTGTCGTACATTGCCTGACCTTCCGTTGTGCCATAGCCTTGCCTTGACTTGCCTTAGCCTAGATTGACTTGCCTTGCATTGCCGTGCCTTCCGTTACCCTTGCCTTACCTTGCTTTGCCTTGCCTTGCCTTCCGTTACCCTTTCCTTGCAATGCGCTGCATTACCTAGACTTGCGTTGTCGTGCCATAGCCTTGCCTTCCCTTGCCTTAGCCTTGATTGACTGGCCATGCCTTGCTGTGCCTTGCCTTCCGTTACCCTTGCCTTGCCTTGCTTTGCCTTGCCTTGCGTTCCGTTAACGTTTCCTTGCCTTGCGGTACATTGCTTAGCCTTGCGCTGTCGTGCCTTAGCCTTGACTTGGCTGACCGTGCCTTTCCTTGCGGTACCGTTTCCTTGCTTTGCCGTGTATTGCCTAGCCTTGCGTTGTCGTGCCTTAGCCTTGTCTTGCCTTGACTTGCCGTGGCTTGCCTTGTCCTTCCCTTAACTTGCCGTGCATTCCGTTACCCTTCTCTTGCTTTTCTTTGTCTTGCCTTGCCTTGCCTTCCGTTACCAATTCCTTCCCTTGTCGTACATTGCCTTGCCTTCCGTTGTGGGGCCATAGCCTTGCCTTGCCTTGCCTTATTCTACCTTGGTTTGCCTTGCATTTCAGTGCCTTCCGTTACCCTTGCTCTGCCTTGCCTTGCCGTGCCTTGCCTTCCGTTACGTTTTCCTTGCCTTGCCGTGCCTTGCGTAGCGTTACCCTTTCATTGCCTTGCCTAAACTTCGCGTTGCCTTGCTTTGGGTTGCCTTGCCTTAGCCTTGCCTTGCTTTGCCTTGCCTTGCCTTGCCTTCTGTAACCCTTTCCTTGCCTTGCCGTGCAGTGCCTAGCCTTGCGTTGCCTTGCCTTAGCCTTGCCTTGCCGTGCCCTGCCTTGTCCTTCCCTTGCCTTGCCGAGCCTTCCGTTACCCTTTCCTTCCCTTGCTTTGCCTTGCATTGCTTTGCCTTCTGTTACCCTTTCCTTGCCTTGCCTGAAATTGGCGTTGCCTTGCGTTTCCTTGCCTTAGCCTTGCCTTGCCGTGCCTTGCCTTCCGTTACGTTTTCCTTGCCTTGCCGTGCCTTGCGTAGCGTTACCCTTTCCTTGCCTTGCCCAAACTTCGCGTTGCCTTGCTTTGCGTTGCGTTGCCTTAGCCTTGTCTTGCCTTACCGTGCCTTGCCTTGTCCTTCCCTTTCATTGCCTTGCCTTCAGTTACCCTTCCCTTCCCCTGCTTTGCCTTGTCTTGCCTTGCCTTCCTTTACCCTTTGCTTGCCTTGCTGTGCCTTCTGTTACCCTTTCCTTTCCTTGCTTTGCCTTGCATTGCCTTGCCTTCTGTTACCCTTTCCTTGCCTTGCCGTGCATTGCCTAGCCTTGCGTTGTCGTGCCTTAGCCTTGTCTCCCCTTGCCTCAGCCTTGCTTGGCTTGCCTTGCCTTAACCTTGCCTTGCTTTGCGTTGCCTTGCCTTATCCTTGCCTTGCTTTGCCTTGCCTTGCCTTGTCTTTCCCTTGTCTTCCCGTGCCTTCCGTTACCCTTGCCTTGCCTTTATTTGTCTTGCCTTGCCCTGCCTTCCGTTACCCTTCCCTTGCCTTGCCGTGCATTGCGTAGCCTTCCGATGCCTTGCCTCAGCCTTTCCTTGCCCTGCCTTGCCTTGTCCTTCCCTTGCCTTGCCTTGCCTTGCGTTACCCTTTCCTTGCCTTGCTTTCCCTTGCATTGCTTTGCCTTCTGTTACCCTTTCCTTTCCTTGCCTGAAATTGGCGTTGCCTTGCGT
Source organism: Macrotis lagotis (assembly GCF_037893015.1). Classification (NCBI taxonomy): domain Eukaryota; kingdom Metazoa; phylum Chordata; class Mammalia; order Peramelemorphia; family Peramelidae; genus Macrotis; species Macrotis lagotis. The sequence goes on from NW_027421929.1 coordinate 255,768, forward strand.
TGCCTTGCCTTAGCCTTGCCTTGCCTTGCCGTGCCTTACCTTCCGTTACGTTTTCCTTGCCTTGCCGTGCCTTGTGTAGCGTTACCCTTTCATTGCCTTGCCTAAACTTCGCGTTGCCTTGCTTTGGGTTGCGTTGCCTTAGCCTTGCCTTGCTTTGCCTTGCCTTGCCTTCCGTTACCATTGTCTTGCCTTGCCATGTCTTCGGTTACCCTTGCCTTGCCGTGCCTTCCCTTACCGTTACCTTGCCTTGCCGTGCATTGCCCAGCCTTCTGTTGCCTTGGCCTTGCCTTGACTTGCGTGGCGTGCCTTCCATTACACTTGCCTTGCCTTGCCTTGCCTTCTGTTCACCTTTCCTTGCCTTGCCGTTCATTGCCTAGCCTTGCGTTGTCGTGCCATAGCATTGACTCCCCTTGCCTTAGCCTTGCTTGTCTTGCCTTCCCTTAACCTGGCCTCGCATGGCATTGCCTTGCCTTAGCCTTGCCTTACCTTGCCTTGCCTTGCTTTCTGTTACCCTTTCCTTGCCTTGCGGTGCATTGCCTAGCCTTGCATTGTCGTGCATTAGCTTTGTCGTCCCTTGCCTTAGCCTTGCTTGTCTTGCCTTCCTTTAACCTGGCCTTGCATGGCATTGCCTTGACTTAGGCTTGCCTTACCGTGCCTTGCCGTGCAATATCCTTCCCTTGCCTTGCCGTGCCTTCCTTTACCCTTGCCTTGCTTTACTTTGCCTTGCCTTGCCTTGCCTTCTGTTACCCTTTCCTTGCCTTGTCGTGCATTGCCTAGCCTTGCGTTGCCTTGCCTTAGCCTTGCCTTGCCTTGCCGTGCCCTGCCTTGTCCTTCCCTTGCCTTGCCGAGCCTTCCGTTACCCTTCCCTTCCCCTGCTTTGCCTTGTCTTGCCTTGCCTTCCTTTACCCTTTGCTTGCCTTGCTGTGCCTTCTGTTACCCTTTCCTTTCCTTGCTTTGCCTTGCATTGCCTTGCCTTCTGTTACCCTTTCCTTGCCTTGCCGTGCATTGCCTAGCCTTGCGTTGTCGTGCCTTAGCCTTGTCTCCCCTTGCCTCAGCCTTGCTTGGCTTGCCTTGCCTTAACCTTGCCTTGCTTTGCGTTGCCTTGCCTTATCCTTGCCTTGCTTTGCCTTGCCTTGCCTTGTCTTTCCCTTGTCTTGCCGTGCCTTCCGTTACCCTTGCCTTGCCTTTATTTGTCTTGCCTTGCCCTGCCTTCCGTTACCCTTCCCTTGCTTTGCCGTGCATTGCGTAGCCTTCCGATGCCTTGCCTCAGCCTTTCCTTGCCCTGCCTTGCCTTGTCCTTCCCTTGCCTTGCCTTGCCTTGCGTTACCCTTTCCTTGCCTTGCTTTCCCTTGCATTGCTTTGCCTTCTGTTACCCTTTCCTTGCCTTGCCTGAAATTGGCGTTGCCTTGCGTTGCCTTGCCTTAGCCTTGCCTTGCCTTGCCGTGCCTTGCCTTCCGTTACCATTGTCTTGCCTTGCCATGTCTTCGGTTACCCTTGCCTTGCCGTTCCTTCCCTTACCGTTACCTTTCCTTGCCGTGCATTGCCCAGCCTTCTGTTGCGTTGGCCTTGCCTTGACTTGCGTGGCGTGCCTTCCATTACACTTGCCTTGCCTTGCCTTGCCTTCTGTTCACCTTTCCTTGCCTTGCCGTTCATTGCCTAGCCTTGCGTTGTCGTGCCATAGCATGGACTCCCCTTGCCTTAGCCTTGCTTGTCTTGCCTTCCCTTAACCTGGCCTCGCATGGCATTGACTTGCCTTAGCCTTGCCTTACCTTGCCTTGCCTTGCCTTCTGTTACCCTTTCCTTGCCTTGCGGTGCATTGCCTAGCCTTGCATTGTCGTGCATTAGCTTTGTCGTCCCTTGCCTTCGCCTTGCTTGTCGTGCCTTCCTTTAACCTGGCCTTGCATGGCATTGCCTTGACTTAGGCTTGCCTTACCGTGCCTTGCCGTGCAATATCCTTCCCTTGCCTTGCCGTGCCTTCCGTTACCCTTGTCTTGCCTTGCCGTGCCTTCCTTTACCCTTGCCTTGCTTTGCTTTGCCTTGCCTTGCCTTGCCTTCTGTTACCCTTTCCTTGCCTTGCCGTGCATTGCCTAGCCTTGCGTTGCCTTGCCTTAGCCTTGCCTTGCCTTGCCGTGCCTTGCCTTGTCCTTCACTTGCCTTGCCGAGCCTTCCGTTACCCTTTCCTTGCCTTGCTGTGCCTTGCATTGCTTTGCCTTCTGTTACCCTTTCCTTGCCTTGCCTGAAATTGGCGTTGCTTTGCGTTGCCTTGCCTTAGCCTTGCCTTGCCTTGCCGTGCCTTGCCTTCCGTTACGTTTTCCTTGCCTTGCCGTGCCTTGCGTAGCGTTACCCTTTCCTTGCCTTGCCTAAACTTCCCGTTGCCTTGCTTTGGGGTGCGTTGCCTTAGCCTTGCCTTGCCTTACCGTGCCTTGCCTTGTCCTTCCCTTTCATTGCCTTGCCTTCAGTTACCCTTCCCTTCCACTGCTTTGCCTTGTCTTGCCTTGCCTTCCTTTACCCTTTGCTTGCCTTGTTGTGCCTTCTGTTACCCTTTCCTTGCTTGCCGTACATTGACTCGCCTTGCGTTGTCGTGCCTTAGACTTGTCTCCCCTTGCGTTGCTGAGCCTTCTGTTACCCTTGCCTTGCCTTGCCTCCCGTTGCCTTAGCCTTGCTTGGCTTGCCTTGCCTTAACATTGCATTGCCTTGCGTTCCCTTTCCTCAGCTTTGCATTGCCTTGCCGTTCCTTACTTTCCGTTACCCTTTCCTTCCCTTGCCGTGCATTGCCTAGCCTTGCGCTGTGCCATAGCATTGACTCCCCTTGCCTTAGCCTTGCTTGTCTTCCCTTCCCTTAACCTGGCCTTGCATGGCATTGCCTTGCCATAGCCTTGCCTTACCTTGCCTTGCCGTGCCATATCCTTCCCCTGCCTTGCCGTGCCTTCCGTTACCCTTGTCTTGCCTTACCGTGCCTTCCTTTACCCTTGCCTTGCTTTGCTTTGCCTTGCCTTGCCTTCTGTTACCCTTTCCTTGCCTTGGCGTGCATTGCCTAGCCTTGCGTTGCCTTGCCTTAGCCTTGCCTTGCCTTGCCATGCCTTGCCTTGTCCTTCCCTTGCGTTGCCGAGCCTTCCGTTACCCTTGTCTTGCCTTGCCGTGCCTTCCGTTACCCTTGCCTTGCCTTGCCTCCCCTTGCTTTAGCCTTGCTTGGGATGTCTTGCTTTCACTTTGCATTGCCGTGCGTTGCCATTCCTCAGCTTTGCATTACCTTGTCGAGCCTTACCTTCATTTACCCTTTCCTTGCCTTGCAGTGCATTGCCTAGCCTTGCGTTGCCTTGCCTTAGCCTTGCCTTCTCTTCACGTGCCTTGCGTGTAATTCCCTTTCCTTGCCCTGCCTTCCGTTACACTTCCCTTGCCTTGCTTTGCCTTGCCTTGCCTTGCCTTCTGTTACCCTTCCCTTGCCTTGACGTGCATTGCCTAGCCTTGCGTTGCCTTGCCTTAGCCTTTCCTTGCCTTGCCCTGCCTTGCAATTTCCTTCCCTTGCCTTGCCGTCCCTTCCATTACACTTGCCTTGCCTTGCTTTGCCTTGCTTTGACTTGCCTTACCTTGCTTAAACTTGCCTTGCCTTGCCTTCCATTACCATTTCCTTGCCTTGTCTTAACGTCGTGTTGCCTTGCGTTGCCTTAGCTTTGCCTTGCCTTGCCGTGCGTTGCCTTGTCCTTCCCTTGCCTTTCCTTTCCTTGCTTTGCCTTGCATTGCCTTGCCTTGCGTTGTCGTGCCTTAGCCTTGCCTCCCCTTGCCTCAGCCTTGCTTGGCTTGCCTTGCCTTAACCTTGCCTTGCTTTGCGTTGCCTTGCCTTATCCTTGCCTTGCTTTGCCTTGCCTTGCCTTGTCATTCCCTTGTCTTGCCGTGCCTTCCGTTACCCTTGCCTTGCCTTTATTTGTATTGCCTTGCCCTGCCTTCCGTTACCCTTCCCTTGCCTTGCCGTGCATTGCGTAGCCTTCCGATGCCTTGACTCAGCCTTTCCTTGCCTTGCCTTGTCCTTCCCTTGCCTTGCCTTGCCTTGCGTTACCCTTTCCTTGCCTTTCTTTGTCTTGCATTGCTTTGCCTTCTGTTACCCTTTGCTTGCCTTGCCTGAAATTGTCGTTGCCTTGCGTTGCCTTGCCTTACCCTTGCCTTGCCTTGCCGTGCCTTGCCTTCCGTTACGTATTCTTTGCCTTGCCGTGCCTTGCGTAGCGTAACCCTTTCCTTACCTTGCCTAAAATTCGAGTTGCCTTGCTTTGGGGTGCGTTGCCTTAGCCTTGCCTTGCCTTACCGTGCCTTGCCTTGTCCTTCCCTTTCATTGCCTTGCCTTCAGTTACCCTTCCCTTCCACTGCTTTGCCTTGTCTTGCCTTGCCTTCCTTTACCCTTTGCTTGCCTTGCTGTGCCTTCTGTTACCCTTTCCTTGCCTTGCTGTGCCTTGCATTGCCTTGACTTCTGTTACCCTTTCCTTGCCTTGCCGTGCATTGCCACGCCTTGCGTTGTCGTGCCATAGACTTGTCTCCCGTTGCGTGGCCGAGCCTTCCGTTACCCTTTTCTTGCCTTGCCGTGACTTCCGTTACCCTTGCCTTGCCTTGCCTTGCCTCCCCTTTCCTTAGCCTTGCTTGGCTTGCCTTGCCTTAATCTTGCCTTGCTTTGCGTTGCCTTGCCTTATCCTTGCCTTGCTTTGCCTTGCCTTGCCTTGTCATTCCCTTGTCTTGCCGTGCCTTCCGTTACCCTTGCCTTGCCTTTATTTGTATTGCCTTGCCCTGCCTTCCGTTACCCTTCCCTTGCCTTGCCGTGCATTGCGTAGCCTTCCGATGCCTTGACTCAGCCTTTCCTTGCCTTGCCTTGTTCTTCCCTTGCCTTGCCTTGCCTTGCGTTACCCTTTCCTTGCCTTTCTTTGTCTTGCATTGCTTTGCCTTCTGTTACCCTTTGCTTGCCTTGCCTGAAATTGTCGTTGCCTTGCGATGCCTTGCCTTACCCTTGCCTTGCCTTGCCGTGCCTTGCCTTCCGTTACGTATTCTTTGCCTTGCCGTGCCTTGCGTAGCGTAACCCTTTCCTTACCTTACCTAAAATTCGAGTTGCCTTGCTTTGGGGTGCGTTGCCTTAGCCTTGCCTTGCCTTACCTTGCCTTGCCTTGTCTTTCCCTTTCATTGCCTTGCCTTCAGTTACCATTCCCTTCCACTGCTTTGCCTTGTCCTGTCTTGCCTTCCTTTACCCTTTGCTTGCCTTGCTGTGCCTTCTGTTACCCTTTCCTTGCCTTGCTGTGCCTTGCATTGCCTTGACTTCTGTTACCCTTTCCTTGCCTTGCCGTGCATTGCCACGCCTTGCGTTGTCGTGCCATAGACTTGTCTCCCGTTGCGTGGCCGAGCCTTCCGTTACCCTTTTCTTGCCTTGCCGTGACTTCCGTTACCCTTGCCTTGCCTTGCCTTGCCTCCCCTTTCCTTAGCCTTGCTTGGATTGCCTTGCCTTAACATTGCATTGCCTTGCGTTCCCTTTACTCAGGTTTGCATTGCCTTGCCGTTCCTTACTTTCCGTTACCCTTTCCTTGCCTTGCCGTGCATTGCCTAGCCTTGCGTTGTCGTGCCATAGCATTGACTCCCCTTGCCTTAGCCTTGCTTGTCTTGCCTTCCCTTAACCTGGCCTTGCATGGCATTGCCTTGCCTTAGCCTTGCCTTACCTTGCCTTGCCGTGCCTTCAGTTACCCTTGTCTTGCCTTGCCGTGCCTTCCTTTACCCTTGCCTTCTTTGCTTTGCCTTGCCTTGCCTTGCCTTTTGTAACCCTTTCCTTGCCTTGCCGTGCATTGCCTAGCCTTGCGTTGCCTTGCCTTAGCCTTGCCTTGCCTTGCCGTGCCTTGCCTTGTCCTTCACTTGCCTTGCCGAGCCTTCCGTTACCCTTTCCTTGCCTTGCTGTACCTTGCATTGCTTTGCCTTCTGTTACCCTTTCCTTGCCTTGCCTGAAATTGGCGTTGCTTTGCGTTGCCTTGCCTTAGCCTTGCCTTGCCTTGCCGTGCCTTGCCTTCCGTTACGTTTTCCTTGCCTTGCCGTGCCTTGCGTAGCGTTACCCTTTCCTTGCCTTGCCTAAACTTCCCGTTGCCTTGCTTTGGGGTGCGTTGCCTTAGCCTTGCCTTGCCTTACCGTGCCTTGCCTTGTCCTTCCCTTTCATTGCCTTGCCTTCAGTTACCCTTCCCTTCCACTGCTTTGCCTTGTCTTGCCTTGCCTTCCTTTACCCTTTGCTTGCCTTGTTGTGCCTTCTGTTACCCTTTCCTTGCTTGCCGTACATTGACTCGCCTTGCGTTGTCGTGCCTTAGACTTGTCTCCCCTTGCCTTGGCGAGCCTTCTGTTACCCTTGCCTTGCCTTGCCTCCCGTTGCCTTAGCCTTGCTTGGCTTGCCTTGCCTTAACATTGCATTGCCTTGCGTTCCCTTTCCTCAGCTTTGCATTGCCTTGCCGTTCCTTACTTTCCGTTACCCTTTCCTTCCCTTGCCGTGCATTGCCTAGCCTTGCGCTGTGCCATAGCATTGACTCCCCTTGCCTTAGCCTTGCTTGTCTTCCCTTCCCTTAACCTGGCCTTGCATGGCATTGCCTTGCCATAGCCTTGCCTTACCTTGCCTTGCCGTGCCATATCCTTCCCCTGCCTTGCCGTGCCTTCCGTTACCCTTGTCTTGCCTTACCTTGCCTTCCTTTACCCTTGCCTTGCTTTGCTTTGCCTTGCCTTGCCTTGCCTTCTGTTACCCTTTCCTTGCCTTGCCGTGCATTGCCTAGCCTTGCGTTGCCTTGCCTTAGCCTTGCCTTGCCTTGCCATGCCTTGCCTTGTCCTTCCCTTGCGTTGCCGAGCCTTCCGTTACCCTTGTCTTGCCTTGCCGTGCCTTCCGTTACCCTTGCCTTGCCTTGCCTCCCCTTGCTTTAGCCTTGCTTGGGTTGTCTTGCCTTCACTTTGCATTGCCGTGCGTTGCCATTCCTCAGCTTTGCATTACCTTGACGAGCCTTACCTTCCTTTACCCTTTCCTTGCCTTGCAGTGCATTGCCTAGCCTTGCGTTGCCTTGCCTTAGCCTTGCCTTCTCTTCACGTGCCTTGCGTGTAATTCCCTTTCCTTGCCCTGCCTTCCGTTACACTTCCCTTGCCTTGCTTTGCCTTGCCTTGCCTTGCCTTCTGTTACCCTTCCCTTGCCTTGCCGTGCATTGCGTAGCCTTCCGATGCCTTGCCTCAGCCTTTCCTTGCCTTGCCTTGCCTTGTCCTTCCCTTGCCTTGCCTTGCTTTGCGTTACCCTTGCCTTGCTTTGCTTTGCCTTGCCTTGCCTTGCCTTCTGTTACCCTTTCCTTGCCTTGCCGTGCATTGCCTAGCCTTGCGTTGCCTTGCCTTAGCCTTGCCTTGCCTTGCCATGCCTTGCCTTGTCCTTCCCTTGCGTTGCCGAGCCTTCCGTTACCCTTGTCTTGCCTTGCCGTGCCTTCCGTTACCCTTGCCTTGCCTTGCCTCCCCTTGCTTTAGCCTTGCTTGGGTTGTCTTGCTTTCCCTTTGCATTGCCGTGCGTTGCCTTTCCTCAGCTTTGCATTACCTTGACGAGCCTTACCTTCCTTTACCCTTTCCTTGCCTTGCAGTGCATTGCCTAGCCTTGCGTTGCCTTGCCTTAGCCTTGCCTTCTCTTCACGTGCCTTGCGTGTAATTCCCTTTCCTTGCCCTGCCTTCCGTTACACTTCCCTTGCCTTGCTTTGCCTTGCCTTGCCTTGCCTTCTGTTACCCTTCCCTTGCCTTGCCGTGCATTGCGTAGCCTTCCGATGCCTTGCCTTAGCCTTTCCTTGCCTTGCCCTGCCTTGCAATTTCCTTCCCTTGCCTTGCCGTCCCTTCCATTACACTTGCCTTGCCTTGCTTTGCCTTGCTTTGACTTGCCTTACCTTGCTTAAACTTGCCTTGCCTTGCCTTCCATTACCATTTCCTTGCCTTGTCTTAACGTCGTGTCGCCTTGCGTTGCCTTAGCTTTGCCTTGCCGTGCGTTGCCTTGTCCTTCCCTTGCCTTTCCTTTCCTTGCTTTGCCTTGCATTGCCTTGCCTTGCGTTGTCGTGCCTTAGCCTTGTCTCCCCTTGCCTCAGCCTTGCTTGGCTTGCCTTGCCTTAACCTTGCCTTGCTTTGCGTTGCCTTGCCTTATCCTTGCCTTGCTTTGCCTTGCCTTGCCTTGTCTTTCCCTTGTCTTGCCGTGCCTTCCGTTACCCTTGCCTTGCCTTTATTTGTCTTGCCTTGCCCTGCCTTCCGTTACCCTTCCCTTGCCTTGCCGTGCATTGCGTAGCCTTCCGATGCCTTGCCTCAGCCTTTCCTTGCCCTGCCTTGCCTTGTCCTTCCCTTGCCTTGCCTTGCCTTGCGTTACCCTTGCCTTGCCTTGCTTTCCCTTGCATTGCTTTGCCTTCTGTTACCCTTTCCTTGCCTTGCCTGAAATTGGCGTTGCCTTGCGGTGCCTTGCCTTAGCCTTGCCTTGCCTTGCCGTGCCTTGCCTTCCGTTACGTTTTCCTTGCCTTGCCGTGCCTTGCGTAGCGTTACCCTTTCATTGCCTTGCCTAAACTTCGCGTTGCCTTGCTTTGGGTTGCGTTGCCTTAGCCTTGCCTTGCTTTGCCTTGCCTTGCCTTGCCTTCTGTAACCCTTTCCTTGCCTTGCCGTGCATTGCCTAGCCTTGCGTTGCCTTGCCTTAGCCTTGCCTTGCCTTGCCGTGCCCTGCCTTGTCCTTCCCTTGCCTTGCCGAGCCTTCCGTTACCCTTTCCTTGCCTTGCTTTGCCTTGCATTGCTTTGCCTTCTGTTACCCTTTCCTTGCCTTGCCTGAAATTGGCGTTGCCTTGCGTTTCCTTGCCTTAGCCTTGCCTTGCCTTGCCGTGCCTTGCCTTCCGTTACGTTTTCCTTGCCTTGCCGTGCCTTGCGTAACGTTACCCTTTCCTTGCCTTGCCCAAATTTCGCGTTGCCTTGCTTTGCGTTGCGTTGCCTTAGCCTTGTCTTGCCTTACCGTGCCTTGCCTTGTCCTTCCCTTTCATTGCCTTGCCTTCAGTTACCCTTCCCTTCCCCTGCTTTGCCTTGTCTTGCCTTGCCTTCCTTTACCCTTTGCTTGCCTTGCTGTGCCTTATGTTAACCTTTCCTTGCCTTGCTTTGCCTTGCATTGCCTTGCCTTCTGTTACCCTTTCCTTGCCTTGCCGTGCATTGCCTCGCCTTGCGTTGTCGTGCCTTAGACTTGTCTCCCCTTGCCTGGCCGAGCCTTCCGTTACCCTTGTCTTGCCTTGCCGTGTCTTCCGTTACCCTTGCCTTGCCTTGCCTCCCCTTGCCTTAGCCTTGCTTGGCTTGCCTTGCCTTAACCTGGCCATGAATGTCATTGCCTTGCCTTAGCCTTGCCTTACCTTGTCTTGCCTTGTCTTCTGTTACCCTTTCCTTGCCTTGCCGTGCATTGCCTAGCCTTTCGTTGCCTTGCCTTAGCCTTGCCTTGCCTTGCCGTGCCCTGCCTTGTCCTTCCCTTGCCTTGCCGAGCCTTCCGTTACCCTTCCCTTCCCCTGCTTTGCCTTGTCTTGCCTTGCCTTCCTTTACCCTTTGCTTGCCTTGCTGTGCCTTCTGTTACCCTTTCCTTTCCTTGCTTTGCCTTGCATTGCCTTGCCTTCTGTTACCCTTTCCTTGCCTTGCCGTGCATTGCCTAGCCTTGCGTTGTCGTGCCTTAGCCTTGTCTCCCCTTGCCTCAGCCTTGCTTGGCTTCCCTTGCCTTAACCTTGCCTTGCTTTGCGTTGCCTTGCCTTATCCTTGCCTTGCTTTGCCTTGCCTTGCCTTGTCTTTCCCTTGTCTTGCCGTGCCTTCCGTTACCCTTGCCTTGCCTTTATTTGTCTTGCCTTGCCCTGCCTTCCGTTACCCTTCCCTTGCCTTGCCGTGCATTGCGTAGCCTTCCGATGCCTTGCCTCAGCCTTTCCTTGCCCTGCCTTGCCTTGTCCTTCCCTTGCCTTGCCTTGCCTTGCGTTACCCTTTCCTTGCCTTGCTTTCCCTTTCATTGCTTTGCCTTCTGTTACCCTTTCCTTGCCTTGCCTGAAATTGGCGTTGCCTTGCGTTGCCTTGCCTTAGCCTTGCCTTGCCTTGCCGTGCCTTACCTTCCGTTACGTTTTCCTTGCCTTGCCGTGCCTTGTGTAGCGTTACCCTTTCATTGCCTTGCCTAAACTTCGCGTTGCCTTGCTTTGGGTTGCGTTGCCTTAGCCTTGCCTTGCTTTGCCTTGCCTTGCCTTCCGTTACCATTGTCTTGCCTTGCCATGTCTTCGGTTACCCTTGCCTTGCCGTGCCTTCCCTTACCGTTACCTTGCCTTGCCGTGCATTGCCCAGCCTTCTGTTGCCTTGGCCTTGCCTTGACTTGCGTGGCGTGCCTTCCATTACACTTGCCTTGCCTTGCCTTGCCTTCTGTTCACCTTTCCTTGCCTTGCCGTTCATTGCCTAGCCTTGCGTTGTCGTGCCATAGCATTGACTCCCCTTGCCTTAGCCTTGCTTGTCTTGCCTTCCCTTAACCTGGCCTCGCATGGCATTGCCTTGCCTTAGCCTTGCCTTGCCTTGCCGTACCCTGCCTTGTCCTTCCCTTGCCTGGCCGAGCCTTCCGTTACCCTTCCCTTCCCCTGCTTTGCCTTGTCTTGCCTTGCCTTCCTTTACCCTTTGCTTGCCTTGCTGTGCCTTCTGTTACCCTTTCCTTTCCTTGCTTTGCCTTGCATTGCCTTGCCTTCTGTTACCCTTTCCTTGCCTTGCCGTGCATTGCCTAGCCTTGCGTTGTCGTGCCTTAGCCTTGTCTCCCCTTGCCTCAGCCTTGCTTGGCTTGCCTTGCCTTAACCTTGCCTTGCTTTGCGTTGCCTTGCCTTATCCTTGCCTTGCTTTGCCTTGCCTTGCCTTGTCTTTCCCTTGTCTTGCCGTGCCTTCCGTTACCCTTGCCTTGCCTTGCATTGCCTAGCCTTGTGTTTCCTTGCCTTATCCTTCCCTAGCCTTGCGTTGCCATGCCTTAGCCTTGCCTTGCCTTGCCGTGCCGTGCTTTCCGTTACACTTGCATTGCCTTGCTTTGCCTTGCCTTGCCTTCCGCTACCCTTTCCCTACCTGGCCCTGCATTGCCTAGCCTTGCGTTGTCCTGCCTTAGCTTTGCATCCCCTTGCCATAGCCTTGATTGGCGTCCCTTGCCTTAACCTTGCCTAGCCTTGTGTTATCGTGCCTTAGCCTTACCTTGCCTGGCAGTGCCTTGCCTTGTCCTTCCCTTTCCTTGCCGTGCCTTCCATTCCCCTTGCCTTACCTTGTCATGCCTTTCGTTCCCCTTGCATTGCATTGCTTTCCCTTGGCTTGCCTTGCTTCCGTTACCCTTTCCTTGCCTTGCCCTGCATTGCCTAGCCTTGCGTTGTCGTACCTTAGCCTTTCCTTGCCTGACCGTGCCTTTCCTTGCGTTACCGTTTCCTTGCCTTGAGGTGCATTGCCTAGACTTGCGTTGTCGTGCCTTAGCCTTGCCTTTCCTTGCCTTGCCGTTCCTTACCTTGTCCTTCCCTTACCTTGCGTTCCTTCCGTTACCCTTGCGTTTCCTTGCTTTGCCTTGCCTTGCCTTGCCTTCTGTTGCCTCTTCCTTGCCTTACAGTGCATTGCCTAGCCTTGTGTTGTCTTGCCTTATCCTTGCCTTGCCGTGCCATGCCTTCCGTTAGCCTTTCATTGCCTTGCCGTGCATTGCCTTCCATTTCCCTTTCCTTGCCTTGTCGTACATTGCCTGGCCTTCCGTTGTGCCATAGCCTTGCCTTGACTTGCCTTAGCCTAGATTGACTTGCCTTGCATTGCCGTGCCTTCCGTTACCCTTGCCTTACCTTGCTTTTCCTTGCCTTGCCTTGCCTTCCGTTACCCTTTCCTTGCAATGCGCTGTATTACCTAGACTTGTGTTGTCGTGCCATAGCCTTGCCTTCCCTTGCCTTAGCCTTGATTGACTGGCCATGCCTTGCTGTGCCTTGCCTTACTTTACCCTTGCCTTGCCTTGCTTTGCCTTGCCTTGCCTTCCGTTTACGTTTCCTTGCCTTGCGGTACATTGCTTAGCCTTGCGTTCTACTGTCTTATCTTTGCGTCCCCTTGCCTTAGCCTTGCTTGGCGTCCCTTGCCTTAACCTTGCCTAGACTTGTGTTATTGTGCCTTCGCCTTACCTTGCCTGGCCGTGCCTTGCCTTGTCCTTCCCTTGCCTTGCCGTGCCTTCCATTCACCTTGCCTTGCCTTGCCGTGCCTACCGTTCCCCTTGCATTGCCTTGCTTTCCCATACCTTGCCTAGCTTCCGTTACACTTTCGGTGCCTTGAAGTGCATTGCCTAGCCTTGCGTTGCCTTGATTTAGCCTTGCCTTGCCTTGCCGTGCCGTGCCTTCCGTTACACTTGCCTTGCCTTGCTTTCCCTTGCATTGCAATGCCTTCCGTTACCCTTTCCTTGCCTTGTCCTGCATTGCCTAGCCTTGCGTTTTCGTGCCTTAGCCTTGCCTTGCCTTGCCTTCCCGTGCCTTGCCTTCCGTTACCCTTTCCTTGCCTTGCCGTGCATTGCCTAGCCATTCTTTGCCTTCTGTTGCCTTGCCTTAGCCTAGCCTTGCCTTGCCGTGCCAAGCTTTCCGTTACCCTTGCCTTGCCTTTCTTTGCCTTGCCTTGCTATGCCTTCCGTTACCCTTTACTTGCGTTGCCCTGCATTGCCTAGCCTTGCGTTGTCGTGCCTTAGCCTTTCCTTGCCTGACCGTGCCTTTCCTTGCGTTACCGTTTCCTTGCCTTGAGGTGCATTGCGTAGCCTTGCGGTTGTCGTGCCTTAGCCTTGCCTTGCCTTGCCTTGTCTTTCCTTGCCTTGTCCTTCCCTTACCTTGCGTTCCTTCCGTTACCTTTGCCTTGCCTTGCTTTGTCTTGCCTTGCCTTGCCTTCCGTTACCCATTCCTTGCCTTGTCGTACATTGCCTGGCCTTCCGTTGTGGTGCCATAGCGTTGCCTTGCCTGGCCTTAGCCTAGCTTGGTTTGCCTTGCATTGCCGTGCCTTCCGTTATCCTTGCCTTGCCATGCTTTGCCTTGCTTTGCCTTGCCTTCCCTTGCCCTTTCCTTGCCTTGCCGTGCATTGACTAGCCTTGCGTTGCCTTGCCTTAGCCGTGCCTTGCCTTTGGCGTGCCATGCCTTCCGTTAGCCGTTCGTTCCCTTGCCTTGCATTGCCTAGCATTGCGTTGCTTTGCCTTAGCCTTGCCTTGCCTTCGCTTCCCTTGCCTTCCGTTTCCCTTGCCTGGCCTTGCTTTGCTTTGCATTGCCTTCCGTTACCCTTTCCTTGCCTTGCGGTGCATTGCTTACCCTTGCGTTGCCTTGCCTTAGCCTTGCCTTGCCTTGCCGTGCTTTGCCTTCCGTTTCACTTTCCTTGCCTTCGCGTGCATTGCCTAGCCGTTCGTTCTCCTGCCTTATCTTTGCCTCCCCTTGCCTTAGCCTTGCTTGGCGTCCCTTGCCTTAACCTTGCCTAGCCTTGTGTTATCGTGCCTTAGCCTTACCTTTCCTGGCCGTGGCTTTCCTTGTCCTTCCCTTGCCTTGCCGTGCCTTCCATTCCCCTTGCCTTACCTTGCCGTGCCTTCCGTTACACTTTCCTTGCTTTACCGTGCATTGCCTAGCCTTGCGTTGCAGTGCCTTAGCCTTGTCTCCACTTGCCTTAGACTTGCCTTAACCTTGCCTTGCCTTGCGTTGCCTTACCTTAGCTTTGCCTTGCCTTGCCGTACCTTCCGTTCCCCTAGCCTTGCCGTGCATTGCCTAGCCTTGTGTTTCCTTGCCTTATCCTTCCCTAGCCTTGCGTTGCCATGCCTTAGCCTTGCCTTGCCTTGCCGTGCCGTGCTTTCCGTTACACTTGCCTTGCCTTGCTTTGCCTTGCCTTGCCTTGCCTTGCCTTCCGCTACCCTTTCCCTACCTGGCCCTGCATTGCCTAGCCTTGCGTTGTCCTGCCTTAGCTTTGCATCCCCTTGCCATAGCCTTGATTGGCGTCCCTTGCCTTCACCTTGCCTAGCCTTGTGTTATCGTGCCTTAGCCTTACCTTGCCTGGCAGTGCCTTGCCTTGTCCTTCCCTTTCCTTGCCGTGCCTTCCATTCCCCTTGCCTTACCTTGTCATGCCTTTCGTTCCCCTTGCATTGCATTGCTTTCCCTTGGCTTGCCTTGCTTCCGTTACACTTTACTTGCCTTGCCCAGCATTGCCTAGCCTTGCGTTGTCTTGCCGTAGCCTTGCCTTGCCTTTCCTTTGCCTTGCTTGTCTACCCTTGCCTTGCCGTGCCTTGCGTTACCCTTGCCTTGCCTTGCTTTGCATTTCCTTGCCTTGCCTTCCGTTACCCTTTCCTTGCTTTGTCGTACATTTCCTAGCCTTCCGTTGTGCCATAGCCTTGCCTTGACTTGCCTTAGCCTAGCTTGGCTTGCCTTGCATTGCCGTGCCTTCCGTTACCCTTGCCTTGCCTTGCTTTGCCTTGCCTCTACTTGCCTTCCGTTACCCTTGCCTGCCCTTGCTTTGCCTTGCCTTGCCTTCCGTTAACGTTTCCTTGCCTTGCGGTGCATTGCTTAGACTTCCGTTGTCGTGCCTTAGCCTTGCCTTGCCTGACCGTGCCTTTCCTTGTGCTACCGTTTCATTGCCTTGCCGTGTATTGCCTAGCCTTGCGTTGTCGTGCCTTAGCCTTGTCTTGCCTTGCCTTGCCGTGCCTTCCGTTACCTTTGTCTTGCCTTGTTTTGTCTTGCCTTGCCTTGCCTTCCGTTACCCATTCCTTCCCTTGTCGTACATTGCCTTGCCTTCCATTGTGGTGCCATAGCCTTGACTTGCCTTGCCTTAGTCTAGCTTGGTTTGCCTTGCATTTCAGTGCCTTCTGTTACCCTTGCCCTGCATTGCTTTTCCTTGCCTTGCCTTGCCTTCCGTTACCCTTTCCTTTCCTTGCCGTGCATTGACTAGCTTTGCATTGCCTTGCCGTAGTTGTGCCTTGCCTTGCCGTGCCATGCCTTCCGTTAGCCTTTCGTTGCATTGTTTGCATTGCCTAGCATAGCGTTGCTTTGCCTTAGCCTTCCCTTGCCTTCCCTTCCCGTGCCTTCCGTTTCCTTTGCCTGGCCTTGCTTTGCCTTGCATTGCCTTCCGTTACCCTTTCCTTGCCTTGCGGTGCATTGCTTAGCCTTGCGTTGTCGTGCCTTAGCCTTGTCTTGCCTTGACTTGCCGTGCCTTGCCTTGTCCTTCCCTTACTTTGCCGTGCCTTTCGTTACCCTTGTCTTGCCTTGCTTTGTCTTGTCTTGCCTTGCCTTCCGTTACCCATTCCTTCCCTTGTCGTACATTGCCTTGCCTTCCGTTGTGGCGCCATAGCCTTGCCTTGCCTTGATTAGTCTAGCTTGGTTTGACTTTCATTTCAGTGCCTTCTGTTACCCTTGCATTGCCTTGCTTTCCCTTACCTTGCCTTGCTTTCGTTACACTTTCGGTGCCTTGAAGTGCATTGCCTAGCCTTGCGTTGCCTTTATTTAGCCTTGCCATGCCTTGCCGTGCCGTGGCTTCCGTTACACTTGCGTTGCCTTGCTTTGCCTTGCCTTGCAATGCCTTCCGTTACCCTTTCCTTGCCTTGTCCTGCATTGCCTATCCTCGCGTTTTCGTGCCTTAGCCTTGCCTTGCCTTGCCGTGCCTTGCCTTCCGTTACCCTTTCTTTGCCTTGCCGTGCATTGCCTAGCCTTTCTTTCACTTTGCTTGCCGTGCCGTGCCTTCCGTTACCCTTGCCTTTCCTTGTTTGCCTTGCCTTCCTTGCCTTCCGTTACCCTTTCCTTGCCTTGCCGTGAGTTGCCTAGCCTTGCGTTGTCTTACCTTAGCCTTGCCTTGCCTTGCCATGCCTTGCCTTGGCTTTCCATTACCTTGCCGTGCCTTCAGTTACCCTTGCCCTGCCTTGTTTGCCTTGCCTTGCCTTGCCTTCCGTTGCCCATTCCTTGCGTTGTCGTACATTGCCTTGCCTTCCGTTGTGGTGCCTTAGCCTTGCTTGTCTTGCATTCCCTTATCCTGTCCTTGCATGGCATTGCCTTGCGTTAGCCTTGCCTTGCCTTTCCTTAGCCTAGCTTGGCTTGCCTTGCATTGCCGTGCCTTCCGTTATCCTTGCCTTGCCTTGCTTTCCCTTGCCTTGCCTTGCTTCCTTTATACTTTCCTTGCGTTGCCGTGCATTGCCTAGCCTTGCATTGCCTTGCTTTAGCCTTGCATTGCCTTGCCGTGCTGTGCCTTCCGTTACACTTGCGTTACCTTGCTTTGCCTTGCCTTGCAATGCCTTCTGTTACCCTTTCCTTACCTTGCTCTGCATTGCCTAGACTTGCGTTTTCGTGCCTTAG
The DNA here is from genome assembly GCF_037893015.1 of Macrotis lagotis. Taxonomy (NCBI): domain Eukaryota; kingdom Metazoa; phylum Chordata; class Mammalia; order Peramelemorphia; family Peramelidae; genus Macrotis; species Macrotis lagotis. The sequence continues at coordinate 272,078 of NW_027421929.1, forward strand.
CCTTGCTTTGCCTTGCCGTGCCTTGCCTTCCGTTACCCTTTCCCTGCCTGGCCGTGCATTGCCTAGCCGTTCTTTGCCTTGCGTTGCCTTGCCTTAGCCTTGCCTTTCCTTGCCGTGCCGTGCTTTCCGTTACCCTTGCCTTGCCTTGCTTTGTCTTGCCTTTCCTTGCTTTCCGTTACCCATTCCTTGCCTTGTCGTACGTTGCCTTGCCTTCCGTTGTGGTGCCATAGCTTTGCCTTGCCTTGCCTTAGTCTAGCTAGGTTTGCGTTGCATTTCATTGTCTTCCGTTACCCTTGCCCTGCCTTGTTTGCCTTGCCTTGCCTTGCCTTCCGTTGCCCTTTCTTTGCCTTGCCGTGCATTGCTTAGCCTTGCGTTGCCTTGCCTTAGCCTTGCCTTGCCTTGCCGCGCCATGCCTTCCGTTAGCCTTTCGTTGTCTTGCCTTGCATTGCCTAGCCTTGCGTTGTCGTGCCTTAGCCTTGCCTTGCCTGGCCGTGCCTTGCCTTGCGTTACCCGTTCCTTGCCTTGATTTGCATTGCCTAGCCTTGCGTTGTCATGCCTTAGCCTTGCCTTGCCTTCCTGGGCCTTGCCTTGTCCTTACCTTACCTTGCCGTGCCTTCCGTTCCCCTTGCCTTGCCTTGCTTTGCCTTGCCTTGCCTTGCCTTCCGTTACACTTTCCTTGCTTTGCCGTGCATTGCCTAGCCTTGCGTTGTAGTGCCTTAGCCTTGTCTCCACTTGCCTTAGCCTTGCTTGGCTTGCCTTGCCTTAACCTTGCCTTGCCTTGCGTTGCCTTACCTTAGCTTTGCCTTGCCTTGCCGTACCTTCCGTTCCCCTTGCCTTGCCTTGCTTTGCCTTGCCGTGCCGTGCCTTCCGTTACACTTGCGTTGCCTTGCTTTGCCTTGCCTTGCAATGCCTTCCGTTACCCTTTCCTTGCCTTTCCCTGCATTGCCTAGCCTTGCGTTTTCGTGCCTTAGCCTTGCCTTGCCTTGCCGTGCCTTGCCTTCCGTTACCCTTTCCTTGCCTTGCCGTGCATTGCCTAGATTTCTTTGCCTTGCATTGCCTTGCCTTGCTTTGCCTTCCCTTGACATACCGTGCCTTCCGTTACCCTTGCCTTGCCTTACTTTGCCTTGCCTTGCCTTGCCTTCTGTTGTCCCTTCCTTGCCTTGCAGTGCATTGCCTAGCCTTGTGTTGCCTTGCCTTATTCTTGCCTTGCCTTGCAGTGCCATGCCTTCCGTTAGCCTTTCATTGCCTTGCATTTCATTGCCTACCCTTGCGTTGTTGTGCCGTAGCCTTACCTTGCCTGGCCGTGCCTTGCCTTGAGTTACCCTTTCCTTGCCTTGCCGTGCATTGCCTATCTTTGCGTTGTGGTGCCTTAGCCTTGCCTTGCCTTTCCTTTGCCTTGCTTGTCTACCCTTGCCTTGCCGTGCCTTGCGTTACCCTTGCCTTGCCTTGCTTTGCATTTCGTTGCCTTGCCTTCCGTTACCCTTTCCTTGCCTTGTCGTACATTGCCTACCCTTCCGTTGTGCCATAGCCTTGCCTTGACTTGCCTCAGCCTAGCTTGGCTTGCCTTGCATTGCCGTGCGTTCCGTTACCCTTGCCTTACCTTGCTTTGCTTTGCCTTGCCTTCCGTTAACGTTTCCTTGCCTTGCGGTGCATTGCCTAGACTTGCGTTGTCGTGCCATAGCCTTGCCTTCCCTTGCCTTAGCCTTGATTGGCTGGCCATGACTTGCTGTGCCTTGCTTTCCGTTACCCTTGCCTGGCCTTGCTTTGCTTTGCCTTGCCTTCCGTTAACGTTTCCTTTCTTTGCGGTGCATTGCTTAGCCTTGCGTTTTCGTGCCTTAGCCTTGTCTTGCCTTGACTTGCCGTGGCTTGCCTTGTCCTTCCCTTACTTTGCGTGCCTTCCGTTACCCTTGTCTTGCCTTGCTTTGTCTTGCCTTGCCTTGCCTTCCGTTACCCATTCCTTCCCTTGTCGTACATTGCCTTGCCTTCCGTTGTGGTGCCATAGCCTTGCCTTGCCTTGATTAGTCTAGCTTGGTTTGCCTTGCCTTTCAGTGCCTTCCGTTACTCTTGCCCTGCCATGCTTTGCCTTGCCTTGCCTTGCCTTCCGTTGCCCTTTCCTTGCCTTGCCGTGCATTGACTAGCCTTGCGTTGCCTTGCCTTAGCCGTGCCTTGCCTTGCGTGCCATGACTTCCGTTAGCCTTTCGTTGACTTGCCTTGCATTGCCTAGCATTGCGTTGCCTTCCCTTAGCCTTGCCTTGCCTTCCCTTCCCGTGCCTTCCGTTTCCCTTGCCTGGCCTTGCTTTGCCTTGCATTGCCTTCCGTTACCCTTTCCTTGCCTTGCGGTGCATTGCTTAGCCTTGCGTTGCCTTGCCTTACCCTTGACTTGCCTTGCCGTGCCTTGCCTTCCATTGCCCTTGCCTTTGCGTGCATTGCCTAGCCTTGCGTTCTCCTGTCTTATCTTTGCGTCCCCTTGCCTTAGCCTTGCTTGGCGTCCCTTGCCTTAACCTTGCCTAGACTTGTGTTATTGTGCCTGAGCCTTACCTTGCCTGGCCGTGCCTTGCCTTGTCCTTCCCTTGCCTTGCCGTGCCTTCCATTCACCTTGCCTTGCCTTGCCGTGCCTTCCGTTCCCCTTGCATTGCCTTGCTTTCCCTTACCTTGCCTAGCTTCCGTTACACTTTCGGTGCCTTGAAGTGCATTGCCTAGCCTTGCGTTTCCTTGATTTAGCCTTGCCTTGCCGTGCCGTGCCTTCCGTTACACTTGTCTTGTCTTGCTTTCCCTTGCATTGCAATGCCTTCCGTTACCCTTTCCTTGCCTTGTCCTGCATTGCCTAGCCTTGCGTTTTCGTGGTTAGCCTTGCCTTGCCTTGCCTTGCCGTGCCTTGCCTTCCGTTACCCTTTCCTTGCCTTGCCGTGCATTGCCTAGCCTTTCTTTGCCTTCTGTTGCCTTGCCTTAGCCTAGCCTTGCCTTGCCGTGCCAAGCTTTCCGTTACCCTTGCCTTGCCTTTCTTTGCCTTGCCTTGCTATGCCTTCCGTTACCCTTTACTTGCGAAGCCCTGCATTGCCTAGCCTTGCGTTGTCGTGCCTTAGCCTTTCCTTGCGTTACCGTTTCCTTGCCTTGAGGTGCATTGCGTAGCCTTGCGGTTGTCGTGCCTTAGCCTTGCATTGCCTTGCCTTGTCGTTCCTTGCCTTGTCCTTCCCTTACCTTGCGTTCCTTCCGTTACCTTTGCCTTGCCTTGCTTTGTCTTGCCTTGCCTTGCCTTCCGTTAGCCATTCCTTGCCTTGTCGTACATTGCCTGGCCTTGCCTTGTGGTGCCATAACCTTGCCTTGCCTGGCCTTAGCCTAGCTTGGTTTGCCTTGCATTGCCGTCCCTTCCGTTATCCTTGCCTTGCCATGCTTTGCCTTGCTTTGCCTTGCATTCCGTTGCCCTTTCCTTGCCTTGCCGTGCATTGACTAGCCTTGCGTTGCCTTGCCTTAGCCGTGCCTTGCCTTTGGCGTGCCATGCCTTCCGTTAGCCTTTCGTTCCCTTGCCTTGCATTGCCTAGCATTGCGTTGCTTTGCCTTAGCCTTGCCTTGCCTTCGCTTCCCTTGCCTTCCGTTTCCCTTGCCTGGCCTTGCATTGCTTTGCATTGCCTTCCGTTACCCTTTCCTTGCCTTGCGGTGCATTGCTTACCCTTGCGTTGCCTTGCCTTAGCCTTGCCTTGCCTTGCCGTGCCTTGCCTTCCGTTTCACTTTCCTTGCCTTTGCGTGCATTGCCTAGCCGTTCGTTCTCCTGCCTTATCTTTGCCTCCCCTTGCCTTAGCCTTGCTTGGCGTCCCTTGCCTTAACCTTGCCTAACCTTGTGTTATCGTGCCTTAGCCTTACCTTTCCTGGCCGTGCCTTTCTTTCTCCTTCCCTTGCCTTGCCGTGCCTTCCATTCCCCTTGCCTTACCTTGCCGTGCCTTCCGTTACACTTTCCTTGCTTTACCGTGCATTGCCTAGCCTTGCGTTGCAGTGCCTTAGCCTTGTCTCCACTTGCCTTAGCCTTGCCTTAACCTTGCCTTGCCTTGCGTTGCCTTACCTTAGCTTTGCCTTGCCTTGCCGTACCTTCCGTTCCCCTTGCCTTGCCGTGCATTGCCTAGCTTTGTGTTGTCTTTCCTTATCCTTGCCTTGCCTGCCGTGCCATGCCTTCCGTTAGCCTTTCTTTGCCTTGCCGTGCATTGCCTTCCGTTTCCCTTTCCTTGCCTTGTCGTACATTGCCTAGCCTTCCGTTGTGCCATAGCCTTGCCTTGCCTTGCCTTAGCCTAGATTGACTTGCCTTGCATTGCCGTGCCTTCCGTTACCCTTGCCTTACCTTGCTTTGCCTTGCCTGGCCTTGCCTTCCGTTACCCTTTCCTTGCAATGCGCTGCATTACCTAGACTTGCGTTGTCGTGCTATAGCCTTGCCTTCCCTTGCCTTAGCCTTGATTGACTGGCCATGCCTTGCTGTGCCTTGCCTTCCGTTACCCTTGCCTTGCTTTGCTTTGCCTTGCCTTGCCTTCCGTTAAGGTTTCCTTGCCTTGCGGTACATTGCTTAGCCTTGCGTTGTCGTGCCTTAGCCTTGCCTTGCCTGACAGTGCCTTTCCATGCGCTACCGTTTCCTTGCTTTGCCGTGTATTGCCTAGCCTTGCGTTGTCGTGCCTTAGCCTTGTCTTGCCTTGACTTGCCGTGCCTTGCCTTGTCGTTCCCTTAACTTGCCGTGCATTCCGTTACCCTTGTCTTGCCTTTCTTTGTCTTGCCTTGCCTTGCCTTCCGTTACCCATTCCTTCCCTTGTCGTAGATTGCCTTGCCTTCCGTTGTGGGGCCATAGCCTTGCCTTGCCTTGCCTTATTCTACCTTGGTTTGCCTTGCATTTCAGTGCCTTCCGTTACCCTTGCTCTGCCTTGCTTTGCCTTGCCTTGCCTTGCCTTCCGTTGCCCTTTCCTTGCCTTGCAGTGCATTGACTATCCTTGCGTTGCCTTGCCTTAGCCGTGCCTTGCCTTACAGTGCAATGCCTTCCGTTAACCTTTCGTTGCCTTGCCTTGCATTGCCTAGCATTGCGTTGCCTTGCCTTAGACTTGCCTTGAATTCCGTTTCCGTGCCTTCCGTTTCCCTTGCCTGGCCTTGCTTTCCTTGCATTGCCTTCCGTTACCCTTTCCTTGCCTTGCGGTGCATTGCTTAGCCTTGCATTCCCTTGCCTTAGCCTTGCCTTCCCTTGCTGTGCCTTGCCTTCCGTTACACTTTCCTTGCCTTGTCGTACATTGCCTTGCCTTCCGTTGTGGTGCCTTAGCCTTGCTTGTCTTGCCTTCCCCTAACCTGTCCTTGCATGGCATTTCCTTGCCTTAGCCTTGCATTGCTTTTCCTTAGCCTAGCTTGGCTTGCCTTGCATTGCCGTGCCTTCCGTTATCCTTGCCTTGCCTTGCTTTCCCGTGCCTTGCCTTGCTTCCGTTATACTTTCCTTGCCTTGCCGTGCATTGCCTAGCCTTGCATTGCCTTGCTTTAGCCTTGCCTTGCCTTGCCGTGCCGTGCCTTCCGTTACACTTGCGTTGCCTTGCTTTGCCTTGCCTTGCAATGCCTTCCGTTATCCTTTCCTTGCCTTGCCCTGCATTGCCTAGCCTTGCGTTTTTGTGCCTTAGCCTTGCCTTGCCTTGCCGTGCCTTGCCTTCCGTTACCCTTTCCTTGCCTTGCCGTGCATTGCCTAGCATTTCTTTGCCTTGCCTTGCCTTGCCTTACTTTACCTTGCCTTGCCTTGCCTTCTGTTGCCCCTTCCTTGACTTGCAGTGCATTGCCTAGCCTTGTGTTGCCTTACCTTATCCTTGCCTTGCCTTGCCTTGCCATGCCTTCCGTTAGCCTTTCATTGCCTTGCCTTGCATTTCCTAGCCTTGCGTTTTCGTGCCGTAGCCTTACCATGCCTGGCCGTGCCTTGCCTTGTGTTACCCTTTTCTTGCCTTGCCGTGCATAGCCTATCTTTACGTTGTCGTGCCATAGCCTTGCCTTGCCTTTCCTTTGCCTTGCTTGTCTACCCTTGCCTTGCCTTGCTGTGCATTTCCTTGCCTTGCCTTCCGTTACCCTTTCCTTGCCTTGTCCTACATTGCCTAGCCTTCCGTTGTGCCATAGCCTTGCCTTGACTTGCCCTAGCCTACCTTGGCTTGCCTTGCATTGCCGTGCCTTCTATTACCCTTGCCTTACCTTGCTTTGCCTTGCCTTTCCTTGCCATCCGTTACCCTTGCCGTCCCTTGCTTTGCCTTGCCTTGCCTTCCGTTACCCTTTCCTTGCAATGCCCTGCATTATCTAGACTTGCGTTGTCGTGCCATAGCTTTGCCTTCCCTTGCCTTAGCCTTGATTGGCTGGCCATGCCTTGCCGTGCCTTGCCTTCCGTTCCCGTTGCCTGGCCTTGCTTTGCCTTGCCTTGCCTTCCCTTAACATTTCCTTGCCTTGCTTTGCATTGCCTAGCCTTGCGTTGTCATGCCTCAGCCTTGCCTTGCCTTGCTGGGCCTTGCCTTGTCCTTACCTTACCTTGACGTGCCTTCCGTTCCCCTTGCCTAGCCTTGTTTTGCCTTGCCTTGCCTTGCCTTCCGTTACCCTTGCCTTGCCTTGCTTTGCCTTGCCTTGCCTTCACTTCCGTTACACTTTCCTTGCTTTCCCGTGCATTGCCTAGCCTTGCGTTGCAGTGCTTTAGCCTTGTCTCCACTTGCCTTAGCCTTGCCTTAACCTTGCCTTGCCTTGCGTTGCCTTACCTTAGCTTTGCCTTGCCTTGCCGTACCTTCCGTTCCCCTTGCCTTGCCGTGCATTACCTAGCCTTGTGTTTCCTTGCCTTATCCTTCCCTAGCCTTGCGTTGCCTTGCCTTAGCCTTGCCTTGCCGTGCCGTGCTTTCCGTTACACTTGCCTTGCCTTCCTTTGCCTTGCATTGCCTTGCCTTCCGTTACCCTTTCCTTACCTGGCCCTGCATTGCCTAGCCTTGCGTTGTCCTGCCTTAGCTTTGCCTCCCCTTGCCTTAGCCTTGATTGGCGTCCCTTGCCTTTACCTTGCCTAGCCTTCTGTTATCATGCCTTAGCATTACCTTGCCTGGCAGTGCCTTGCCTTGTCCTTCCCTTTCCTTGCCGTGCCTTCCATTCCCCTTGTCTTACCTTGTCATGCCTTTCGTTCCCCTTGCATTGCATTGATTTCCCTTGGCTTGCCTTGCTTCCGTTACCCTTTCCTTGCCTGACCGTGCCTTTCCTTGCGTTACCGTTTCTTTGCCTTGAGGTGCATTGCCTAGACTTGCGTTGTCGTGCCTTAGCCTTGCCTTTCCTTGCCTTGCCGTTCCTTGCCTAGTCCTTCCCTTACCTTGCGTTCCTTCCGTTACCCTTGCATTTCCTTGCTTTGCCTTGCCTTGCCTTGCCTTCTGTTGCCCCTTCCTTGCCTTACAGTGCATTGCCTATCCTTGTGTTGTCTTTCCTTATCCTTGCCTTGCCTTGCCGTGCCATGCCTTCCATTAGCCTTTCATTGCCTTGCCGTGCATTGCCTAGCCTTGCGTTTTCCTGCCTTAGCCTTGCCTTGCCTTGCCGTGCCTTGACTTCCGTTTCCCTTTCCTTGCCTTGTCGTACATTGCCGAGCCTTCCGTTGTGCTATAGCCTTGCCTTGACTTGCCTTAGCCTAGATTGACTTGCCTTGCATTGCCGTGCCTTCCGTTACACTTGCGTTGCCTTGCTTTGCCTTGCCTTGCAATGCCTTCCGTTACCCTTTCCTTGCCTTGTCCTGCATTGCCTATCCTCGCGTTTTCTTGCCTTAGCCTTGCCTTGCCTTGCCGTGCCTTGCCTTCCGTTCCCCTTTCTTTGCCTTGCCGTGCATTGCCTAGCCTTTCTTTCACTTTGTTTGCCGTGCCGTGCCTTCCGATACCCTTGCCTTTCCTTGTTTGCCTTGCCTTCCTTGCCTTCCGTTACCCTTTCCTTGCCTTGCTGTGAGTTGCCTAGCCTTGCGTTGTCTTACCTTAGCCTTGCCTTGCCTTGCCTTGCCATGCCTTGCCTTGGCTTTCCATTACCTTGCCGTGCCTTCAGTTACCCTTGCCTTGCATTGCTTTTTCTTGCCTTGCCTTGTTTTCCGTTACCCATTCCTTGCGTTGTCGTACATTGCCTTGCCTTCCGTTGTGGTGCCTTAGCCTTGCTTGTCTTGAATTCCCTTATCCTGTCCTTGCATGGCATTGCCTTGCGTTAGCCTTGCCTTGCCTTCCCTTAGCCTAGCTTGGCTTGCCTTGCATTGCCGTGCCTTCCGTTATCCTTGCCTTGCCTTGCTTTCCCTTGCCTTGCCTTGCTTCCTTTATACTTTCCTTGCATTGCCGTGCATTGCCTAGCCTTGCATTGGCTTGCTTTAGCCTTGCCTTGCCTTGCCGTGCCGTGCCTTCCGTTACACCTGCGTTGCCTTGCTTTGCCTTGCCTTGCAATGCCTTCCGTTACCCTTTCCTTACCTTGCTCTGCATTGCCTAGCCTTGCGTTTTCGTGCCTTAGCCTTGCTTTGCCTTGCCGTGCCTTCCCTTCCGTTACCCTTTCCCTGCCTGGCCGTGCATTGCGTAGCCGTTCTTTGCCTTGCGTTGCCTTGCCTTAGCCTTGCCTTGCCTTGCCGTGCCGTGCGTTCCGTTGCCCTTGCCTTGCCTTGCTTTGTCTTGCCTTGCCTTGCCTTCCGTTACCCTTTCCTTGCCTTGCCGTGCATTGCCTAGCCTTTCTTTGCATTCTGTTGCCTTAACTTAGCCTAGCCTTGCCTTGCCGTGCCAAGCTTTCCGTTACCCTTGCCTTGCCTTTCTTTGCCTTGCCTTGCTATGCCTTCCCTTACCCTTTACATGCGTTGCCCTGCATTGCCTAGCCTTGCGTTGTCGTGCCTTAGCCTTTCCTTGCCTGACCGTGCCTTTCCTTGCGTTACCGTTTCCTTGCCTTGAGGTGCATTGCGTAGCCTTGCGGTTGTCGTGCCTTAGACTTGCCTTGCCTTGCCTTGTCGTTCCTTGCCTTGTCCTTCCCTTGCCTTGCGTTCCTTCCGTTACCTTTGCCTAGCCTTGCTTTGTCTTGCCTTTCCTTGCCTTCCGTTACCCATTCCTTGCCTTGTCGTACATTCCCTGGCCTTCCGTTGTGGTGCCATAGCCTTGCCTTGCCTGGCCTTAGCCTAGCTTGGTTTGCCTTGCATTGCCGTGCCTTCCGTTATCCTTGCCTTGCCATGCTTTGCCTTGCTTTGCCTTGCCTTCCGTTGCCCTTTCCTTGCCTTGCCGTGCATTGACCAGCCTTGCGTTGCCTTGCCTTAGCCGTGCCTTGCCTTTCGCGTGCCATGCCTTCCGTTAGCCTTTCGTTCCCTTGCCTTGCATTGCCTAGCATTGCGTTGCTTTGCCTTATCCTTGCCTTGCCTTCGCTTCCCTTGCCTTCCGATTCCCTTGCCTGGCCTTGCTTTGCTTTGCATTGCCTTCCGTTACCCTTTCCTTGCCTTGCTGTGCATTGCTTACCCTTGCGTTGCCTTGCCTTAGCGTTGCCTTGCCTTGCCGTGCCTTGCCTTCCGTTTCACTTTCCTTGCCTTCGCGTGCATTGCCTATCCGTTCGTTCTCCTGCCTTATCTTTGCCTCCCCTTGCCTTAGCCTTGCTTGGCGTCCCTTGCCTTAACCTTGCCTAGCCTTGTGTTATCGTGACTTAGCCTTACCTTTCCTGGCCGTGCCTTTCCTTGTCCTTCCCTTGCCTTGCCGTGCCTTCCATTCCCCTTGCCTTACCTTGCCGTGCTTCCGTTACACTTTCTTGCTTTACCGTACATTGCCTAGCCTTGCGTTGCAGTGCCTTAGCCTTGTCTCCACTTGCCTTAGCCTTGCCTTAACCTTGCCTTGCCTTGCGTTGCCTTACCTTAGCTTTGCCTTGCCTTGCCGTACCTTCCGTTCCCCTTGCCTTGCCGTGCAATACCTAGCCTTGTGTTTCCTTGCCTTATCCTTCCCTAGCCTTGCGTTGCCTTGCCTTAGCCTTGCCTTGCCTTGCCGTGCCGTGCTTTCCGTTACACTTGCCTTGCCTTGCTTTGCCTTACCTTGCCTTGCCTTGCCTTCGGCTACCCTTTCCCTACATGGCCCTGCATTGCCTAGCCTTGCGTTGTCCTGCCTTAGCTTTGCATCCCCTTGCCTTAGCCTTGATTGGCGTCCCTTGCCTTAACCTTGCCTAGCCTTGTGTTATCGTGCCTTAGCCTTACCTTGCCTGGCAGTGCCTTGCCTTGTCCTTCCCTTTCCTTGCCGTGCCTTCCATTCCCCTTGCCTTACCTTGTCATGCCTTTCGTTCCCCTTGCATTGCATTGATTTCCCTTGGCTTGCCTTGCTTCCGTTACACTTTCCTTGCCTTGCCCTGCATTGCCTAGCCTTGCGTTGTCGTGCCTTAGCCTTTCCTTGCCTGACCGTGCCTTTCCTTGCGTTACCGTTTAATTGCCTTGAGGTGCATTGCCTAGACTTGCGTTGTCGTGCCTTAGCCTTGCCTTTCCTTGCCTTGCCGTTCCTTGCCTTGTCCTTCCCTTACCTTGCGTTCCTTCCCTTACCCTTGCATTTCCTTGCTTTGCCTTGCCTTGCCTTGCCTTCTGTTGCCCCTTCCTTGCCTTACAGTGCATTCCCTAGCCTTGTGTTGTCTTGCCTTATCCTTGACTTGCCTTGCCGTGCCATGCCTTCCGTTAGCCTTTCATTGCCTTGCCGGTCATTGCCTTCCGTTTCCCTTTCCTTGCCTTGCCGTACATTGACTAGCCTTGCGTTGCCTTGCCTTAGCCGTGCCTTGCCTTGCCGTGCGATGCCTTCCGTTAACCTTTCGTTGCCTTAACTTGCATTGCCTGGCATTGCGTTGCCTTGCCTTAGACTTGCCTTGCCTTCCGTTTCCGTGCCTTCCGTTTCCCTTGCCTGGCCTTGCTTTGCCTTGCATTGCCTTCCGTTACCCTTTCCTTGCCTTGCGGTGCATTGGTTAGCCTTGCGTTCCCTTGCCTTAGCCTTGCCTTCCCTTCCTGTGCCTTGCCTTCCGTTACACTTTCCTTGCTTTGCCGTGCATTGCCTAGCCTTACGTTGTAGTGCCTTAGCCTTGTCTCCACTTGCCTTAGCCTTGCTTGGCTTGCCTTGCCTTAACCTTGCCTTGCCTTGTGTTGCCTTACCTTAGCTTTGCCTTGACTTGCCGTACGTTCCGATCACCTTGCCTTGCTGTGCATTGCCTAGCCTTGTGTTTCCTTGACTTATCCTTCCCTAGCCTTGCGTTGCCTTGCCTTAGCCTTGCCTCGCCTTGACGTGCCGTGCTTTCCGTTACGCTTGCCTTGCCTTCTTTTGCCTTGCATTGCCTTGCCTTCCGTTACCCTTTCCTTACCTGGCCCTGCATTGCCTAGCCTTGCGTTGTCCTGCCTTAGCTTTGCATCACCTTGCCTTAGCCTTGATTTGCGTCCCTTGCCTTAACCTTGCCTAGCCTTGTGTTATCATTCCTTAGCCTTACCTTGCCTGGCAGTGCCTTGCCTTGTCCGTCCCTTTCCTTGCCGTGCCTTCCATTCCCCTTGCCTTACGTTGTCATGCCTTTCGTTCCCCTTGCATTGCATTGCTTTCCCTTGGTTGGCCTTGCTTCCGTTACCCTTTCCTTGCCTTGCCCTGCATTGCCTAGCCTTGCGTTGTCGTGCCTTAGCCTTTCCTTGCCTGACCGTGCCTTTCTTTGCGTTACCGTTTCTTTGCCTTGAGGTGCATTGCCTAGCATTGCGTTGTCGTGCCTTAGCCTTGTCTTTCCTTGCCTTGCCGTTCCTTGCCTTGTCCTTCCCTTACCTTGCGTTCCTTCCGTTACCCTTGCATTTCCTTGCTTTGCCTTGCCTTGCCTTGCCTTCTGTTGCCCCTTCCTTGACTTACAGTGCATTGCCTAGCCTTGTGTTTTCTTGCCTTATCCTTGCCTTGACTTGCCGTGCCATGCCTTCCGTTAGCCTTTCATTGCCTTGCGGTGCATTGCCTAGCCTTGCGTTTTCGTGCCTTAGCCTTGCCTTGCCTTCCCGTGCCTTGCCTTCCGTTTCCCTTTCCTTGCATTGTCGTACATTGCCTAGCCTTCCGTTGTGCCATAGCCTTGCCTTGCCTTCCCTTAGCCTAGATTGACTTGCATTGCATTGCCGTGCCTTCCGTTATCCTTGCCTTGCCTTGCTTTCCCTTGCCTTGCCTTGCTTCCGTTATACTTTCCTTGCGTTGCCGTGCATTGCCTAGCCTTGCATTGCCTTGCTTTAGCCTTGCCTTGCCTTGCCGTGCCGTGCCTTCCGTTACACTTGCGTTGCCTTGCTTTGCCTTGCCTTGCAATGCCTTCCGTTACCCTTTCCTTACCTTGCTCTGCATTGCCTAGCCTTGCGTTTTCGTGCCTTAGCCTTGCTTTGCCTTCCCGTGCCTTGCCTTCCGTTACCATTTCCTTGCCTGGCCGTGCATTGCCTATCCTTTCTTTGCCTTGCGTTGCCTTCCCTTAGCATTGCCTTGCCTTGCCGTGCAGTGCTTTCCGTTACCCTTGCCTTGCCTTGCTTTGTCTTACCTTGCCTTGCCTTCCGTTACCCATTCCTCGCCTTGTCGTACATTGCCTTGCCTTCCGTTGTGGGGCCATAGCCTTGCCTTGCCTTGCCTTAGTCTAGCTTGGTTTGCCTTGCATTTCAGTGTCTTCCGTTACCCTTGCCCTGCGTTGTTTGCCTTGTCTTGCCTTGCCTTCCGTTGCCCTTTCCTTGCCTTGCCGTGCATTGCTTAGCCTTGCGTTGCCTTGCCTTAGCCTTGCCTTGCCTTGCCGTGCCATGCCTTCCGTTAGCCTTTCGTTGCCTTGCCTTGCATTGCCTAGCCTTGCGTTGTCGTGCCTTAGCCTTGCCTTGCCTTCCTGGGCCTTGCGTTGTCCTTACCTTACCTTGCCGTGCCTTCCGTTCCCCTTGCCTTGCCTTGCTTTGCCTTGCCTTGCCTTGCCTTCCGTTACCCTTGCCTTCCCTTGCTTTGCCTTGCCTTGCCTTGCCTTCCGTTACACTTTCCTTGCTTTGCCGTGCATTGCATAGCCTTGCGTTGTAGTGCCTTAGCCTTGTCTCCACTTGCCTTAGCCTTGCTTGGCTTGCCTTGCCTTAACCTTGCCTTGCCTTGCGTTGCCTTACCTTAGCTTTGCCTTGCCTTGCCGTACCTTCCGTTCCCCTTGCCTTGCCTTGCTTTGCCTTGCCGTGCCGTGCCTTCCGTTACACTTGTGTTGCCTTGCTTTGCCTTGCCTTGCAATGCCTTGCGTTACCCTTTCCTTGCCTTTCCCTGCATTGCCTAGCCTTGCGTTTTCGTGCTTTAGCCCTGCCTTGCCTTGCCGTGCCTTGCCTTCCGTTACCCTTTCCTTGCCTTGCCGTGCATTGCCTAGCTTTCTTTGCCTTGCCTTGCCTTGCCTTGCTTTGCCTTCCCTTGACATACCGTGCCTTCCGTTACCCTTGCCTTGCCCTACTTTGCCTTGCCTTGCCTTGCCTTCTGTTGTCCCTTCCTTGCCTTGCAGTGCATTGCCTATCCTTGTGTTGCCTTGCCTTATTCTTGCCTTGCCTTGCAGTGCCATGCCTTCCGTTAGCCTTTCATTGCCTTGCCTTGCATTGCCTACCCTTGCCTTGTTGTGCCGTAGCCTTACCTTGCCTTGCCTTGCCTTGAGTTACCCTTTCCTTGCCTTGCCGTGCATTGCCTATCTTTGCGTTGTGGTGCCTTAGCCTTGCCTTGCCTTTCCTTTGCCTTGCTTGTCTACCCTTGCCTTCCCGTGCCTTGCGTTACCCTTGCCTTGCCTTTCTTTGCATTTCCTTGCCTTGCCTTCCGTTACCCTTTCCTTGCCTTGTCGTACATTGCCTAACCTTCCGTTGTGCCATAGCCTTGCCTTGACTTGCCTTAGCCTAGCTTGGGTTGCCTTGCATTGCCGTGCCTTCCGTTACCCTTGCTTTACCTTGCTTTGCCTTGCCTTGCCTTCCGTTAACGTTTCCTTGCCTTGCGGTGCATTGCCTAGACTTGCGTTGTCGTGCCATAGCCTTGCTTTCCCTTGCCTTAGCCTTTATTGGCTGGCCATGCCTTGCTGTCCCTTGCCTTCCGTTACCCTTGCCTGGCCTTGCTTTGCCTTGCCTGGCCTTCCGTTAACGTTTCCTTGCCTTGCGGTGCATTCCTTAGCCTTGCGTTGTCGTGCCTTAGCCTTGTCTTGCCTTGACTTGCCGTGACTTGCCTTGTCCTTCCCTTACTTTTCCGTGCCTTCCGTTACCCTTGTCTTGCCTTGCTTTGTTTTGTCTTGCCTTGCCTTGCCTTCCCTTACCCATTCCTTCCCTTGTCGTACATTGCCCTGCCTTCCGTTGTGGTGCCATAGCCTTGCCTTGCCTTGATTAGTCTAGCTTGGTTTGCCTTGCCTTTCAGTGCCTTCCGTTACCCTTGCCCTGCCTGGCTTTGCCTTGCCTTGCCTTGCCTTCGGTTGCCCTTTCCTTGCCTTGCCGTGCATTGACCAGCCTTGCGTTGTCTTGCCTTAGCCGTGCCTTGCCTTGCGTGCCTTTCCTTCCGTTAGCCTTTCGTTGCCTTGCCTTGCATTGCCTAGCATTGCGTTGCCTTCCCTTAGCCTTTCCTTGCCTTCCCTTCCCGTGCCTTCCGTTTCCCTTGCCTGGCCTTGCTTTGCCTTGCATTGCCTTCCGTTACCCTTTCCTTGCCTTGTGGTGCATTGCTTTGCCTTGCATTGCCTTGCCTTAGCCTTGTCTTGCCTTGCCGTGCTTTGCCTTCCATTGCACTTTCCTTGCCTTTGCGTGCATTGCCTAGCCTTGCGTTCTCCTGCCTTATCTTTGCGTCCCTTTCCCTTAGCCTTGCTTGGCGTAACTTGCCTTAACCTTGCCTAGACTTTTGTTATTGTGCCTTAGCCTTACCTTGCCTGGCCGTGCCTTGCCTTGTCCTTCCCTTGCCTTGCCGTGCCTTCCATTTACCTTGCCTTGCCTTGCCGTGCCTTCCGTTCCCCTTGCATTGCCTTGCTTTCCCTTACCTTGCCTAGCTTCCGTTACACTTTCGGTGCCTTGAAGTGCATTGCCTAGCCTTGCGTTGCCTTGATTTAGCCTTGCCTTGCCTTGCCGTGCCGTGCCTTCCGTTACACTTGCCTTGCCTTGCTTTGCCTTGCATTTAAATGCCTTCCGTTACCCTTTCTTTGCATTGTCCTGCATTGCCTAGCCTTGCGTTTTCGTGCCTTAGCCTTGCCTTGCCTTGCCTTGCCGTGCCTTGCCTTCCGTTAACCTCTCCTTGCCTTGTCGTGCATTGCCTAGCCTTTCATTCCCTTGGCTTGCCGTGTCGGGCCTTCCGTTACCCTTGCCTTGCCTTGTTTTCCTTGCCTTCCTTGCCTTCCGTTACACTTTCCTTGCCTTGCCGTGCTTTCCCTAGCCTTGCGTTGTTGTGCCTTAGCATTGCCTTGCCTTGCCTTGCCATGCCTTGCCTTGGCTTTCCATTACCTTGCCGTGCCTTCCATTACCCTTGCCTTGCATTGCTTTTTCTTGCCTTGCCTTGTCTTCCGTTACCCATTCCTTGCCTTGTCGTACATTGCCTTGCCTTCCGTTGTGGTGCCTTAGCCTTGTTTGGCTTGTCTTCCCTTAACCTGGCCTTGCATGGCATTGCCTTGCCTTAGCCTTGCCTTGCCTTGCCTTAGCCTAGCATGGCTTGCCTTGCATTGCCGTGCCTTCCGTTATCCTTGACTTGCCTTGCTTTCCCTTGCCTTGCCTTGCTTCCGTTATGCTTTCCTTGCCTTGCCGTGCATTGCCTAGCCTTGCATTGCCTTGCTTTAGCCTTGCCTTGCCTTGCCGTGCCGTGCCTTCCGTTACACTTGCGTTGCCTTGCTTTGCCTTGCCTTGCAATGCCTTCCGTTACCCTTTCCTTACCTTGCCCTGCATTGCCTAGCCTTGCGTTTTCGTGCCTTAGCCTTGCTTTGCCTTGCTGTGCCTTGCTTTCCGTTACCCTTTCCTTGCCTTGCCGTACATTGCCTAGCCTTTCTTTGCCTTCTTTTGCCTTGCCTTAGCCTTGCCTTGCCTTGCCGTGCCAAGCTTTCCGTTACCCTTGCCTTGCCTTTATTTGCCTTGCCTTGCTATGCCTTCCGTTACCCTTTACTTGCGTTGCCCTGCATTGCCTAGCCTTGCGTTGTCGTGCCTTAGCCTTTCCTTGCCTGACCGTGCCTTTCCTTGCGTTACCGTTTCCTTGCCTTGAGGTGAATTGCGTAGCCTTGCGGTTGTCGTGCCTTAGCCTTGCCTTGCCTTGCCTTGTCGTTCCTTGCCTTGTCCTTCCCTTACCTTGCGTTCCTTCCGTTACCTATGCCTTGCCTTTCTTTGTCTTGCCTTGCCTTGCCTTCCGTTACCCATTCCTTGCCTTGTCGTACATTGCCTGGCCTTCCGTTGTGGTGCCATAGCCTTGCCTTGCCTGGCCTTAGGCTAGCTTGGTTTGCCTTGCATTGCCGTGCCTTCCGTTATCCTTGCCTTGCCATGCTTTCCCTTGTATTGCCTTGCCTTCCGTTGGACTTTCGCTGCCTTGCCGTGCTTTGACTAGCCTTGCGTTGCCTTGCCTTGCCTTCTGTTGCCCCTTCCTTGCCTTGCAGTGAGTTGACTTGCCTTGTCTTGCCTTGCCTTATCCTTGCCTTGCCTTGCCGTGCCATGCCTTCCGTTAGCCTTTCATTGCCTTGCCTTGCATTGCCTAGCCTTGCGTTGCCGTGTCATAGCATTACCTTCCCTGGCCGTGACTTGCCTTGAGTTACCCTTTCCTTGCCTTGCCGTGCATTGCCTAGCTTTGCGTTGTCGTGCCATAGCCTTGCCTTGCCTTGCCGTGCCATGCCTTCCGTTAGCCTTTCATTGCCTTGCCTTGCATTGCCTAGCCTTGCGTTGCCGTGCCATAGCATTACCTTCCCTGGCCGTGCCTTGCCTTGAGTTACCCTTTCCTTGCCTTGCCGTGCATTGCCTAGCTTTGCGTTGTCGTGCCATAGCCTTGCCTTGCCTTTCCTTTGTCTTGCTTGTCTACCCTTGCCTTGCCTTGCTGTGCATTTCCTTGCCTTGCCTTCCGTTACCCTTTCCTTGCCTTGTCGTACATTGCCATGCCTTGCGTTTTCGTGCCTTAGCCTTGCTTTGCCTTGCCGTGCCTTGCCTTCTGTTACCCTTTCCTTGCCTTGCCTTGCCTTGCCGTGCCTTACTTTGTCCTTCCCTTACCTTGCCGTGCCTTCCGTTACCCTTGCCTTGCCTTGCTTTATCTTGCCTTGCCTTGCCTTCCGTTACCCATTCCTTGCGTTGTCGTACATTGCTTTCCCTTCCGTTGTGGTTCCATAGCCTTGCGTTGCCTTGCCTTAGCCTAGATTGGCTTGCCTTCCATTGCCGTGCCTTCCGTTACCCTTGCCTTACCTTGCTTTGCCTTGCCTTTCCTTGCCATCCGTTACCCTTGCCTTCCCTTGCTTTGCCTTGCCTTGCCTTGCCTTCCGTTACCCTTTCCTTGCAATGCCCTGCATTACCTAGACTTGCGTTGTCGTGCCATAGCTTTGCCTTCCCTTGCCTTAGCCTTGATTGGCTGGCCATGCCTTGCCGTGCCGTGCCTTCCGTTACCGTTGCCTTGCCTTGCTTTGCCTTGCCTTGCCTTCCGTTAACATTTCCTTGCCTTGCTTTGCATTGCCTAGCCTTGCGTTGTCATGTCTTAGCCTTGCCTTGCCTTGCTGGCCCTTGCCTTGTTCTTACCTTACCTTGCCGTGCCTTCCGTTCCCCTTGCCTTGCCTTGTTTTGCCTTGCCTTGCCTTGCCTTCCGTTACCCTTGCTTTGCCTTGCCTTGCCTTGCCTTCCGTTACGCTTTCCTTACCTTGCCCTGCATTGCCTAGCCTTGCGTTTTCGTGCCTTAGCCTTGCTTTGCCTTGCCGTGCCTTGCCTTCCGTTACCCTTTACTTGCCTTGCCGTGCATTGCCTAGCCTTTCTTTGCCTTGCGTTGCCTTGCCTTAGCCTTGCCTTGCCTTGCCGTGCCGTGCTTTCCGTTACCCTTGCCTTGTCTAGCTTTGTCTTGCCTTGCCTTGCCTTCCGTTACCCATTCCTTGCCTTGTCTTACATCGCCTTGCCTTCCGTTGTGGTGCCATAGCCTTGCCTTGCCTTGCTTTAGTCTAGCTTGGTTTGCCTTGCATTTCAGTGTCTTCCGTTACCCTTGCCCTGCCTTGTTTCCCTTGCCTTACCTTGCCTTCCGTTGCCCTTTCCTTGCCTTGCCGTGCATTGCTTGGCCTTGCGTTGCCTTGCCTTGCCGTGCCATGCCTTCCTTTAGCCTTTCGTTGCCTTGCCTTGCATTGCCTAGCCTTGCGTTGTCGTGCCTTAGCCTTGCCTTGCCTGGCCGTGCCTTGCCTTGCGTTACCCGTTCCTTGCCTTGATTTGTCTTGCCTTGCCTTGCCTTCCGTTACCCATTCCTTGCCTTGTCGTACATTGCCTTGCCTTCCGTTGTGCTGCCATATCCTTGCCTTGCCTTGCCTTAGTCTAGTTTGGTTTGCCATGCATTTCAGTACCTTCCGTTACCCTTTCCCTGCCTTGCTTTGCCTTGCCTTGCCTTGCCTTCGTTGCCCTTTCCTTGCCTTGCCGTGCATTGCCTTGTCTTCCGTTACCCTTTCCATGCCTTGCTTTGCCTTGCCTTGCCTTGCCTTCCGTTGCCCTTTCCTTGCCTTGCCGTGCATTGTCTTGTCTTCCGTTACCCTTGCCTTGCCTTGCTTTGCCTTGCCTTGCCTTGCCTTCCGTTACACGTTCCTTACTTTGCCGTGCATTGCCTAGCCTTGCGTTGTAGTGCCTTATCCTTGTCTCCACTTGCCTTAGCCTTGCTTGGCTTGCCTTGCCTTAACCTTGCCTTTCCTTGCGTTGCCTTCCCTTAGCTTTGCCTTGCCTTGCCGTACCTTCCGTTCCCCTTGCCTTGCCTTGCTTTGCCTTGCCCTGCGGTGCCTTTCGTTACACTTGCGTTGCCTTGCTTTGCCTTGCCTTGCAATGCCTTCCGTTATCCTTTCCTTGCCCATCCCTGCATTGCCTAGCCTTGCGTTTTCGTGCCTTAGCCTTGCCTTGCCTTGCTTTAGTCTAGCTTGGTTTGCCTTGCATTTCAGTGTCTTCCGTTACCCTTGCCCTGCCTTGTTTGCCTTGCCTTACCTTGCCTTCCGTTGCCCTTTCCTTGCCTTGCCGTGCACTGCTTAGCCTTGCGTTGCCTTGCATTGCCGTGCCATGCCTTCCTTTAGCCTTTCGTTGCCTTGCCTTGCATTGCCTAGCCTTGCGTTGTCGTGCCTTAGCCTTGCGTGGCCTGACCGTGCCTTGCATTGCGTTACCCGTTCCTTGCCTTGCTTTGCATTGCCTAGCCTTGCGTTGTCATGCCTTAGCCTTGCCTTGCCTTCCTGGGCCTTGCCTTGTCCTTACCTTACCTTGCCGTGCCTTCCGTTCCCCTTGCCTTGCTTTGCTTTTCCTTGCCTTGCCTTGCCTTCCGTTACCCTTGCCTTGCCTTGCTTTGCCTTGCCTTGCCTAGCCTTGCGTTGTACTGCCTTACCCTTGTCTCCACTTACCTTAGACTTGCTTGGCTTGCCTTGCCTTAACCTTGCCTTGCCTTGCGTTGCCTTACCTTAGCGTTGGCTTGCCTTGCCGTACCTTCCGTTCCCCTTGCCTTGCCTTGCTTTGCCTTGCCGTCCCGTGCCTTCCGTTACACTTGCGTTGCCTTGCATTGCCTTGCCTTGCAATGCCTTCCGTTACGCTTTCCTTGCCTTTCCTTTCATTGCCTAGCCTTGCGTTTTCGTTCCTTAGCCTTGCCTTCCGTTGCCGTGCCTTGCCTTCCGTTACCCTTTCCTATCCTTGCCGTACATTGCCTAGCTTTCTTTGCATTGCCTTGCCTTGCTTTGCTTTGCCTTCCCTTGACATACCGTGCCTTCCGTTACCCTTGCCTTGCCCTACTTTGCCTTGCCTTGCCTTGCCTTCTGTTGTCCCTTCCTTGCCTTGCAGTGCATTGCCTAGCCTTGTGTTGCCTTGCCTTATTCTTGCCTTGCCTTGCCTTCCCTTAGCCATTCCTTCCCTTGTCGTACATTGCCTTGCTTTCCGTTGTGGTGCCATAGCCTTGCCTTGCCTTGATTAGTCTAGCTTGGTTTGCCTTGCCTTTCAGAGCCTTCCGTTACCCTTGCCCTGCCTTGCTTTGCCTTTCCTTGCCTTGCCTTCCGTTGCCCTTTCCTTGCCTTGCCGTGCATTGACTAGCCTTGCATTGCCTTGCCTTAGCCGTGCCTTGCCTTGCCGTGCCATTCCTTTCGTTAGCCTTTCGTTGCCTTGCCTTGCATTGCCTAGCATTGCGTTGCCTTCCCTTAGCCTTGCCTTGCCTTCCCTTCCCGTGCCTTCCGTTTCCCTTGCCTGGCCTTGCTTTGCCTTGCATTGCCTTCCGTTACGCTTTCCTTGCCTTGCGGTGCATTGCTTAGCCTTGCGTTGCCTTGCCTTAGCCTTGCCTTGCCTTGCCGTGCCTTGCCTTCCATTGCACTTTCCTTGCCTTGGCGTGCATTGCCTAGCCTTGCGTTCTCCTGCCTTATCTTTGCGTGCCTTTGCCTTAGCCTTGCTTGGCGTCCCTTGCCTTAACCTTGCCTAGACATGTGTTATTGTGCCTTAGCCTTACCTTGCCTGGCCTTGCCTTGCCTTGTCCTTCCCTTGCCTTGCCGTGCCTTCCATTCACCTTGCCTTGCCTCGCCGTGCCTTCCGTTCCCCTTGCATTGCCTTGCTTTCCCTTACCTTGCCTAGCTTCCGTTACACTTTCGGTGCCTTGAAGTGCATTGCCTAGCCTTGCGTTGCCTTGATTTATCCTTGCCTTGCCTTGCCGTGCCGTGCCTTCCGTTACACTTGCCTTGCCTTGCTTTACCTTGCATTGCAATGCCTTCCGTTACCCTTTCCTTGCCTTGTCCTGCATTGCCTAGCCTTGCGTTTTCGTGCCATAGCCTTGCCTTGCCTTGCCTTGCCGTGCCTTGCCTTCCGTTAACCTTTCCTTGCCTTGCCGTGCATTGCCTAGCCTTTCATTCCCTTGGCTTGCCGTGTCGTGCCTTCCGTTACCCTTGCCTTGCCTTGTTTGCCTTGCCTTCCTTGCCTTCCGTTACCCTTTCCTTGCCTTGCCGTGCTTTGCCTGGCCTTGCGTTGCTGTGCCTTAACATTGCCTTGCCTTGCCTTGCCATGCCTTGCCTTGGCTTTCCATTACCTTGCCGTGCCATGCCTTCCTTTAGCCTTTCGTTGCCTTGCCTTGCATTGCCTAGCCTTGCGTTGTCGTGCCTTAGCCTTGCCTTGCGTGGCCGTGCCTTGCCTTGCGTTACCCGTTCCTTGCCTTGCTTTGTCTTGCCTTGCCTTGCCTTCCGTTACCCATTCCTTGCCTTGTCGTACATTGCCTTGCCTTCCGTTGTGCTGCCATATCCTTGCCTTGCCTTGCCTTGCCTTAGTCTAGTTTGGTTTGCCTTGCATTTCAGTGCCTTCCGTTACCCTTTCCCTGCCTTGCTTTGCCTTGCCTTGCCTTGCCTTCCGTTGCCCTTTCCTTGCCTTGCCGTGCATTGCCTTGTCTTCCGTTACCCTTTCCATGCCTTGCTTTGCCTTGCCTTGCCTTGCCTTCCGTTGCCCTTTCCTTGCCTTGCCGTGCATTGTCTTGTCTTCCGTTACCCTTGCCTTGCCTTGCCTTCCGTTACCCTTTCCTTGCCTTTCCCTGCATTGCCTAGCCTTGCGTTTTCGTGCCTTAGCCTTGCCTTGCCTTGCTTTAGTCTAGCTTGGTTTGCCTTGCATTTCAGTGTCTTCCGTTACCCTTGCCCTGCCTTGTTTTCCTTGCCTTACCTTCCCTTCCGTTGCCCTTTCCTTGCCTTGCCGTGCATTGCTTAGCTTTGCGTTGCCTTGACTTGCCGTGACATGCCTTCCTTTAGCCTTGCGTTGCCTTGCCTTAGCCTTGCCTTGCCTTGCCGTGCCTTGCCTTCCATTGCACTTTCCTTGCCTTTGCGTGCATTGCCTAGCCTTGCGTTCTCCTGCCTTATCTTTGCGTCCCTTTGCCTTAGCCTTGCTTGGCGTCACTTGCCTTAACCTTGCCTAGACTTGTGTTATTGTGCCTTAGCCTTACCTTGCCTGGCCGTGCCTTGCCTTGTCCTTCCCTTGCCTTGCCGTGCCTTCCATTCACCTTGCCTTGCCTTGCCGTGCCTTCCGTTCCCCTTGCATTGCCTTGCTTTCCCTTACCTTGCCTAGCTTCCGTTACACTTTCGGTACCTTGAAGTGCATTGCCTAGCCTTGCGTTGCCTTGATTTATCCTTGCCTTGCCTTGCCGTGCCGTGCCTTCCGTTACACTTGCCTTGCCTTGCTTTACCTTGCATTGCAATGCCTTCCGTTACCCTTTCTTTGCCTTGTCCTGCATTGCCTAGCCTTGCGTTTTCGTGCCTTAGCCTTGCCTTGCCTTGCCGTGCCTTGCCTTCCGTTAACCTTTCCTTGCCTTGCCGTGCATTGCCTAGCCTTTCATTCCCTTGGCTTGCCGTGTCGTGCCTTCCGTTACCCTTGCCTTGTTTGCCTTGCCTTCCTTGCCTTCCGTTACACTTTCCTTGCCTTGCCGTGCTTTGCCTTGCCTTCCGTTGTGGTGCCTTAGCCTTGCTTGTCTTGTCTTCCCTTAACCTGGCCTTGAAGGGCATTGCCTTGCCTTAGCCTTGCCTTTCCTTGCCTTAGCCTAGCTTGGCTTGCCTTGCATTGCCGTGCCTTCCGTTATCCTTGCCTTGCCTTGCTTTCCCTTGCCTTGCCTTGCTTCCGTTATACTTTCCTTGCCTTGCCGTGCATTGCTTAGCCTTGCATTGCCTTGCTTTAGCCTTGCCTTGCCTTGCCGTGCCGTGCCTTCCGTTACACTTGCGTTGCCTTGCTTTGCCTTGCTTTGCAATGCCTTCCGTTCCCCTTTCCTTGCCTTTCCCTGCATTGCGTAGACTTGCGGTTGTCGTGCCTTAGCCTTGCCTTGCCTTGCCTTGTCGTTCCTTGTCTTGTCCTTCCCTTACCTTGCGTTCCTTCCGTTACCTTTGCCTTGCCTTTCTTTGTCTTGCCTTGCCTTGCCTTCCGTTACCCATTCCTTGCCTTGTGGTACATTGCCTGGCCTTCCGTTGTGGTGCCATAGCCTTGCCTTGCCTGGCCTTAGGCTAGCTTGGTTTGCCTTGCATTGCCGTGCCTTCCGTTATCCTTGCCTTGCCATGATTTGCCTTGCTTTGCCTTGCCTTCCGTTGCCCTCTCCCTGCCTTGCCGTGCATTGACTAGCCTTGCGTTGCCTTGCCTTAGCCGTGCCTTGCCTTTGGCGTGCCATGCCTTCCGTTAGCCGTTCGTTCCCTTGCCTTGCATTGCCTAGCATTGCGTTGCTTTGCCTTAGCCTTGCCTTGCCTTCGCTTCCCTTGCCTTCCGTTTCCCTTGCCTGGCCTTGCTTTGCTTTGCATTGCCTTCCGTTACCCTTTCCTTGCCTTGCGGTGCATTGCTTACCCTTGCGTTGCCTTGCCTTAGCCTTGCCTTGCCTTGCCGTGCCTTGCCTTCCGTTTCACTTTCCTTGCCTTTGCGTGCATTGCCTAGCCGTTCGTTCTCCTGCCTTATCTTTGCCTCCCCTTGCCTTAGCCTTACTCGGCGTCCCTTGCCTTAACCTTGCCTAGCCTTGTGTTATCGTGCCTTAGCCTTACCTTTCCTGGCCGTGCCTTTCCTTGTCCGTCCCTTGCCTTGCCGTGCCTTCCATTCCCCTTGCCTTACCTTGCCGTGCCTTCCGTTACCCTTTCCTTCCATTGCCGTGCATTACCTAGCCTTGCCTTGCCTTGCCTTAGCCTTGTTTGCCTGGCCTTGCCTTGCCGTGCCTTGCATTCCGGTACCCTTACCTGGCCTAGCTTTGCCTTGCATTGCCTTCCGTTACCCTTTCCTTGACTTGCGGTGCATTGCTTAGCCTTGAGTTGCCTTGCCTTGTCGTGCCTTGCATTGTCCTTCGCATACCTTGCCGTGCCTTCCGTTACCCTTGCCTTGCCTTCCTTTGTCTTGCCTTGCCTTGCCTTCCTTTACCCATTCCTTGCCTTGTCGTACATTGCCTTGCCTTCCGTTGTGGTGCCATAGCCTTGCCTTGCCTTGCCTAGCCTTGCGTCGTCGTGCCGTAGCCTTACCTTGCCTGGCCGTGCCTTGCCTTGTGTTGCCCTTTCCTTGCCTTGCCGTGCATTGCCTATCTTTGCGTTGTCGTGCCTTAGCCGTGCCTTGCCTTGCCTTTCCTTTGCCTTGCTTGTCTACCCTTGCCTTGCCGTGCCTTGGGTTACCCTTGCCTTGCCTTGCTTTGCATTTCCTTGCCTTGCCTTCCGTTACCCTTTCCTTGCCTTGTCGTACATTGCCTAGCCTTCCGTTGTGCCATAGCCTTGCCTTAACTTGCCTTAGCCTAGCTTTGCTTGCCTTGCATTGCCGTGCCTTCCGTTACCCTTGCCTTACCTTGCTTTGCCTTGCCTTTACTTGCCTTCCGTTTCCCTTGCCTGGCCTTGCTTTGCCTTGCCTTGCCTTGCCTTGCTTTGCCTTCCCTTGACATACCGTGCCTTCCGTTACCCTTGCCTTGCCTTACTTTACCTTGCCTTGCCTTGCCTTCTGTTGCCCCTTCCTTGACTTGCAGTGCATTGCCTAGCCTTGTGTTGCCTTACCATATCCTTTCCTTGCCTTGCCTTGCCATGCCTTCCGTTAGCCTTTCATTGCCTTGCCTTGCATTTCCTAGCCTTGCGTTTTCGTGCTGTAGCCTTACCTTGCCTGGCCGTGCCTTGCCTTGTGTTACCCTTTCCTTGCCTTGCCGTGCATAGCCTATCTTTGCGTTGTCGTGCCATAGCCTTGCCTTGCCTTTCCTTTGCCTTGCTTGTCTACCCTTGCCTTGCCTTGCTGTGCATTTCCTTGCCTTGCCTTCCGTTACCCTTTCCTTGCCTTGTTGTACATTGCCTAGCCTTCCGTTGTGCCATAGCCTTGCCTTGATTGCCCTAGCCTAGCTTGGCTTGCCTTGCATTCCCGTGCCTTCCATTACCCTTGCCTTACCTTGCTTTGCCTTGCCTTTCCTTGCTATCCGTTACCCTTGCCTTCCCTTGCTTTGCCTTGCCTTGCCTTGCCTTCAGTTACCCTTTCCTTGCAATGCCCTGCATTACCTAGACTTGCGTTGTCGTGCCATAGCTTTGCCTTCCCTTGCCTTAGCCTTGATTGGCTGGCCATGCCTTGCCGTGCCTTGCCTTCCGTTACCGTTGCCTGGTTCTTGCTTTGCCTTGCCTTGCCTTCCGTTAACATTTCCTTGCCTTGCTTTGCATTGCCTAGCCTTGCGTTGTCATGACTTAGCCTTGCCTTGCCTTCCTGGGCCTTGCCTTGTCCTTACCTTACCTTGCCGTTCCTTCCGTTCCACTTGCCTAGCCTTGTTTTGCCTTGCCTTGCCTTGCCTTCCGTTACCCTTGCCTTGCCTTGCTTTGCCTTGCCTTGCCTTGCCTTCCGTTACACTTTCCTTGCTTTGCCGTGCATTGCCTAGCTTTGCGTTGTAGTGCCTTAGCCTTGTCTCCACTTGCCTTAGCCTTGCTTGGCTTGCCTTGCCTTAAACTGGCCTTGCCTTGTGTTGCCTTACCTTAGCTTTGCCTTTCCTTGCCGTACCTTCCGTTCCCCTTGCCTTGCTGTGCATTGCCTAGCCTTGTGTTTACTTGCCTTATCCTTCCCTAGCCTTGCGTTACCTTCCCATAGCCTTGCCTTGCCTTGCCGTGCCGTGCTTTCCGTTACACTTGCCTTGCCTTGCTTTGCCTTGCCTTGCCTTGCCTTGCCTTCCGCTACCCTTTCCCTAACTGGCCCTGCATTGCCTAGCCTTGCGTTGTCCTGCCTTAGCTTTGCATCCCCTTGCCTTAGCCTTGATTGGCGTCCCTTGCCTTAACCTTGCCTAGCCTTGTGTTATCATTCCTTAGCCTTACCTTGCCTGGCAGTGCCTTGCCTTGTCCTTCCCTTTCCTTGCCGTGCCTTCCATTCCCCTTGTCTTACCTTGTCATGCCTTTCGTTCCCCTTGTATTGCATTGCTTTCCCTTGGCTTGCCTTGCTTCCGTTACCCTTTCCTTGCCTTGCCCTGCATTGCCTAGCCTTGCGTTGTCGTGCCTTAGCCTTTCCTTGCCTGAACGTGCCTTTCATGCGTTACCGTTTCCTTGCCTTGAGGTGCATTGCCTAGAATTGCGTTGTCGTGCCTTAGCCTTCCCTTTCCTTGCCTTGCCGTTCCTTGCCTTGTCCTTCCCTTACCTTGCGTTCATTCCGTTACCCTTGCATTTCCTTGCTTTGCCTTGCCTTGCCTTGCCTTCTCTTGCCCCTTCCTTGCCTTACAGTGCATTGTCTAGCCTTGCGTTGTCTTGCCTTATCCTTGCCTTGCCTTGCCGTGCCATGCCTTCCGTTAGCCTTTCATTGCCTTGCCGTGCATTGCCTAGCCTTGCGTTTTCGTGCCTTAGCCTTGCCTTGCCTTGCCGTGCCTTTCCTTTTGTTACCCTTTCCTTGCCTTGTCGTACATTGCCTAGCCTTCCGTTGTGCCATAGCCTTGCCTTTCCTTGCCTTGCCGTTCCTTACCTTGTCCTTCCCTTACCTTGCGTTCCTTCCGTTACCCTTGCATTTCCTTGCTTTGCCTTGCCTTGCCTTGCCTTCTGTTGCCTCTTCCTTGCCTTACAGTGCATTGCCTAGCCTTGTGTTGTCTTGCCTTATCCTTGCCTTGCCGTGCCATGCCTTCCGTTAGCCTTTCATTGCCTTGCCGTGCATTGCCTTCCGTTTCCCTTTACTTGCCTTGTCGTACATTGCCTAGCCTTCCGTTGTGCCATAGCCTTGCCTTGACTTGCCTTAGCCTAGATTGACTTGCCTTGCATTGCCGTGCCTTCCGTTACCCTTGCCTTACCTTGCTTTTCCTTGCCTTGCCTTGCCTTCCGTTACCCTTTCCTTGCAATGCGCTGCATTACCTAGACTTGCGTTGTCGTGCCATAGCCTTGCCTTCCCTTGCCTTAGCCTTGATTGACTGGCCATGCCTTGCTGTGCCTTGCCTTACTTTACCCTTGCCTTGCCTTGCTTTGCCTTGCCTTGCCTTCCGTTTACGTTTCCTTGCCTTGCGGTACATTGCTTAGCCTTGCGTTCTCCTGTCTTATCTTTGCGTCCCCTTGCCTTAGCCTTGCTTGGCGTCCCTTGCCTTAACCTTGCCTAGACTTGTGTTATTGTGCCTTAGCCTTACCTTGCCTGGCCGTGCCTTGCCTTGTCCTTCCCTTGCCTTGCCGTGCCTTCCATTCACCTTGCCTTGCCTTGCCGTTCCTACCGTTCCCCTTGCATTGCCTTGCTTTCCATTACCTTGCCTAGCTTCCGTTACACTTTCGGTGCCTTGAAGTGCATTGCCTAGCCTTGCGTTGCCTTGATTTAGCCTTGCCTTGCCTTGCCGTGCCGTGCCTTCCGTTACACTTGCCTTGCCTTGCTTTCCCTTGCATTGCAATGCCTTCCGTTACCCTTTCCTTGCCTTGTCCTGCATTGCCTAGCCTTGCGTTTTCGTGCCTTAGCCTTGCCTTGCCTTGCCTTCCCGTGCCTTGCCTTCCGTTACCCTTTCCTTGCCTTGCCGTGCATTGCCTAGCCTTTCTTTGCCTTCTGTTGCCTTGCCTTAGCCTAGCCTTGCCTTGCCGTGCCAAGCTTTCCGTTACCCTTGACTTGCCTTTCTTTGCCTTGCCTTGCTATGCCTTCCGTTACACTTTACTTGCGTTGCCCTGCATTGCCTAGCCTTGCGTTGTCGTGCCTTAGCCTTTCCTTGCCTGACCGTGCCTTTCCTTGCGTTACCGTTTCCTTGCCTTGAGGTGCATTGCGTAGCCTTGCGGTTGTCGTGCCTTAGCCTTGCCTTGCCTTGCCTTGTCGTTCCTTGCCTTGTCCTTCCCTTACCTTGCGTTCCTTCCGTTACCTTTGCCTTGCCTTGCTTTGTCTTGCCTTGCCTTGCCTTCCGTTACCCATTCCTTGCTTTGTCGTACATTGCCTGGCCTTCCGTTGTGGTGCCATAGCGTTGCCATTCCTGGCCTTAGCCTAGCTTGGTTTGCCTTGCATTGCCGTGCCTTCCGTTATCCTTGCCTTGCCATGCTTTGCCTTGCTTTGCCTTGCCTTCCGTTGCCCTTTCCTTGCCTTGCCGTGCATTGACTAGCCTTGCGTTGCCTTCCCTTAGCCGCTCCTTGCCTTTGGCGTGCCATGCCTTCCGTTAGCCGTTCGTTCCCTTGCCTTGCATTGCCTAGCATTGCGTTGCTTTGCCTTAGCCTTGCCTTGCCTTCGCTTCCCTTGCCTTCCGTTTCCCTTGCCTGGCCTTGCTTTGCTTTGCATTGCCTTCCGTTACCCTTTCCTTGCCTTGCGGTGCATTGCTTACCCTTGCGTTGCCTTGCCTTAGCCTTGCCTTGCCTTGCCGTGCTTTGCCTTCCGTTTCACTTTCCTTGCCTTCACGTGCATTGCCTAGCCGTTCGTTCTCCTGCCTTATCTTTGCCTCCCCTTGCCGTAGCCTTGCTTGGCGTCCCTTGCCTTAACCTTGCCTAGCCTTGTGTTATCGTGCCTTAGCCTTACCTTTCCTGGCCGTGGCTTTCCTTGTCCTTCCCTTGCCTTGCCTTGCCTTCCATTCCCCTTGCCTTACCTTGCCGTGCCTCCCGTTACACTTTCCTTGCTTTACCGTGCATTGCCTAGCCTTGCGTTGCAGTGCCTTAGCCTTGTCTCCACTTGCCTTAGACTTGCCTTAACCTTGCCTTGCCTTGCGTTGCCTTACCTTAGCTTTGCCTTGCCTTGCCGTACCTTCCGTTCCCCTTGCCTTGCCGTGCATTGCCTAGCCTTGTGTTTCCTTGCCTTATCCTTCCCTAGCCTTGCGTTGCCATGCCTTAGCCTTGCCTTGCCTTGCCGTGCCGTGCTTTCCGTTACACTTGCCTTGCCTTGCTTTGCCTTGCCTTGCCTTGCCTTGCCTTCCGCTACCCTTTCCCTACCTGGCCCTGCATTGCCTAGCCTTGCGTTGTCCTGCCTTAGCTTTGCATCCCCTTGCCATAGCCTTGATTGGCGTCCCTTGCCTTAACCTTGCCTAGCCTTGTGTTATCGTGCCTTAGCCTTACCTTGCCTGGCAGTGCCTTGCCTTGTCCTTCCCTTTCCTTGCCGTGCCTTCCATTCCCCTTGCCTTACCTTGTCATGCCTTTCGTTCCCCTTGCATTGCATTGCTTTCCCTTGGCTTGCCTTGCTGCCGTTACACTTTCCTTGCCTTGCCCTGCATTGCCTAGCCTTGCGTTGTCGTACCTTAGCCTTTCCTTGCCTGACCGTGCCTTTCCTTGCGTTACCGTTTCCTTGCCTTGAGGTGCATTGCCTAGACTTGCGTTGTCGTGCCTTAGCCTTGCCTTTACTTGCCTTGCCGTTCCTTACCTTGTCCTTCCCTTACCTTGCGTTCCTTCCGTTACCCTTGCATTTCCTTGCTTTGCCTTGCCTTGTCTTGCCTTCTGTTGCCTCTACCTTGCCTTACAGTGCATTGCCTAGCATTGTGTTGTCTTGCCTTATCCTTGCCTTGCCGTGCCATGCCTTCCGTTAGCCTTTCATTGCCTTGCCGTGCATTGCCTTCCGTTTCCCTTTCCTTGCCTTGTCGTACATTGCCTGGCCTTCCGTTGTGCCATAGCCTTGCCTTGACTTGCCTTAGCCTAGATTGACTTGCCTTGCATTGCCGTGCCTTCCGTTACCCTTGCCTTACCTTGCTTTGCCTTGCCTTGCCTTGCCTTCCGTTACCCTTTCCTTGCAATGCGCTGCATTACCTAGACTTGCGTTGTCGTGCCATAGCCTTGCCTTCCCTTGCCTTAGCCTTGATTGACTGGCCATGCCTTGCTGTGCCTTGCCTTCCGTTACCCTTGCCTTGCCTTGCTTTGCCTTGCCTTGCCTTCCGTTAACGTTTCCTTGCCTTGCGGTACATTGCTTAGCCTTGCGCTGTCGTGCCTTAGCCTTGACTTGGCTGACCGTGCCTTTCCTTGCGGTACCGTTTCCTTGCTTTGCCGTGTATTGCCTAGCCTTGCGTTGTCGTGCCTTAGCCTTGTCTTGCCTTGACTTGCCGTGGCTTGCCTTGTCCTTCCCTTAACTTGCCGTGCATTCCGTTACCCTTCTCTTGCCTTTCTTTGTCTTGCCTTGCCTTGCCTTCCGTTACCAATTCCTTCCCTTGTCGTACATTGCCTTGCCTTCCGTTGTGGGGCCATAGCCTTGCCTTGCCTTGCCTTATTCTACCTTGGTTTGCCTTGCATTTCAGTGCCTTCCGTTACCCTTGCTCTGCCTTGCTTTGCCTTGCCTTGCCTTCCGTTGCCCTTTCCTTGCCTTGCAGTGCATTGAATATCCTTGCGTTGCCTTGCCTTAGCCGTGCCTTGCCTTGCCGTGCGATGCCTTCCGTTAACCTTTCGTTGCCTTGCCTTGCATTGCCTGGCATTGCGTTGCCTTGCCTTAGACTTGCCTTGCCTTCCGTTTCCGTGCCTTCCGTTTCCCTTGCCTGGCCTTGCTTTGCCTTGCATTGCCTTCCGTTACCCTTTCCTTGCCTTGCGGTGCATTGCTTAGCCTTGCGTTCCCTTGCCTTAGCCTTGCCTTCCCTTGCTGTGCCTTGCCTTCCGTTACACTTTCCTTGCCTTTGCGTGCATTGCCTTGTCTTCCGTTACCCATTCCTTGCCTTGTCGTACATTGCCTTGCCTTCCGTTGTGGTGCCTTAGCCTTGCTTGTCTTGCCTTCCCCTAACCTGGGCTTGCATGGCATTGCCTTGCCTTAGCCTTGCCTTGCCTTTCCTTAGCCTAGCTTGGCTTGCCCTGCATTGCCGTGACTTCCGTTATCCTTGCCTTGCCTTGCTTTCCCGTGCCTTGCCTTGCTTCCGTTATACTTTCCTTGCCTTGCCGTGCATTGCCTAGCCTTGCATTGCCTTGCTTTAGCCTTGCCTTGCCTTGCCGTGCCGTGCCTTCCGTTACACTTGCGTTTCCTTGCTTTGCCTTGCCTTGCAATGCCTTCCGTTACCCTTTCCTTGCCTTGCCCTGCATTGCCTAGCCTTGCGTTTTCCTGCCTTAGCCTTGCCTTGCCTTGCAGTGCCTTGCCTTCCGTTACCCTTTCCTTGCCTTGCCGTGCATTGCCTAGCCTTTCTTTGCCTTGCCTTGCCTTGCCTTGCTTTGCCTTCCCTTGACATACCGTGCCTTCCGTTACCCTTGCCTTGCCTTACTTTACCTTGCCTTGCCTTGCCTTCTGTTGCCCCTTCCTTGACTTGCAGTGCATTGCCTAGCCTTGTGTTGCCTTACCTTATCCTTGCCTTGCCTTGCCTTGCCATGCCTTCCGTTAGCCTTCCATTGCCTTGCCTTGCATTTCCTAGCCTTGCGTTGTCGTGCCGTAGCCTTACCTTGCCTGGCCGTGCCTTGCCTTGTGTTACCCTTTCCTTGCCTTGCCGTGCATAGCCTATCTTTGCGTTGTCGTGCCGTAGCCTTGCCTTGCCTTTCCTTTGCCTTGCTTGTCTACCCTTGCCTTGCCGTGCCTTGCGTTACCCTTGCCTTGCCTTGCTTTGCATTTCCTTGCCTTGCCTTCCGTTACCCTTTCCTTGCTTTGTCGTACATTTCCTAGCCTTCCGTTGTGCCATAGCCTTGCCTTGACTTGCCTTAGCCTAGCTTGGCTTGCCTTGCATTGCCGTGCCTTCCGTTACCCTTGCCTTGCCTTGCTTTGCCTTGCCTTTACTTGCCTTCCGTTACCCTTGCCTGGCCTTGCTTTGCCTTGCCTTGCCTTCCGTTAACGTTTCCTTGCCTTGCGGTGCATTGCTTAGACTTGCGTTGTCGTGCCTTAGCCTTGCCTTGCCTGACCGTGCCTTTCCTTGTGCTACCGTTTCATTGCCTTGCCGTGTATTGCCTAGCCTTGCGTTGTCGTGCCTTAGCCTTGTCTTGCCTTGCCTTGCCGTGCCTTCCGTTACCTTTGTCTTGCCTTGTTTTGTCTTGCCTTGCCTTGCCTTCCGTTACCCATTCCTTCCCTTGTCGTACATTGCCTTGCCTTCCATTGTGGTGCCATAGCCTTGACTTGCCTTGCCTTAGTCTAGCTTGGTTTGCCTTGCATTTCAGTGCCTTCTGTTACCCTTGCCCTGCATTGCTTTTCCTTGCCTTGCCTTGCCTTCCGTTGCCCTTTCCTTTCCTTGCCGTGCATTGACTAGCTTTGCGTTGCCTTGCCGTAGTTGTGCCTTGCCTTGCCGTGCCATGCCTTCCGTTAGCCTTTCGTTGCATTGTTTGCATTACCTAGCATAGCGTTGCTTTGCCTTAGCCTTCCCTTGCCTTCCCTTCCCGTGCCTTCCGTTTCCTTTGCCTGGCCTTGCTTTGCCTTGCATTGCCTTCCGTTACCCTTTCCTTGCCTTGCGGTGCATTGCTTAGCCTTGCGTTGTCGTGCCTTAGCCTTGTCTTGCCTTGACTTGCCGTGCCTTGCCTTGTCCTTCCCTTACTTTGCCGTGCCTTTCGTTACCCTTGTCTTGCATTGCTTTGTCTTGTCTTGCCTTGCCTTCCGTTACCCATTCCTTCCCTTGTCGTACATTGCCTTGCCTTCCGTTGTGGCGCCATAGCCTTGCCTTGCCTTGATTAGTCTAGCTTGGTTTGACTTTCATTTCAGTGCCTTCTGTTACCCTTGCATTGCCTTGCTTTCCCTTACCTTGCCTTGCTTTCGTTACACTTTCGGTACCTTGAAGTGCATTGCTTAGCCTTGCGTTGCCTTTATTTAGCCTTGCCATGCCTTGCCGTGCCGTGGCTTCCGTTACACTTGCGTTGCCTTGCTTTGCCTTGCCTTGCAATGCCTTCCGTTACCCTTTCCTTGCCTTGTCCTGCATTGCCTATCCTCGCGTTTTCGTGCCTTAACCTTGCCTTGCCTTGCCGTGCCTTGCCTTCCGTTACCCTTTCTTTGCCTTGCCGTGCATTGCCTAGCCTTTCTTTCACTTTGCTTGCCGTGCCGTGCCTTCCGTTACCCTTGCCTTTCCTTGTTTGCCTTGCCTTCCTTGCCTTCCGTTACCCTTTCCTTGCCTTGCCGTGAGTTGCCTAGCCTTGCGTTGTCTTACCTTAGCCTTGCCTTGCATTGCCATGCCTTGCCTTGGCTTTCCATTACCTTGCCGTGCCTTCAGTTACCCTTGCCCTGCCTTGTTTGCCTTGCCTTGCCTTGCCTTCCGTTGCCCATTCCTTGCGTTGTCGTACATTGCCTTGCCTTCCGTTGTGGTGCCTTAGCCTTGCTTGTCTTGCATTCCCTTATCCTGTCCTTGCATGGCATTGCCTTGCGTTAGCCTTGCCTTGCCTTTCCTTAGCCTAGCTTGGCTTGCCTTGCATTGCCGTGCCTTCCGTTATCCTTGCCTTGCCTTGCTTTCCCTTGCCTTGCCTTGCTTCCTTTATAAATTCCTTGCGTTGCCGTGCATTGCCTAGCCTTGCATTGCCTTGCTTTAGCATTGCCTTGCCTTGCCGTGCCGTGCCTTCCGTTACACTTGCGTTGCCTTGCTTTGCTTTGCCTTGCAATGCCTTCCGTTACCCTTTCCTTACCTTGCTCTGCATTGCCTAGCCTTGCGTTTTCGTGCCTTAGCCTTGCTTTGCCTTGCCGTGCCTTGCCTTCCGTTATCCTTTCCCTGCCTGGCCGTGCATTGCCTAGCCGTTCTTTGCCTTGCGTTGCCTTGCCTTAGCCTTGCCTTGCCTTGCCGTGCCGTGCTTTCCGTTACCCTTGCCTTGCCTTGCTTTGTCTTGCCTTGCCTTGCTTTCCGTTACCCATTCCTTGCCTTGTCGTACGTTGCCTTGCCTTCCGTTGTGGTGCCATAGCTTTGCCTTGCCTTGCCTTAGTCTAGCTAGGTTTGCGTTGCATTTCATTGTCTTCCGTTACCCTTGCCCTGCCTTGTTTGCCTTGCCTTGCCTTGCCTTCCGTTGCCCTTTCTTTGCCTTGCCGTGCATTGCTTAGCCTTGCGTTGCCTTGCCTTAGCCTTGCCTTGCCTTGCCGCGCCATGCCTTCCGTTAGCCTTTCGTTGTCTTGCCTTGCATTGCCTAGCCTTGCGTTGTCGTGCCTTAGCCTTGCCTTGCCTGGCCGTGCCTTGCCTTGCGTTACCCGTTCCTTGCCTTGATTTGCATTGCCTAGCCTTGCGTTGTCATGCCTTAGCCTTGCCTTGCCTTCCTGGGCCTTGCCTTGTCCTTACCTTACCTTGCCGTGCCTTCCGTTCCCCTTGCCTTGCCTTGCTTTGCCTTGCCTTGCCTTGCCTTCCGTTACCCTTGCCTTGCCTTGCTTTGCCTTGCCTTGCCTTGCCTTCCGTTACACTTTCCTTGCTTTGCCGTGCATTGCCTAGCCTTGCGTTGTAGTGCCTTAGCCTTGTCTCCACTTGCCTTAGCCTTGCTTGGCTTGCCTTGCCTTAACCTTGCCTTGCCTTGCGTTGCCTTACCTTAGCTTTGCCTTGCCTTGCCGTACCTTCCGTTCCCCTTGCCTTGCCTTGCTTTGCCTTGCCTTGCCTTGCCTTCCGTTACCCTTGCCTTGCCTTGCTTTGCCTTGCCTTGCAATGCCTTCCGTTACCCTTTCCTTGCCTTTCCCTGCATTGCCTAGCCTTGCGTTTTCGTGCCTTAGCCTTGCCTTGCCTTGCCGTGCCTTGCCTTCCGTTACCCTTTCCATGCCTTGCTGTGCATTGCCTAGCTTTCTTTGCCTTGCATTGCCTTGCCTTGCTTTGCCTTCCCTGGACATACCGTGCCTTCCGTTACCCTTGCCTTGCCTTACTTTGCCTTGCCTTGCCTTGCCTTCTGTTGTCCCTTCCTTGCCTTGCAGTGCATTGCCTAGCCTTGTGTTGCCTTGCCTTATTCTTGCCTTGCCTTGCAGTGCCATGCCTTCCGTTAGCCTTTCATTGTCTTGCCTTTCATTGCCTACCCTTGCGTTGTTGTGCCGTAGCCTTACCTTGCCTGGCCGTGCCTTGCCTTGAGTTACCCTTTCCTTGCCTTGCCGTGCATTGCCTATCTTTGCGTTGTGGTGCCTTAGCCTTGCCTTGCCTTTCCTTTGCCTTGCTTGTCTACCCTTGCCTTGCCGTGCCTTGCGTTACCCTTGCCTTGCCTTGCTTTGCATTTCGTTGCCTTGCCTTCCGTTACCCTTTCCTTGCCTTGTCGTACATTGCCTACCCTTCCGTTGTGCCATAGCCTTGCCTTGACTTGCCTCAGCCTAGCTTGGCTTGCCTTGCATTGCCGTGCCTTCCGTTACCCTTGCCTTACCTTGCTTTGCTTTGCCTTGCCTTCCGTTAACGTTTCCTTGCCTTGCGGTGCATTGCCTAGACTTGCGTTGTCGTGCCATAGCCTTGCCTTCCCTTGCCTTAGCCTTGATTGGCTGGCCATGACTTGCTGTGCCTTGCTTTCCGTTACCCTTGCCTGGCCTTGCTTTGCTTTGCCTTGCCTTCCGTTAACGTTTCCTTTCTTTGCGGTGCATTGATTAGCCTTGCGTTTTCGTGCCTTAGCCTTGTCTTGCCTTGACTTGCCGTGGCTTGCCTTGTCCTTCCCTTACTTTGCGTGCCTTCCGTTACCCTTGTCTTGCCTTGCTTTGTCTTGCCTTGCCTTGCGTTCCGTTACCCATTCCTTCCCTTGTCGTACATTGCCTTGCCTTCCGTTGTGGTGCCATAGCCTTGCCTTGCCTTGATTAGTCTAGCTTGGTTTGCCTTGCCTTTCAGTGCCTTCCGTTACTCTTGCCCTGCCATGCTTTGCCTTGCCTTGCCTTGCCTTCCGTTGCCCTTTCCTTGCCTTGATTTGCATTGCCTAGCCTTGCGTTGCCTTGCCTTAGCCGTGCCTTGCCTTGCGTGCCATGCCTTCCGTTAGCCTTTCGTTGACTTGCCTTGCATTGCCTAGCATTGCGTTGCCTTCCCTTAGCCTTGCCTTGCCTTCCCTTCCCGTGCCTTCCGTTTCCCTTGCCTGGCCTTGCTTTGCCTTGCATTGCCTTCCGTTACCCTTTCCTTGCCTTGCGGTGCATTGCTTAGCCTTGCGTTGCCTTGCCTTAGCCTTGACTTGCCTTGCCGTGCCTTGCCTTCCATTGCACTTTCCTTGCCTTTGCGTGCATTGCCTAGCCTTGCGTTCTCCTGTCTTATCTTTGCGTCCCCTTGCCTTAGCCTTGCTTGGCGTCCCTTGCCTTAACCTTGCCTAGACTTGTGTTATTGTGCCTGAGCCTTACCTTGCCTGGCCGTGCCTTGCCTTGTCCTTCCCTTGCCTTGCCGTGCCTTCCATTCACCTTGCCTTGCCTTGCCGTGCCTTCCGTTCCCCTTGCATTGCCTTGCTTTCCCTTACCTTGCCTAGCTTCCGTTACACTTTCGGTGCCTTGAAGTGCATTGCCTAGCCTTGCGTTGCCTTGATTTAGCCTTGCCTTGCCGTGCCGTGCCTTCCGTTACACTTGCCTTGTCTTGCTTTCCCTTGCATTGCAATGCCTTCCGTTACCCTTTCCTTGCCTTGTCCTGCATTGCCTAGCCTTGCGTTTTCGTGGTTAGCCTTGCCTTGCCTTGCCTTGCCGTGCCTTGCCTTCCGTTACCCTTTCCTTGCCTTGCCGTGCATTGCCTAGCCTTTCTTTGCCTTCTGTTGCCTTGCCTTAGCCTAGCCTTGCCTTGCCGTGCCAAGCTTTCCGTTACCCTTGCCTTGCCTTTCTTTGCCTTGCCTTGCTATGCCTTCCGTTACCCTTTACTTGCGTAGCCCTGCATTGCCTAGCCTTGCGTTGTCGTGCCTTAGCCTTTCCTTGCGTTACCGTTTCCTTGCCTTGAGGTGCATTGCGTAGCCTTGCGGTTGTCGTGCCTTAGCCTTGCATTGCCTTGCCTTGTCGTTCCTTGCCTTGTCCTTCCCTTACCTTGCGTTCCTTCCGTTACCTTTGCCTTGCCTTGCTTTGTCTTGCCTTGCCTTGCCTTCCGTTAGCCATTCCTTGCCTTGTCGTACATTGCCTGGCCTTGCGTTGTGGTGCCATAGCCTTGCCTTGCCTGGCCTTAGCCTAGCTTGGTTTGCCTTGCATTGCCGTCCCTTCCGTTATCCTTGCCTTGCCATGCTTTGCCTTGCTTTGCCTTGCATTCCGTTGCCCTTTCCTTGCCTTGCCGTGCATTGACTAGCCTTGCGTTGCCTTGCCTTAGCCGTGCCTTGCCTTTGGCGTGCCATGCCTTCCGTTAGCCTTTCGTTCCCTTGCCTTGCATTGCCTAGCATTGCGTTGCTTTGCCTTAGCCTTGCCTTGCCTTCGCTTCCCTTGCCTTCCGTTTCCCTTGCCTGGCCTTGCTTTGCTTTGCATTGCCTTCCGTTACCCTTTCCTTGCCTTGCGGTGCATTGCTTACCCTTGCGTTGCCTTGCCTTAGCCTTGCCTTGCCTTGCCGTGCCTTGCCTTCCGTTTCACTTTCCTTGCCTTTGCGTGCATTGCCTAGCCGTTCGTTCTCCTGCCTTATCTTTGCCTCCCCTTGCCTTAGCCTTGCTTGGCGTCCCTTGCCTTAACCTTGCCTAGCCTTGTGTTATCGTGCCTTAGCCTTACCTTTCCTGGCCGTGCCTTTCTTTCTCCTTCCCTTGCCTTGCCGTGCCTTCCATTCCCCTTGCCTTACCTTGCCGTGCCTTCCGTTACACTTTCCTTGCTTTACCGTGCATTGCCTAGCCTTGCGTTGCAGTGCCTTAGCCTTGTCTCCACTTGCCTTAGCCTTGCCTTAACCTTGCCTTGCCTTGCGTTGCCTTACCTTAGCTTTGCCTTGCCTTGCCGTACCTTCCGTTCCCCTTGCCTTGCCGTGCATTGCCTAGCTTTGTGTTGTCTTGCCTTATCCTTGCCTTGCCTGCCGTGCCATGCCTTCCGTTAGCCTTTCTTTGCCTTGCCGTGCATTGCCTTCCGTTTCCCTTTCCTTGCCTTGTCGTACATTGCCTAGCCTTCCGTTGTGCCATAGCCTTGCCTTGCCTTGCCTTAGCCTAGATTGACTTGCCTTGCATTGCCTTGCCTTCCGTTACCCTTGCCTTACCTTGCTTTGCCTTGCCTGGCCTTGCCTTCCGTTACCCTTTCCTTGCAATGCGCTGCATTACCTAGACTTGCGTTGTCGTGCCATAGCCTTGCCTTCCCTTGCCTTAGCCTTGATTGACTGGCCATGCCTTGCTGTGCCTTGCCTTCCGTTACCCTTGCCTTGCTTTGCTTTGCCTTGCCTTGCCTTCCGTTAAGGTTTCCTTGCCTTGCGGTACATTGCTTAGCCTTGCGTTGTCGTGCCTTAGCCTTGCCTTGCCTGACCGTGCCTTTCCTTGCGCTACCGTTTCCTTGCTTTGCCGTGTATTGCCTAGCCTTGCGTTGTCGTGCCTTAGCCTTGTCTTGCCTTGACTTGCCGTGCCTTGCCTTGTCCTTCCCTTAACTTGCCGTGCATTCCGTTACCCTTGTCTTGCCTTTCTTTGTCTTGCCTTGCCTTGCCTTCCGTTACCCATTCCTTCCCTTGTCGTACATTGCCTTGCCTTCCGTTGTGGGGCCATAGCCTTGCCTTGCCTTGCCTTATTCTACCTTGGTTTGCCTTGCATTTCAGTGCCTTCCGTTACCCTTGCCCTGCCTTGCTTTGCCTTGCCTTGCCTTGCCTTCCGTTGCCCTTTCCTTGCCTTGCAGTGCATTAACTATCCTTGCGTTGCCTTGCCTTAGCCGTGCCTTGCCTTACAGTGCGATGCCTTCCGTTAACCTTTCGTTGCCTTGCCTTGCATTGCCTAGCATTGCGTTGCCTTGCCTTAGACTTGCCTTGAATTCCGTTTCCGTGCCTTCCGTTTCCCTTGCCTGGCCTTGCTTTCCTTGCATTGCCTTCCGTTACCCTTTCCTTGCCTTGCGGTGCATTGCTTAGCCTTCCATTCCCTTGCCCTGGCCTTCCCTTCCCTTGCTGTGCCTTGCCTTCCGTTACACTTTCCTTGCCTTGTCGTACATTGCCTTGCCTTCCGTTGTGGTGCCTTAGCCTTGCTTGTCTTGCCTTCCCCTAACCTGTCCTTGCATGGCATTGCCTTGCCTTAGCCTTGCCTTGCTTTTCCTTAGCCTAGCTTGGCTTGCCTTGCATTGCCGTGCCTTCCGTTATCCTTGCCTTGCCTTGCTTTCCCGTGCCTTGCCTTGCTTCCGTTATACTTTCCTTGCCTTGCCGTGCATTGCCTAGCCTTGCATTGCCTTGCTTTAGCCTTGCCTTGCCTTGCCGTGCCGTGCCTTCCGTTACACTTGCGTTGCCTTGCTTTGCCTTGCCTTGCAATGCCTTCCGTTATCCTTTCCTTGCCTTGCCCTGCATTGCCTAGCCTTGCGTTTTTGTGCCTTAGCCTTGCCTTGCCTTGCCGTGCCTTGCCTTCCGTTACCCTTTCCTTGCCTTGCCGTGCATTGCCTAGCATTTCTTTGCCTTGCCTTGCCTTGCCTTACTTTACCTTGCCTTGCCTTGCCTTCTGTTGCCCCTTCCTTGACTTGCAGTGCATTGCCTAGCCTTGTGTTGCCTTACCTTATCCTTGCCTTGCCTTGCCTTGCCATGCCTTCCGTTAGCCTTTCATTGCCTTGCCTTGCATTTCCTAGCCTTGCGTTTTCGTGCCGTAGCCTTACCATGCCTGGCCGTGCCTTGCCTTGTGTTACCCTTTTCTTGCCTTGCCGTGCATAGCCTATCTTTACGTTGTCGTGCCATAGCCTTGCCTTGCCTTTCCTTTGCCTTGCTTGTCTACCCTTGCCTTGCCTTGCTGTGCATTTCCTTGCCTTGCCTTCCGTTACCCTTTCCTTGCCTTGTCGTACATTGCCTAGCCTTCCGTTGTGCCATAGCCTTGCCTTGACTTGCCCTAGCCTAGCTTGGCTTGCCTTGCATTGCCGTGCCTTCTATTACCCTTGCCTTACCTTGCTTTGCCTTGCCTTTCCTTGCCATCCGTTACCCTTGCCGTCCCTTGCTTTGCCTTGCCTTGCCTTCCGTTACCCTTTCCTTGCAATGCCCTGCATTATCTAGACTTGCGTTGTCGTGCCATAGCTTTGCCTTCCCTTGCCTTAGCCTTGATTGGCTGGCCATGCCTTGCCGTGCCTTGCCTTCCGTTCCCGTTGCCTGGCCTTGCTTTGCCTTGCCTTGCCTTCCGTTAACATTTCCTTGCCTTGCTTTGCATTGCCTAGCCTTGCGTTGTCATGCCTCAGCCTTGCCTTGCCTTGCTGGGCCTTGCCTTGTCCTTACCTTACCTTGACGTGCCTTCCGTTCCCCTTGCCTAGCCTTGTTTTGCCTTGCCTTGCCTTGCCTTCCGTTACCCTTGCCTTGCCTTGCTTTGCCTTGCCTTGCCTTCCCTTCCGTTACACTTTCCTTGCTTTGCCGTGCATTGCCTAGCCTTGCGTTGCAGTGCCTTAGCCTTGTCTCCACTTGCCTTAGCCTTGCCTTAACCTTGCCTTGCCTTGCGTTGCCTTACCTTAGCTTTGCCTTGCCTTGCCGTACCTTCCGTTCCCCTTGCCTTGCCGTGCATTTCCTAGCCCTGTGTTTCCTTGCCTTATCATTCCCTAGCATTGCGTGCCTTGCCTTGCCGTGCCGTGCTTTCCGTTACACTTGCCTTGCCTTCCTTTGCCTTGCATTGCCTTGCCTTCCGTTACCCTTTCCTTACCTGGCCCTGCATTGCCTAGCCTTGCGTTGTCCTGCCTTAGCTTTGCCTCCCCTTGCTTTAGCCTTGATTGGCGTCCCTTGCCTTAACCTTGCCTAGCCTTCTGTTATCATGCCTTAGCCTTACCTTGCCTGGCAGTGCCTTGCCTTGTCCTTCCCTTTCCTTGCCGTGCCTTCCATTCCCCTTGCTTACCTTGTCATGCCTTTCGTTCCCCTTGCATTGCATTGATTTCCCTTGCTTGCCTTGCTTGTTACCCTTTCCTTGCCTTCCTGTGCCTAGCCTTGCGTTGTCGTGCCTTAGCCTTTCCTTGCCTGACCGTGCCTTTCCTTGCGTTACCGTTTCTTTGCCTTGAGGTGCATTGCCTAGACTTGCGTTGTCGTGCCTTAGCCTTGCCTTCCTTCCCTTGCCGTTCCTTGCCTAGTCCTTCCCTTACCTTGCGTTCCTTTCGTTACCCTTGCATTTCCTTGCTTTGCCTTGCCTTCCCTTGCCTTCTGTTGCCCCTTCCTTGCCTTACAGTGCATTGCCTAGCCTTGTGTTGTCTTTCCTTATCCTTGCCTTGCCTTGCCGTGCCATGCCTTCCATTAGCCTTTCATTGCCTTGCCGTGCATTGCCTAGCCTTGCGTTTTCCTGCCTTAGCCTTGCCTTGCCTTGCCGTGCCTTGACTTCCGTTTCCCTTTCCTTGCCTTGTCGTACATTGCCTAGCCTTCCGTTGTGCTATAGCCTTGCCTTGACTTGCCTTAGCCTAGATTGACTTGCCTTGCATTGCCGTGCCTTCCGTTACACTTGCGTTGCCTTGCTTTGCCTTGCCTTGCAATGCCTTCCGTTACCCTTTCCTTGCCTTGTCCTGCATTGCCTATCCTCGCGTTTTCTTGCCTTAGCCTTGCCTTGCCTTGCCGTGCCTTGCCTTCCGTTCCCCTTTCTTTGCCTTGCCGTGCATTGCCTAGCCTTTCTTTCACTTTGCTTGCCGTGCCGTGCCTTCCGATACCCTTGCCTTTCCTTGTTTGCCTTGCCTTCCTTGCCTTCCGTTACCCTTTCCTTGCCTTGCCGTGAGTTGCCTAGCCTTGCGTTGTCTTACCTTAGCCTTGCCTTGCCTTGCCTTGCCATGCCTTGCCTTGGCTTTCCATTACCTTGCCGTGCCTTCAGTTACCCTTGCCTTGCATTGCTTTTTCTTGCCTTGCCTTGTTTTCCGTTACCCATTCCTTGCGTTGTCGTACATTGCCTTGCCTTCCGTTGTGGTGCCTTAGCCTTGCTTGTCTTGAATTCCCTTATCCTGTCCTTGCATGGCATTGCCTTGCGTTAGCCTTGCCTTGCCTTCCCTTAGCCTAGCTTGGCTTGCCTTGCATTGCCGTGCCTTCCGTTATCCTTGCCTTGCCTTGCTTTCCCTTGCCTTGCCTTGCTTCCTTTATACTTTCCTTGCATTGCCGTGCATTGCCTAGCCTTGCATTGGCTTGCTTTAGCCTTGCCTTGCCTTGCCGTGCCGTGCCTTCCGTTACACCTGCGTTGCCTTGCTTTGCCTTGCCTTGCA
The DNA here is from genome assembly GCF_037893015.1 of Macrotis lagotis. NCBI lineage: Eukaryota > Metazoa > Chordata > Mammalia > Peramelemorphia > Peramelidae > Macrotis > Macrotis lagotis. Next base: position 314,034 of record NW_027421929.1, read on the forward strand.
ATGCCTTCCGTTACCCTTTCCTTACCTTGCTCTGCATTGCCTAGCCTTGCGTTTTCGTGCCTTAGCCTTGCTTTGCCTTGCCGTGCCTTCCCTTCCGTTACCCTTTCCCTGCCTGGCCGTGCATTGCGTAGCCGTTCTTTGCCTTGCGTTGCCTTGCCTTATCCTTGCCTTGCCTTGCCGTGCCGTGCTTTCCGTTACCCTTGCCTTGCCTTGCTTTGTCTTGCCTTGCCTTGCCTTCCGTTACCCTTTCCTTGCCTTACCGTGCATTGCCTAGCCTTTCTTTGCCTTCTGTTACCTTAACTTAGCCTAGCCTTGCCTTGCCGTGCCAAGCTTTCCGTTACCCTTGCCTTGCCTTTCTTTGCCTTGCCTTGCTATGCCTTCCGTTACCCTTTACATGCGTTGCCCTGCATTGCCTAGCCTTGCGTTGTCGTGCCTTAGCCTTTCCTTGCCTGACCGTGCCTTTCCTTGCGTTACCGTTTCCTTGCCTTGAGGTGCATTGCGTAGCCTTGCGGTTGTCGTGCCTTAGCCTTGCCTTGCCTTGCCTTGTCGTTCCTTGCCTTGTCCTTCCCTTGCCTTGCGTTCCTTCCGTTACCTTTGCCTTGCCTTGCTTTGTCTTGCCTTGCCTTGCCTTCCGTTACCCATTCCTTGCCTTGTCGTACATTGCCTGGCCTTCCGTTGTGGTGCCATAGCCTTGCCTTGCCTGGCCTTAGCCTAGCTTGGTTTGCCTTGCATTGCCGTGCCTTCCGTTATCCTTGCCGTGCCATGCTTTGCCTTGCTTTGCCTTGCCTTCCGTTGCCCTTTCCTTGCCTTGCCGTGCATTGACTAGCCTTGCGTTGCCTTGCCTTAGCCGTGCCTTGCCTTTCGCGTGCCATGCCTTCCGTTAGCCTTTCGTTCCCTTGCCTTGCATTGCCTAGCATTGCGTTGCTTTGAGTTAGCCTTGCCTTGCCTTCGCTTCCCTTGCCTTCCGATTCCCTTGCCTGGCCTTGCTTTGCTTTGCTTTGCCTTCCGTTACCCTTTCCTTGCCTTGCTGTGCATTGCTTACCCTTGCGTTGCCTTGCCTTAGCCTTGCCTTGCCTTGCCGTGCCTTGCCTTCCGTTTCACTTTCCTTGCCTTTGCGTGCATTGCCTATCCGTTCGTTCTCCTGCCTTATCTTTGCCTCCCCTTGCCTTAGCCTTGCTTGGCGTCCCTTGCCTTAACCTTGCCTAGCCTTGTGTTATCGTGACTTAGCCTTACCTTTCCTGGCCGTGCCTTTCCTTGGCCTTCGCTTGCCTTGCCGTGCCTTCCATTCCCCTTGCCTTACCTTGCCGTGCTTCCGTTACACTTTCTTGCTTTACCGTACATTGCCTAGCCTTGCGTTGCAGTGCCTTAGCCTTGTCTCCACTTGCCTTAGCCTTGCCTTAACCTTGCCTTGCCTTGCGTTGCCTTACCTTAGCTTTGCCTTGCCTTGCCGTACCTTCCGTTCCCCTTGCCTTGCCGTGCAATACCTAGCCTTGTGTTTCCTTGCCTTATCCTTCCCTAGCCTTGCGTTGCCTTGCCTTAGCCTTGCCTTGCCTTGCCGTGCCGTGCTTTCCGTTACACTTGCCTTGCCTTGCTTTGCCTTGCCTTGCCTTGCCTTGCCTTCGGCTACCCTTTCCCTACCTGGCCCTGCCTTGCCTAGCCTTGCGTTGTCCTGCCTTAGCTTTGCATCCCCTTGCCTTAGCCTTGATTGGCGTCCCTTGCCTTAACCTTGCCTAGCCTTGTGTTATCGTGCCTTAGCCTTACCTTGCCTGGCAGTGCCTTGCCTTGTCCTTCCCTTTCCTTGCCGTGCCTTCCATTCCCCTTGCCTTACCTTGTCATGCCTTTCGTTCCCCTTGCATTGCATTGATTTCCCTTGGCTTGCCTTGCTTCCGTTACACTTTCCTTGCCTTGCCCTGCATTGCCTAGCCTTGCGTTGTCGTGCCTTAGCCTTTCCTTGCCTGACCGTGCCTTTCCTTGCGTTACCGTTTCCTTGCCTTGAGGTGTATTGCCTAGACTTGCGTTGTCGTGCCTTAGCCTTGCCTTTCCTTGCCTTGCCGTTCCTTGCCTTGTCCTTCCCTTACCTTGCGTTCCTTCCGTTACCCTTGCATTTCCTTGCTTTGCCTTGCCTTGCCTTGCCTTCTGTTGCCCCTTCCTTGCCTTACAGTGCATTGCCTAGCCTTGTGTTGTCTTGCCTTATCCTTGCCTTGCCTTGCCGTGCCATGCCTTCCGTTAGCCTTTAATTGCCTTGCCGTTCATTGCCTTCCGTTTCCCTTTCCTTGCCTTGCCGTGCATTGACTAGCCTTGCCTTGCCTTGCCTTAGCCGTGCCTTGCCTTGCCGTACGATGCCTTCCGTTAACCTTTCGTTGCCTTAACTTGCATTGCCTGGCATTGCGTTGCCTTGCCTTAGACTTGCCTTGCCTTCCGTTTCCGTGCCTTCCGTTTCCCTTGCCTGGCCTTGCTTTGCCTTGCATTGCCTTCCGTTACCCTTTCCTTGCCTTGCGGTGCATTGCTTAGCCTTGCGTTCCCTTGCCTTAGCCTTGCCTTCCCTTGCTGTGCCTTGCCTTCCGTTACACTTTACTTGCTTTGCCGTGCATTGCCTAGCCTTACGTTGTAGTGCCTTAGCCTTGTCTGCACTTGCCTTAGCCTTGCTTGGCTTGCCTTGCCTTAACCTTGCCTTGCCTTGTGTTGCCTTACCTTAGTTTGCCTTGCCTTGCCGTACGTTCCGATCACCTTGCCTTGCTGTGCATTGCCTAGCCTTGTGTTTCCTTGACTTATCCTTCCCTAGCCTTGCGTTGCCTTGCCTTAGCCTTGCCTCGCCTTGACGTGCCGTGCTTTCCGTTACGCTTGCCTTGCCTTCTTTTGCCTTGCATTGCCTTGCCTTCCGTTACCCTCTCCTTACCTGGCCCTTCATTGCCTAGCCTTGCGTTGTCCTGCCTTAGCTTTGCATCACCTTGCCTTAGCCTTGATTTGCGTCCCTTGCCTTAACCTTGCCTAGCCTTGTGTTATCATTCCTTAGCCTTACCTTGCCTGGCAGTGCCTTGCCTTGTCCTTCCCTTTCCTTGCCGTGCCTTCCATTCCCCTTGCCTTACGTTGTCATGCCTTTCGTTCCCCTTGCATTGCATTGCTTTCCCTTGGCTGGCCTTGCTTCCGTTACCCTTTCCTTGCCTTGCCCTGCATTGCCTAGCCTTGCGTTGTCGTGCCTTAGCCTTTCCTTGCCTGACCGTGCCTTTCCTTGCGTTACCGTTTCTTTGCCTTGAGGTGCATTGCCTAGTCTTGCGTTGTCGTGCCTTAGCCTTGTCTTTCCTTGCCTTGCCGTTCCTTGCCTTGTCCTTCCCTTACCTTGCGTTCCTTCCGTTACCCTTGCATTTCCTTGCTTTGCCTTGCCTTGCCTTGCCTTCTGTTGCCCCTTCCTTGCCTTACAGTGCATTGCCTAGCCTTGTGTTTTCTTGCCTTATCCTTGCCTTGCCTTGCCGTGCCATGCCTTCCGTTAGCCTTTCATAGCCTTGCCGTGCATTGCCTAGCCTTGCGTTTTCGTGCCTTAGCCTTGCCTTGCCTTCCCGTGCCTTGCCTTCCGTTTCCCTTTCCTTGCATTGTCGTACATTGCCTAGCCTTCCGTTGTGCCATAGCCTTGCCTTGCCTTCCCTTAGCCTAGATTGACTTGCATTGCATTGCCGTGCCTTCCGTTATCCTTGCCTTGCCTTGCTTTCCCTTGCCTTGCCTTGCTTCCGTTATACTTTCCTTGCGTTGCCGTGCATTACCTAGCCTTGCATTGCCTTGCTTTAGCCTTGCCTTGCCTTGCCGTGCCGTGCCTTCCGTTACACTTGCGTTGCCTTGCTTTGCCATGCCTTGCAATGCCTTCCGTTACCCTTTCCTTACCTTGCTCTGCATTGCCTAGCCTTGCGTTTTCGTGCCTTAGCCTTGCTTTGCCTTCCCGTGCCTTGCCTTCCGTTACCATTTCCTTGCCTGGCCGTGCATTGCCTATCCTTTCTTTGCCTTGCGTTGCCTTGCCTTAGCATTGCCTTGCCTTGCCGTGCCGTGCTTTCCGTTACCCTTGCCTTGCCTTGCTTTGTCTTACCTTGCCTTGCCTTCCGTTACCCATTCCTTGCCTTGTCGTACATTGCCTTGCCTTCCGTTGTGGTGCCATAGCCTTGCCTTGCCTTGCCTTAGTCTAGCTTGGTTTGCCTTGCATTTCAGTGTCTTCCGTTACCCTTGCCCTGCCTTGTTTGCCTTGTCTTGCCTTGCCTTCCGTTGCCCTTTCCTTGCCTTGCCGTGCATTGCTTAGCCTTGCGTTGCCTTGCCTTAGCCTTGCCTTGCCTTGCCGTGCCATGCCTTCCGTTAGCCTTTCGTTGCCTTGCCTTGCATTGCCTAGCCTTGCGTTGTCGTGCCTTAGCCTTGCCTTGCCTTCCTGGGCCTTGCCTTGTCCTTACCTTACCTTGCCGTGCCTTCCGTTCCCCTTGCCTTGCCTTGCTTTGCCTTGCCTTGCCTTGCCTTCCGTTACCCTTGCCTTGCCTTGCTTTGCCTTGCCTTGCCTTGCCTTCCGTTACACTTTCCTTGCTTTGCCGTGCATTGCCTAGCCTTGCGTTGTAGTGCCTTAGACTTGTCTCCACTTGCCTTAGCCTTGCTTGGCTTGCCTTGCCTTAACCTTGCCTTGCCTTGCGTTGCCTTACCTTAGCTTTGCCTTGCCTTGCCGTACCTTCCGTTCCCCTTGCCTTGCCTTGCTTTGCCTTGCCGTGCCGTGCCTTCCGTTACACTTGTGTTGCCTTGCTTTGCCTTGCCTTGCAATGCCTTGCGTTACCCTTTCCTTGCCTTTCCCTGCATTGCCTAGCCTTGCGTTTTCGTGCTTTAGCCCTGCCTTGCCTTGCCGTGCCTTGCCTTCCGTTACCCTTTCCTTGCCTTGCCGTGCATTGCCTAGCTTTCTTTGCCTTGCCTTGCCTTGCCTTGCTTTGCCTTCCCTTGACATACCGTGCCTTCCGTTACCCTTGCCTTGCCCTACTTTGCCTTGCCTTGCCTTGCCTTCTGTTGTCCCTTCCTTGCCTTGCAGTGCATTGCCTATCCTTGTGTTGCCTTGCCTTATTCTTGCCTTGCCTTGCAGTGCCATGCCTTCCGTTAGCCTTTCATTGCCTTGCCTTGCATTGCCTACCCTTGCCTTGTTGTGCCGTAGCCTTACCTTGCCTGGCCGTGCCTTGCCTTGAGTTACCCTTTCCTTGCCTTGCCGTGCATTGCCTATCTTTGCGTTGTGGTGCCTTAGCCTTGCCTTGCCTTTCCTTTGCCTTGCTTGTCTACCCTTGCCTTCCCGTGCCTTGCGTTACCCTTGCCTTGCCTTTCTTTGCATTTCCTTGCCTTGCCTTCCGTTACCCTTTCCTTGCCTTGTCGTACATTGCCTACCCTTCCGTTGTGCCATAGCCTTGCCTTGACTTGCCTCAGCCTAGCTTGGCTTGCCTTGCATTGCCGTGCCTTCCGTTACCCTTGCCTTACCTTGCTTTGCCTTGCCTTGCCTTCCGTTAACGTTTCCTTGCCTTGCGGTGCATTGCCTAGACTTGCGTTGTCGTGCCATAGCCTTGCTTTCCCTTGCCTTAGCCTTGATTGGCTGGCCATGCCTTGCTGTCCCTTGCCTTCCGTTACCCTTGCCTGGCCTTGCTTTGCCTTGCCTGGCCTTCCGTTAACGTTTCCTTGCCTTGCGGTGCATTCATTAGCCTTGCGTTGTCGTGCCTTAGCCTTGTCTTGCCTTGACTTGCCGTGACTTGCCTTGTCCTTCCCTTACTTTGCCGTGCCTTCCGTTACCCTTGTCTTGCCTTGCTTTGTTTTGTCTTGCCTTGCCTTGCCTTCCCTTACCCATTCCTTCCCTTGTCGTACATTGCCCTGCCTTCCGTTGTGGTGCCATAGCCTTGCCTTGCCTTGATTAGTCTAGCTTGGTTTGCCTTGCCTTTCAGTGCCTTCCGTTACCCTTGCCCTGCCTGGCTTTGCCTTGCCTTGCCTTGCCTTCGGTTGCCCTTTCCTTGCCTTGCCGTGCATTGACTAGCCTTGCGTTGTCTTGCCTTAGCCGTGCCTTGCCTTGCGTGCCTTTCCTTCCGTTAGCCTTTCGTTGCCTTGCCTTGCATTGCCTAGCATTGCGTTGCCTTCCCTTAGCCTTGCCTTGCCTTCCCTTCCCGTGCCTTCCGTTTCCCTTGCCTGGCCTTGCTTTGCCTTGCATTGCCTTCCGTTACCCTTTCGTTGCCTTGTGGTGCATTGCTTTGCCTTGCATTGCCTTGCCTTAGCCTTGCCTTGCCTTGCCGTGCCTTGCCTTCCATTGCACTTTCCTTGCCTTTGCGTGCATTGCCTAGCCTTGCGTTCTCCTGCCTTATCTTTGCGTCCCTTTCCCTTAGCCTTGCTTGGCGTAACTTGCCTTAACCTTGCCTAGACTTTTGTTATTGTGCCTTAGCCTTACCTTGCCTGGCCGTGCCTTGCCTTGTCCTTCCCTTGCCTTGCCGTGCCTTCCATTTACCTTGCCTTGCCTTGCCGTGCCTTCCGTTCCCCTTGCATTGCCTTGCTTTCCCTTACCTTGCCTAGCTTCCGTTACACTTTCGGTGCCTTGAAGTGCATTGCCTAGCCTTGCGTTGCCTTGATTTAGCCTTGCCTTGCCTTGCCGTGCCGTGCCTTCCGTTACACTTGCCTTGCCTTGCTTTGCCTTGCATTTAAATGCCTTCCGTTACCCTTTCTTTGCATTGTCCTGCATTGCCTAGCCTTGCGTTTTCGTGCCTTAGCCTTGCCTTGCCTTGCCTTGCCGTGCCTTGCCTTCCGTTAACCTCTCCTTGCCTTGCCGTGCATTGCCTAGCCTTTCATTCCCTTGGCTTGCCGTGTCGTGCCTTCCGTTACCCTTGCCTTGCCTTGTTTTCCTTGCCTTCCTTGCCTTCCGTTACACTTTCCTTGCCTTGCCGTGCTTTCCCTAGCCTTGCGTTGTTGTGCCTTAGCATTGCCTTGCCTTGCCTTGCCATGCCTTGCCTTGGCTTTCCATTACATTGCCGTGCCTTCCATTACCCTTGCCTTGCATTGCTTTTTCTTGCCTTGCCTTGTCTTCCGTTACCCATTCCTTGCCTTGTCGTACATTGCTTTGCCTTCCGTTGTGGTGCCTTAGCCTTGTTTGGCTTGTCTTCCCTTAACCTGGCCTTGCATGGCATTGCCTTGCCTTAGCCTTGCCTTGCCTTGCCTTAGCCTAGCTTGGCTTGCCTTGCATTGCCGTGCCTTCCGTTATCCTTGACTTGCCTTGCTTTCCCTTGCCTTGCCTTGCTTCCGTTATGCTTTCCTTGCCTTGCCGTGCATTGCCTAGCCTTGCATTGCCTTGCTTTAGCCTTGCCTTGCCTTGCCGTGCCGTGCCTTCCGTTACACTTGCGTTGCCTTGCTTTGCCTTGCCTTGCAATGCCTTCCGTTACCCTTTCCTTACCTTGCCCTGCATTGCCTAGCCTTGCGTTTTCGTGCCTTAGCCTTGCTTTGCCTTGCTGTGCCTTGCTTTCCGTTACCCTTTCCTTGCCTTGCCGTGCATTGCCTAGCCTTTCTTTGCCTTCTGTTGCCTTGCCTTAGCCTTGCCTTGCCTTGCCGTGCCAAGCTTTCCGTTACCCTTGCCTTGCCTTTATTTCCCTTGCCTTGCTATGCCTTCCGTTACCCTTTACTTGCGTTGCCCTGCATTGCCTAGCCTTGCGTTGTCGTGCCTTAGCCTTTCCTTGCCTTGCCGTGCCATGCCTTCCGTTAGCCTTTCATTGCCTTGCCTTGCATTGCCTAGCCTTGCATTGCCGTAACATAGCATTACCTTCCCTGGCCGTGCCTTGCCTTGAGTTACCCTTTCCTTGCCTTGCCGTGCATTGCCTAGCTTTGCGTTGTCGTGCCATAGCCTTGCCTTTCCTTTCCTTTGTCTTGCTTGTCTACCCTTGCCTTGCCTTGCTGTGCATTTCCTTGCCTTGCCTTCCGTTACCCTTTCCTTGCCTTGTCGTACATTGCCTTGCCTTGCGTTTTCGTGCCTTAGCCTTGCTTTGCCTTGCCGTGCCTTGCCTTCTGTTACCCTTTCCTTGCCTTGCCTTGCCTTGCCGTGCCTTACTTTGTCCTTCCCTTACCTTGCCGTGCCTTCCGTTACCCTTGCCTTGCCTTGCATTATCTTGCCTTGCCTTGCCTTCCGTTACCCATTCCTTGCGTTGTCGTACATTGCCTTGCCTTCCGTTGTGGTGCCATAGCCTTGCGTTGCCTTGCCTTAGCCTAGATTGGCTTGCCTTCCATTGCCGTGCCTTCCGTTACCCTTGCCTTACCTTGCTTTGCCTTGCCTTTCCTTGCCATCCGTTACCCTTGCCTTGCCTTGTTTTGTCTTGCCTTGCTTGCCTTCCTTTACCCATTCCTTGCCTTGTCGTACATTGCCTGGCCTTCCGTTGTGGTGCCATCGCCTTGCCTTGCCTGGCCTTAGCCTAGGTCCGATTGCCTTGCATTGCCGCGCCTTCCGTTATCCTTGCCTTGCCATGCTTTGCCTTGCCTTGCCTTGCATTGCCATGCCTTCCCTTGTCTTTCCATTACCTTGCCGTGCCTTCCGTTACCCTTGCCTTGCATTGCTTTTTCTTTCCTTGCCTTGTCTTCCGTTACCCATTCCTTGCCTTGTCGTACATTGCCTTGCCTTCCGTTGTGGTGCCTTAGCCTTGCTTGCCTTGCCTACACTTAACCTGGCCTTGCATGGCATTGCCTTGCATTAGCCTTGCCTTGCCTTCCCTTTGCCTAGCTTGGCTTGCCTTGCATTGCCATGCCTTTCGTTCCCCTTGCATTGCACTGCTTTCCCTTGCCTTGCCTTGCTTCCGTTATACTTTCGTTGCCTTGCCGTGCATTGCCTAGCCTTGCGTTGCCTTGCTTTAGCCTTGCGTTGCCTTGCCGTGCCGTGCTTTCCGTTACCCTTTCCTTACCTTGCCGTGCATTGCCTAGCCTTTCTTTGCCTTGTTTTGCCTTCCCTTGACATACCGTGCCTTCCGTTACCCTTGCCTTGCCTTGCTTTGCCTTGCCTTGCCTTGCCTTCTGTTGCCCCTTCCTTGACTTGCAGTGAGTTGCCTTGCCTTGTCTTGCCTTGCCTTATCCTTGCCTTGCCTTGCCGTGCCATGCCTTCCGTTAGCCTTTCATTGCCTTGCCTTGCATTGCCTAGCCTTGCGTTGCCGTGCCATAGCATTACCTTCCCTGGCCGTGCCTTGCCTTGAGTTACCCTTTCCTTGCCTTGCCGTGCATTGCCTAGCTTTGCGTTGTCGTGCCATAGCCTTGCCTTGCCTTGCCGTGCCATGTCTTCCGTTAGCCTTTCATTGCCTTGCCTTGCATTGCCTAGCCTTGCATTGCCGTAACATAGCATTACCTTCCCTGGCAGTGCCTTGCCTTGAGTTACCCTTTCCTTGCCTTGCCGTGCATTGCCTAGCTTTGCGTTGTCGTGCCATAGCCTTGCCTTGCCTTTCCATAGCCTTGCTTGTCTACCCTTGCCTTGCCTTGCTGTGCATTTCCTTGCCTTGCCTTCCGTTACCCTTTCCTTGCCTTGTCGTACATTGCCTTGCCTTGCGTTTTCGTGCCTTAGCCTTGCTTTGCCTTGCCGTGCCTTGCCTTCTGTTACCCTTTCCTTGCCTTGCCATGCCTTGCCGTGCCTTACTTTGTCCTTCCCTTACCTTGCCGTGCCTTCCGTTACCCTTGCCTTGCCTTGCTTTATCTTGCCTTGCCTTGCCTTCCGTTACCCATTCCTTGCGTTGTCGTACATTGCCTTGCCTTCCGTTGTGGTGCCATAGCCTTGCGTTGCCTTGCCTTAGCCTAGATTGGCTTGCCTTCCATTGCCGTGCCTTCCGTTACCCTTGCCTTACCTTGCTTTGCCTTGCCTTTCCTTGCCATCCGTTACCCTTGCCTTCCCTTGCCTTGCCTTTCCTTGCCTTGCCTTCCGTTACCCTTGCTTTGCCTTGCCTTGCCTTGCCTTCCGTTACGCTTTCCTTACCTTGCCCTGCATTGCCTAGCCTTGCGTTTTCGTGCCTTAGGCTTGCTTTGCCTTGCCGTGCCTTGCCTTCCGTTACCCTTTACTTGCCTTGCCGTGCATTGCCTAGCCTTTCTTTGCCTTGCGTTGCCTTGCCTTAGCCTTGCCTTGCCTTGCCGTGCCGTGCTTTCCGTTACCCTTGCCTTGTCTAGCTTTGTCTTGCCTTGCCTTGCCTTCCGTTACCCATTCCTTGCCTTGTCTTACATCGCCTTGCCTTCCGTTGTGGTGCCATAGCCTTGCCTTGCCTTGCTTTAGTCTAGCTTGGTTTGCCTTGCATTTCAGTGTCTTCCGTTACCCTTGCCCTGCCTTGTTTCCCTTGCCTTACCTTGCCTTCCGTTGCCCTTTCCTTGCCTTGCTGTGCATTGCTTAGCCTTGCGTTGCCTTGCCTTGCCGTGCCATGCCTTCCTTTAGCCTTTCGTTGCCTTGCCTTGCATTGCCTAGCCTTGCGTTGTCGTGCCTTAGCCTTGCGTTGCCTGGCCGTGCCTTGCCTTGCGTTACCCGTTCCTTGCCTTGATTTGTCTTGCCTTGCCTTGCCTTCCGTTACCCATTCCTTGCCTTGTCGTACATTGCCTTGCCTTCCGTTGTGCTCCCATATCCTTGCCTTGCCTTGCCTTAGTCTAGTTTGGTTTGCCATGCATTTCAGTGCCTTCCGTTACCCTTTCCCTGCCTTGCTTTGCCTTGCCTTGCCTTGCCTTCCGTTGCCCTTTCCTTGCCTTGCCGTGCATTGCCTTGTCTTCCGTTACCCTTTCCATGCCTTGCTTTGCCTTGCCTTGCCTTGCCTTCCGTTGCCCTTTCCTTGCCTTGCCGTGCATTGTCTTGTCTTCCGTTACCCTTGCCTTGCCTTGCTTTGCCTTGCCTTGCCTTGCCTTCCGTTACACGTTCCTTACTTTGCCGTGCATTGCCTAGCCTTGCGTTGTAGTGCCTTATCCTTGTCTCCACTTGCCTTAGCCTTGCTTGGCTTGCCTTGCCTTAACCTTGCCTTGCCTTGCGTTGCCTTCCCTTAGCTTTGACTTGCCTTGCCGTACCTTCCGTTCCCCTTGCCTTGCCTTGCTTTGCCTTGCCCTGCGGTGCCTTCCGTTACACTTGCGTTGCCTTGCTTTGCCGTGCCTTGCAATGCCTTCCGTTATCCTTTCCTTGCCCTTCCCTGCATTGCCTAGCCTTGCGTTTTCGTGCCTTAGCCTTGCCTTGCCTTGCTTTAGTCTAGCTTGGTTTGCCTTGCATTTCAGTGTCTTCCGTTACCCTTGCCCTGCCTTGTTTGCCTTGCCTTACCTTGCCTTCCGTTGCCCTTTCCTTGCCTTGCCGTGCATTGCTTAGCCTTGCGTTGCCTTGCATTGCCGTGCCATGCCTTCCTTTAGCCTTTCGTTGCCTTGCCTTGCATTGCCTAGCCTTGCGTTGTCGTGCCTTAGCCTTGCGTGGCCTGACCGTGCCTTGCATTGCGTTACCCGTTCCTTGCCTTGCTTTGCATTGCCTAGCCTTGCGTTGTCATGCCTTAGCCTTGCCTTGCCTTCCTGGGCCTTGCCTTGTCCTTCCCTTACCTTGCCGTGCCTTCCGTTCCCCTTGCCTTGCTTTGCTTTGCCTTGCCTTGCCTTGCCTTCCGTTACCCTTGCCTTGCCTTGCTTTGCCTTGCCTTGCCTTCCGTTACACTTTCCTTGCTTTGCCGTGCATTGCCTACCCTTGCGTTGTACTGCCTTAGCCTTGTCTCCACTTACCTTAGACTTCCTTGGCTTGCCTTGCCTTAACCTTGCCTTGCCTTGCGTTGCCTTACCTTAGCTTTGCCTTGCCTTGCCGTACCTTCCTTTCCCCTTGCCTTGCCTTGCTTTGCCTTGCCGTCCCGTGCCTTCCGTTACACTTGCGTTGCCTTGCTTTGCCTTGCCTTGCAATGCCTTCCGTTACGCTTTCCTTGCCTTTCCTTTCATTGCCTAGCCTTGCGTTTTCGTGCCTTAGCCTTGCCTTGCCTTGCCGTGCCTTGCCTTCCGGTACCCTTTCCTTGCCTTGCCGTACATTGCCTAGCTTTCTTTGCCTTGCCTTGCCTTGCCTTGCTTTGCCTTCCCTTGACATACCGTGCCTTCCGTTACCCTTGCCTTGCCTTACTTTGCCTTGCCTTGCCTTGCCTTCTGTTGTCCCTTCCTTGCCTTGCAGTGCATTGCCTAGCCTTGTGTTGCCTTGCCTTATTCTTGCCTTGCCTTGCCTTCCCTTAGCCATTCCTTCCCTTGTCGTACATTGCCTTGCCTTCCGTTGTGGTGCCATAGCCTTGCCTTGCCTTAATTAGTCTAGCTTGGTTTGCCTTGCCTTTCAGAGCCTTCCGTTACCCTTGCCCTGCCTTGCTTTGCCTTTCCTTGCCTTGCCTTCCGTTGCCCTTTCCTTGCCTTGCCGTGCATTGACTAGCCTTGCATTGCCTTGCCTTAGCCGTGCCTTGCCTTGCCGTGCCATTCCTTTCGTTAGCCTTTCGTTGCCTTGCCTTGCATTGCCTAGCATTGCGTTGCCTTCCCTTAGCCTTGCCTTGCCTTCCCTTCCCGTGCCTTCCGTTTCCCTTGCCTGGCCTTGCTTTGCCTTGCATTGCCTTCCGTTACGCTTTCCTTGCCTTGCGGTGCATTGCTTAGCCTTGCGTTGCCTTGCCTTAGCCTTGCCTTGCCTTGCCGTGCCTTGCCTTCCATTGCACTTTCCTTGCCTTTGCGTGCATTGCCTAGCCTTGCGTTCTCCTGCCTTATCTTTGCGTGCCTTTGCCTTAGCCTTGCTTGGCGTCACTTGCCTTAAACTTGCCTAGACATGTGTTATTGTGCCTTAGCCTTACCTTGCCTGGCCTTGCCTTGCCTTGTCCTTCCCTTGCCTTGCCGTGCCTTCCATTCACCTTGCCTTGCCTTGCCGTGCCTTCCGTTCCCCTTGCATTGCCTTGCTTTCCCTTACCTTGCCTAGCTTCCGTTACACTTTCGGTGCCTTGAAGTGCATTGCCTAGCCTTGCGTTGCCTTGATTTATCCTTGCCTTGCCTTGCCGTGCCGTGCCTTCCGTTACACTTGCCTTGCCTTGCTTTACCTTGCATTGCAATGCCTTCCGTTACCCTTTCCTTGCCTTGTCCTGCATTGCCTAGCCTTGCGTTTTCGTACCTTAGCCTTGCCTTGCCTTGCCTTGCCGTGCCTTGCCTTCCGTTAACCTTTCCTTGCCTTGCCGTGCATTGCCTAGCCTTTCATTCCCTTGGCTTGCCGTGTCGTGCCTTCCGTTACCCTTGCCTTGCCTTGTTTGCCTTGCCTTCCTTGCCTTCCGTTACCCTTTCCTTGCCTTGCCGTGCTTTGCCTGGCCTTGCGTTGCTGTGCCTTAACATTGCCTTGCCTTGCCTTGCCATGCCTTGCCTTGGCTGTCCATTACCTTGCCGTGCCATGCCTTCCTTTAGCCTTTCGTTGCCTTGCCTTGCATTGCCTAGCCTTGCGTTGTCGTGCCTTAGCCTTGCCTTGCCTGGCCGTGCCTTGCCTTGCGTTACCCGTTCCTTGCCTTGCTTTGTCTTGCCTTGCCTTGCCTTCCGTTACCCATTCCTTGCCTTGTCGTACATTGCCTTGCCTTCCGTTGTGCTGCCATATCCTTGCCTTGCCTTGCCTTAGTCTAGTTTGGTTTGCCTTGCATTTCAGTGCCTTCCGTTACCCTTTCCCTGCCTTGCTTTGCCTTGCCTTGCCTTGCCTTCCGTTGCCCTTTCCTTGCCTTGCCGTGCATTGCCTTGTCTTCCGTTACCCTTTCCATGCCTTGCTTTGCCTTGCCTTGCCTTGCCTTCCGTTGCCCTTTCCTTGCCTTGCCGTGCATTGTCTTGTCTTCCGTTACCCTTGCCTTGCCTTGCCTTCCGTTACCCTTTCCTTGCCTTTCCCTGCATTGCCTAGCCTTGCGTTTTCGTGCCTTAGCCTTGCCTTGCCTTGCTTTAGTCTAGCTTGGTTTGCCTTGCATTTCAGTGTCTTCCGTTACCCTTGCCCTGCCTTGTTTTCCTTGCCTTACCTTGCCTTCCGTTGCCCTTTCCTTGCCTTGCCGTGCATTGCTTAGCCTTGCGTTGCCTTGACTTGCCGTGCCATGCCTTCCTTTAGCCTTGCGTTGCCTTGCCTTAGCCTTGCCTTGCCTTGCCGTGCCTTGCCTTCCATTGCACTTTCCTTGCCTTTGCGTGCATTGCCTAGCCTTGCGTTCTCCTGCCTTATCTTTGCGTCCCTTTGCCTTAGCCTTGCTTGGCGTCACTTGCCTTAACCTTGCCTAGACTTGTGTTATTGTGCCTTAGCCTTACCTTGCCTGGCCGTGCCTTGCCTTGTCCTTCCCTTGCCTTGCCGTGCCTTCCATTCACCTTGCCTTGCCTTGCCGTGCCTTCCGTTCCCCTTGCATTGCCTTGCTTTCCCTTACCTTGCCTAGCTTCCGTTACACTTTCGGTGCCTTGAAGTGCATTGCCTAGCCTTGCGTTGCCTTGATTTATCCTTGCCTTGCCTTGCCGTGCCGTGCCTTCCGTTACACTTGCCTTGCCTTGCTTTACCTTGCATTGCAATGCCTTCCGTTACCCTTTCCTTGCCTTGTCCTGCATTGCCTAGCCTTGCGTTTTCGTTCCTTAGCCTTGCCTTGCCTTGCCTTGCCGTGCCTTGCCTTCCGTTAACCTTTCCTTGCCTTGCCGTGCATTGCCTAGCCTTTCATTCCCTTGGCTTGCCGTGTCGTGCCTTCCGTTACCCTTGCCTTGCCTTGTTTGCCTTGCCTTCCTTGCCTTCCGTTACCCTTTCCTTGCCTTGCCGTGCT